>NC_086445.1:467217514-467552514 GCF_028390025.1 Pseudophryne corroboree
ATGATCATCAACGCTTCTGATAGGCTGATTCACCACTAAAACTTTTACATATAGGAGACCACAAATAGGTTGAACTCGATGGACAATTGTCTTTTTTCAACCTTAGATACTATGTTACTATGTTACTATGTATATACAGTATTATGATTTTGGAAACTTATTTTAGCATGTTTTTGTCTACACTTTTATTAGTACAGAAGAAGGATTGTTGTACTGTACAAGTATGTTTTGTATAATTTTTTTACATGAATGTGCATTTTCTGCAGAGATGCCACACTGCAAAATCAAATGCCATGCCCCCAATCTGCTACATGATTGACATGCTGCAGATATATGGGGATGATGAATACATACAATATGCCGGTGGTCAGGATGCTGGCAGTCACATGACCACTAGTGCCTAACCCTAACCCTCCCCCCAGCCCTAACCCAAAGGCAGAACCCCGATACTCACCTTCGGCATCTCATCTGGTGGTGATTCGGCGCCGGTCTTTTGAGTGCTGGCGGGATTCCGGCATCGGTTACAATGCATTCGAGGATGGGGAGTAATGGTAACCATTTTACAAACTAGAGGTGTGTCGCCAACCATTGCAACAGGCATTAGTAATATCAGCACTTGCATCAGTCCATACTGGGTGTAAGAGATCCTTCAGAAGCAGACTTCCCTTCTCTGTACACTTTACTCAGAATCGACTGTAGCTTTAGATACAGGCCCCCAACATTCCCACAAGTCAGAGCAGTTCCATGCTTGTGCATTGTAACCTCCCAATTGCTACCCAGAAATGCCCAAAGACAAATGCAGTCAAGTTCCGTCTGACTCATAATAGGATGGAGGTAATCAAAAGAATGTGTAAATTTGTGTCTGTGCATGTACTCTATGCAAAACTCACTGCTTGCATCTGTACATAGAGATCTGTCCGACTCAATATCAGCCCCTGTGTGCACTGCTAAATAACCTCCTGTGTGTTCCTTCATCAGGGGTGTAGCGAGGGTGGCTCCAGTGGAGCGCAAGCTCCGGGCGCTGGAAAAGTGAGAGGGCACGCTGCTGCCTGCCCACTCCCTCTACCTGCTAAACCACAGGCCGTTGTACAGGCAGCCGCACAGCAGGAGGAGGAGAAGCAGAGGGGGCACACACTGACTTGGACTCGGAGTCTAGATAGGGAACAGGGCAGGAGACACTGACAGCCGGCACATGCCACAGCTCTGCCCACCCTCTTTATGTGTCTCACTGTCTGCTTGTAGCTGTGAAGCAGGGTTACTTCTATCCTGCTACACCACTCTCTGCCACTGCTGCTGCATCACCTCTTTCTGCCCCGGCAACTCTCTCTGTCCCAGCTGCTGCAGCAGCACCTCTTTCTGCCCCATCTGCTGCAAGACCACTTTCTAACCCAACTGCTGCAGCACCTCTCTCTGACCTGACTGTCGTAGCACCCCTCTCTGCCCCGGCTGCAACAGCACCTCTCTCTAAATTGATGCTGCAGCACCTCTCTCTGCCCCAGCTGCTGCTACAGCACCTCTCTCTGCATTAGTAGCTGCAGAGTAACATGTATTGTTGCACTGTGTGGCATAAAGCGTATAAGCGGCTCCACTGTGGCGTAAAGTGGATAAGTGTATCTGTATGGTGTAATGTGAATAACAGACAATACTGTGTGGTGTAATGTGAATAACAGACAATACTGTGTAGTGTAATGTGAATAACAGACAATTCTGTGCAGTGTAATGTGAGTTTGTACTATTCTGTGGCCACACCCCTTCCTCATGAAGCCATGCCCCTATATTTTTGCTGCGCACTGTCCCTATTTTAAACGTGGGGGCGTCCAAAGAAAACTTTTACCCTGAGCTCCACAAGGTCTAGAACTGGTCCTGTCACCGATTTAGTATTTTTAAATAGTTTTTCTTTTCAAATGTAACATGCACCCAATTCAGTACAGGGTAGGGGGCGCCGAAACATACTCTTGCTCCGGGCACCATAGCACCTAGCTACACCTTTGTCCTTCATAGCACAGCACTGTGTGCAGGCCCGGCGCTACCCACTCAGCAAAGGAATGCCGTGCAGGTAGGCGCCAGGCTTGACAGGTGCTCTCCCTGCTCAGCATTCCCGCAGCTGCGCCACCTGTCCCCCCTGCTGCTGTCAGCTGTGGCGCCTGTCACACTGTGACAGGCAGCGGCGCCGGCAGCTTTAAGCGTCCTCTCCCCCTCCCTAACTGTGTCACAGCACGCAGTGTTTACTCACTGTGCAGGAAGCCCAGAAAAGGGAGCGGAGCTACACGGAATGGAGGGGCGGAGCTACAAGGGACCAGGCTGATCATGAGGAGGAACAGGAGGATGGACAGCTCCGGTCAGCCAGACTTCCTAAGAAGATGTGAAGAAAGTGAGTGAGCTTGAGAAAGTGTGTGAGTGTGTGAGTGTGTGTGTGTGTGTGTGTGTGTGTGTATATATCTGTATGTGTGTGTGTGTATCTGTGTGTATTTATGTGTGTGTGTGTGTGTGTGTGTGTGTGTGTGTGTGTGTGTGTGTGTATCTGTTTGTGTATGTGTGTATGTATCTGTTTGTGTGTGTGTGTATCTATCTATGTGTGTGTATTTGTGACTGGGTGGGCAAAATGTGTGTAAGCGTACTAAGCGGCACTATCACAGGTGGAATTTTGTGTAAGCAGTGCTACTACGGGGGGATTTTGTGTAAGTGGTACTACTACAGGGGGGATTTTGTGTAAGTAGCACTACTAAGGGGGTATTTTGTGTAAGCGGCACTACTAGGGGCATTTTGTGTAAGCAGCACTACTACAGGGGGGATTTTGTGTAAGCGGCACTACTACAGAGGCATTTTGTGTAAGCGGCACTACTACAGGGGGGGATTTTGTGTAAGTGGCACTACTACAGGGGGTGTTTTGTGTAAGCGACACTACTATGGGGGGATTTTGTGTAAGCGGCACTACTATGGGGGGATTTTGTGTAAGCGGCACTACTACGGGGGCATTTTGTGTAAGCGGCACTACTAAGGGGGTTATTTTCTGTAAGCGGCACTACTACCGGGTGGGATTTTGTGTATAAGAAGCACTACTAGGTGCGGTGTTATGTGAATAAGATTGTGTTACTGTGGCGTAATTTGAAATGGGGGTACTATTGTGTGGCCATGCCCCTTCTGTGTAAGACCACACCCCTTTTTCGGTGTGCAGCAAAGATGTGCGCTGTCCCTTTGTAAAGTATAGGTGGTCGCAAATTTTTAGTTTGCAGGGGGGCGCCGAACACCCTAGCACCAACAGCTAGAGTGTAGGCCCAGTGATGGCAGTGTATGCTGCAGCATGTTTGAATGATCTTTATTCATATATCACAAAGGTACTCATTAAAGTACTGCTGGAAACACCAAAATTGAGAATTTAAGAACTTCTTTTCAACATACTAATATTAATTTTTTTCTGGCCCAAAAGTATAACTGTAGCTAAATACCTTTCCAAATAAATCTTTTATGTGGGAGCTAACCTAAGCAAAATGTAAGGAAAATGGTAACTAAGCAGTCTTGATTGTTTCTAGTCAGATTTCCCAGGTGATCTAAATCGTGTAGTTCATTAATTTATTGTTCTTAAAATGAAAAACACCAAATGTGATTCTTTTTAAACTGATCGCTGTGACATTTAATGTTCAGCAATAGTGATCTGTAATAGCGCGGACTTTCAGCATTCTTTGTCCGCTCCTCCCCTGGGGCTAACAGTACATTTTCTCACTGTCACAAGTTTTCATTTGTACACTGTGAAGTTTTTTTATACTTATTGGAGATGGCAGTATAAAATTGTCTTCACAGCTGCTGGCACAGTAAAGATGCATAAACTGCTTTTCTTTAGCAGTCATGGAATTTGTTCATGGTTCAGGAAGCAAAGATGAGAACAAGGTCTTGCAGAATGGCATGTGAGCAAATACCAGCAAGAGGAAAATGCACTGCCTCTGCCCAGCTCGTTTAGCTCTTGTGCAGGAATATAACACTTTATATTTCCTTTTTAATTGTGCAGAAGATATTTCAATGTATCTATATATTATTTACTTAATATAAGACTGAAATACTTTATGCTTACTTGCATTACATTTATTGCAGACAGTGTAATTGATAATCTTGCATGTGCAGGTCTCTGGAAACATGGCACTTGCTATGTTCTGGTGACTAATCACTATTGCGCATGTGCGGCAGCCATTTTCCTGGTGATTTTTGCCACGGCTGCAGTGCCAACATGTGACTCAGAAAAAGTAAGTAATAAAACATGTGTGCAGTTTGGGCCCCTGAACCCATGATAGATACACCAGTGAGTAGTTAAATTGTTTGCATTTACAATTGACATGTAATCTGTGAGTTGAGACACCAAGAAATGTATGTGATTTGTGTAGGGCTAAGCACCTCAAAACTCACTGGTTTTGCACTAATGAGGTGAGATGGTGTACCCAGTGTCCTCCTATACAATCTGCTCATCTACCCTCCAGATGCCTTGGTAAACTAGAAATGTGGTTAAGGTTATGCAGCCACCGAAAAATCAGATGTGCACTCACTAGGCCTGATTTTGAGCTACATGCAGGGCCGAAACTATACTTGCCAGCACCCGGGGCAAGGAAGCATTTTGGCGATTAGTATCGCAAAGGGCAGCTCTCCCGATAAGAGCTGCCCTTTGCGATGACCATGGGTCCCTGGTCTTCTGGGTTTATGACTCTGGAGTCCCTCTGCGCATGCACATAATGAATATTACCCTCAGCATCGGAAACCCAGAAAACGGGGGGTTTACCTCATTTTCCTGTTAGTACATCCCTGAGAAAATCTGTCTTTGCATGCTAAAAACCTATGTGACTGCATGTGGAAGTTTGTCCCACCCACTGTTCTTACGTCTGCTGCTGTCATCATTAGTTTATGGACTTGCACTCCCACAGAATAGATACATCCAGATTAGTGATGTGCACCGGACATTTTTCGGGTTTTGTGTTTTGGTTTTGGATTCGGTCGCATTTTGGCAAAACCTCACCGAAAAATTTTTGTCGGATTCGGGTGTGTTTTGGATTCGGGTTTTTTTTTTTACAAAAAAACCCTAAAAAACAGCTTAAATCATAGAATTTGGGGGTCATTTTGATCCCATAGTTTTATTAACCTCAATAACCATAATTTCCACTCATTTCCAGTCTATTCTGAACACCTCACACCTCACAATATTATTTTTAGTCCTAAAATTTGCACCGAGGTCGCTGGATGGCTAAGCCAAGCAACACAAGTGGCCGACACAAACACCTGGCCCATCTAGGAGTGGCACTGCAGTGTCAGACAGGATGGCACTTCCAAAAAATAGTCCCCAAACAGCACATGATGCAAAGAAAAAAAGAGGCGCACCAAGGTCGCTGTGTGACTAAGCTAAGCGACACAAGTGGCCAACACAAACACCTGGCCCATCTAGAAGTGGCACTGCAGTGTCAGGCAGGATGGCCCTTCAAAAAAATTGTCCCCAAACAGCACATGATGCAAAGAAAAATGAAAGAAAAAAGAGGTGCAAGATGGAATTGTCCTTGGGCCCTCCCACCCACCCTTATGTTGTATAAACAGGACATGCACACTTTAACGAATCCATCATTTCAGCGACAGGGTCTGCCACACGACTGTGACTGAAATGACTGGTTGGTTTGGGCCCCCACCAAAAAAAGAAGCAATCAATCTCTCCTTGCACAAACTGGCTCTACAGAGGCAAGATGTCCACCTCATCATCATCCTCCGATTCTTCACCCCTTTCACTGTGTACATCCCCCTCCTCACAGATTATTAATTCGTCCCCACTGGAATCCACCATCTCATGTCCCTGTGTACTTTGTGGAGGCAATTGCTGCTGGTGAATGTCTCCACGGAGGAATTGATTATAATTAATTTTGATGAACATCATCTTCTCCACATTTTCTGAAAGTAACCTCGTACGCCGATTGCTGACAAGGTGAGCGGCTGCACTAAACACTCTTTCGTAGTACACACTGGAGGGAGGGCAACTTAGGTAGAATAAAGCCAGTTTGTGCAAGGGCCTCCAAATTGCCTCTTTTTCCTGCCAGTATACGTACAGACTGTCTGACGTGCCTACTTGGATGCGGTCACTCATATACTCCTCCACCATTCTTTCAATGGCGAGAGAATCATATGAAGTGACAGTAGACGACATGTCAGTAATCGTTGGCAGGTCCTTCAGTCCGGACCAGATGTCAGCACTCGCTCCAGACTGCCCTGCATCACCGCCAGCGGGTGGGCTCGGAATTCTTAGCCTTTTCCTCGCACCCCCAGTTGCGGGAGAATGTGAAGGAGGAGATGTTGACGGGTCACGTTCCGCTTGACTTGACAATTTTCTCACCAGCAGGTCTTTGAACCTCTGCAGACTTGTGTCTGCCAGAAAGAGAGATACAACGTAGGTTGTAAATCTAGGATCGAGCACGGTGGCCAAAATGTAGTGCCATGATTTCAACAGATTGACCACCCGTGAATCCTGGTTAAGCGAAGTAAGGGCTCCATCCACAAGTCCCACATGCCTAGCGGAATCGCTCTGTTTTAGCTCCTCCTTCAATGTCTCCAGCTACTTCTGCAAAAGCCTGATGAGGGGAATGACCTGACTCAGGCTGGCAGTGTCTGAACTGACTTCACGTGTGGCAAGTTCAAAGGGTTGCAGAACCTTGCACAACGTTGAAATCATTCTCCACTGCGCTTGAGTCAGGTGCATTCCCCCTCCTTTGCCTATATCGTGGGCAGATGTATAGGCTTCAATGGCCTTTTGCTGCTCCTCCATCCTCTGAAGCATATAGAGGGTTGAATTCCACCTCGTTACCACCTCTTGCTTCAGATGATGGCAGGGCAGGTTCAGGAATGTTTGGTGGTGCTCCAGTCTTCGGTACGCAGTGGCTGAATGCCGAAAGCGGCCCGCAATTCTTCGGGCCACCGACAGCATCTCTTGCACGCCCCTGTCGTTTTTTAAATAATTCTGCACCACCAAATTCAATGTATGTTCAAAACATGGGACGTGCTGGAATTTGCCCAGATGTAATGCACGCACAATATTGCTGGCGTTGTCCGATGTCACAAATCTCCAGGAGAGTCCAATTGGGGTAAGACATTCTGCGATGATCATCCTCAGTTTCCGTAAGAGGTTGTCAGCTGTGTGCCTCTTCTGGAAAGCGGTGATACAAAGCGTAGCCTGCCTAGGAACGAGTTGGCGTTTGCGAGATGCTGCTACTGGTGCCGCCGCTGCTGTTCTTGCTGCGGGAGGCAATACATCTACCCAGTGGGCTGTCACAGTCATATAGTCCTGAGTCTGCCCTGCTCCACTTGTCCACATGTCCGTGGTTAAGTGGACATTGGGTACAACTGCATTTTTTAGGACACTGGTGAGTCTTTTTCTGAGGTCTGTGTACATTTTTGGTATCGCCTGCCTAGAGAAATGGAACCTAGATGGTATTTGGTACCGGGGACACAGTACCTCAATCAAGTCTCTAGTTGCCTCTGAATTAACGGTGGATACCGGAACCACGTTTCTCACCGCCCAGGCTGCCAAGGCCAGAGTTATCTGCTTTGCAGCAGGATGATTGCTGTGATATTTCATCTTCCTCGCAAAGGACTGTTGGACAGTCAATTGCTTACTGGAAATAGTACAAGTGGTCTTCCGACTTCCCCTCTGGGATGACGATCGACTCCCAGCAGCTACAACAGCAGCGCCAGCAGCAGTAGGCGTTACACTCAAGGATGCATCGGAGGAATCCCAGGCAGGAGAGGACTCATCAGACTTGCCAGTGACATGGCCTGCAGGACTATTGGCTTTCCTGGGTAAGGAGGAAATTGACACTGAGGGAGTTGGTGGTGTGGTTTGCAGGAGCTTGGTTACAAGAGGAAGGGATTTAGTGGTCAGTGGACTGCTTCCGCTGTCACCCAAAGTTTTTGAACTTGTCACTGACTTATGATGAATGCGCTGCAGGTGACGTATAAGGGAGGATGTTCCGAGGTGGTTAACGTCCTTACCCCTACTTATTACAGCTTGACAAAGGCAACACACGGCTTGACACCTGTTGTCCGCATTTGTGTTGAAATAATTCCACACCGAAGAGCTGATTTTTTTTGTATTTTGACCAGGCATGTCAATGGCCATATTCGTCCCACGGACAACAGGTGTCTCCCCGGGTGCCTGACTTAAACAAACCACCTCACCATCAGAATCCTCCTTGTCAATTTCCTCCCCAGCGCCAGAAACACCCATATCTTCATCCTGGTGTACTTCAACAGTGACATCTTCAATTTGACTATCAGAAAACTGGACTGCGGGTGCTCCTTCCAGCACTTGCAGGGGGCGTGCAAATGGTGGAAGGCGCAAGCTCTTCCCGTCCAGTGTTGGGAAGGTCAGGCATAGCAACCGACACAATTGGACTCTCCTTGGGTATTTGTGATTTAGAAGAACGCACAGTTCTTTGCTGTGCTTTTGCCAGCTTAAGTCTTTTCATTTTTCTAGCGAGAGAATGAGTGCTTCCATCCTCATGTGAAGCTGAACCACTAGCCATGAACATAGGCCAGGGCCTCAGCCGTTCCTTTCCACTCCGTGTCATAAATGGCATATTGTTAAGTTTACTCTTCTCCTCAGACGCTTTTAATTTTGATTTTTGGGTCATTTTACTGAACTTTTGTTTTTTGGATTTTACATGCTCTCTACTATGACATTGGGCATCGGCCTTGGCAGACGACGTTGATGGCATTTCATCGTCTCGGCCATGACTAGTGGCAGCTGCTTCAGCACGAGGTGGAAGTGGATCTTGATCTTTCCCTATTTTAACCTCCACATTTTTGTTCTCCATTTTTTAATGTGTGGAATTATATGCCAGTAACTATCAATAGCAATGGCCTACTACTATATATACTGCGCACAACTGAAATGCACCACAGGTATGGATGGATAGTATACTTGACGACACAGAGGTAGGTACAGCAGTGGCCTTCCGTACCGTACTGCTATATATAGTATACTGGTGGTCACTGTGTCAGCAAACTGCAAAACTAAAATGCACCACAGGTATAGAATGTAGATGGATAGTATACTTAATGACGACACAGAGGTAGGTACAGCAGTGGCCTTCCATACCGTACTGCTATATATAGTATACTGGTGGTCACTGTGTCAGCAAACTGCAAAACTAAAATGCACCACAGGTATAGAATGTAGATGGATAGTATACTTAATGACGACACAGAGGTAGGTACAGCAGTGGCCTTCCGTACCGTACTGCTATATATAGTATACTGGTGGTCACTGTGTCAGCAAACTGCCAAACTAAAATGCACCACAGGTATAGAATGTAGATGGATAGTATACTTAATGACGACACAGAGGTAGGTACAGCAGTGGCCTTCCATACCGTACTGCTATATATACTGGTGGTCACTGTGTCAGCAAACTGCACAACAGGTATAGAATGTAGATGGATAGTATACTTAATGACGACACAGAGGTAGGTACAGCAGTGGCCTACTGTACCGTAATGCTATATATTATATACTGGTGGTCACTGGTCAGCAAAACTCTGCACTGTACTCCTCCTATATAATATTATACTGGTGGTCCCCAGTCCCCACAATAAAGCAGCACAGATATGGAGTGTTTTTCAGGCAGACAACGTATACTGGTGGTCACTGTCAGCAAAACTCTGCACTGTACTCCTGCTGTATAATACAGCTGCTCCCCAGTCTCCACAATTAAGCAGTGTGAGCACAGATATATGCAGCACACTGAGCACAGATATGGAGCGTTTTTTTCAGGCAGAGAACGGATAACTGGTGGTCACTGATCAGCAAAACACTGCACTGTACTCCTCCTATATTATACAGCTGCTCCCCAGCCCTCCCCACAATTAAGCAATAGTGCACAATCAAGTTCAACAATAACGGAGAGGACGCCAGCCACGTCCTCTCGCTAACATTTCCAATGCACGAGTGAAAATGGCGGCGACGCGCGGCTGCTTATATAGAATCCGAATCTCGCGAGAATCCGACAGCGGGATGATGACGTTCGGGCGCGCTCGGGTTAACCGAGCCATACGGGAGAATCCGAGTATGGCTCGGACCCGTGTAAAAAGGGTGAAGTTCGGGGGGGTTCGGTTTCCGAGAAACCGAACCCGCTCATCACTAATACAGATACAAGAAAAGTATGAAATAGAGCACAAGCGCTCCAAAGATAAAACCAGTTCACCCTTTATACAACACAAAATAAAAAAGGATAATACCGTTTGTTTATAAGATGTATCAATTTCACATTAGACTGATGATGTTTTCCAAATGCATCATTACTTGAGAATCTGAAATAAAGTGTGTCCCTTTTGTGTATATCAGAGCTAATTTAGCTCATAAAGGGGAACACAAATTAAAAAGATAATAGTGCAAATTATTGTTTTTTTTAAAAAGGCAGAATTTAATAACAAGATTCGCTTACAAACATATAAGATAAAAGCGCATGGTATATATATCCCACTCAGGCAAAAAGCAGCAACAAAGGTGGAGAATCCTCTTTATCCCACGTTGTTATTTAGGGAAGGCTGTACCGAGCTCCGGAACCAGATAACAGCAGGATATCCACCAGAGTAGCCCAGAGATAGGACGGTGTAAAACGGGAGAGCAGTACGCTTAACGCATTTCAGACAACTTTGTCCTTCGACAGAAGCGTAATAACTAGAGATGAGCGCCGGAAATTTTTCGGGTTTTGTGTTTTGGTTTTGGGTTCGGTTCCGCGGCCGTGTTTTGGGTTCGACCGCGTTTTGGCAAAACCTCACCGAATTTTTTTTGTCGGATTCGGGTGTGTTTTGGATTCGGGTGTTTTTTTCCAAAAAACCTAAAAAACAGCTTAAATCATAGAATTTGGCGGTCATTTTGATCCCAAAGTATTATTAACCTCAAAAACCATAATTTCCACTCATTTTCAGTCTATTCTGAATACCTCACACCTCACAATATTATTTTTAGTCCTAAAATTTGCACCGAGGTCGCTGTGTGAGTAAGATAAGCGACCCTAGTGGCCGACACAAACACCGGGCCCATCTAGGAGTGGCACTGCAGTGTCACGCAGGATGTCCCTTCCAAAAAACCCTCCCCAAACAGCACATGACGCAAAGAAAAAAAGAGGCGCAATGAGGTAGCTGTGTGAGTAAGATTAGCGACCCTAGTGGCCGACACAAACACCGGGCCCATCTAGGAGTGGCACTGCAGTGTCACGCAGGATGGCCCTTCCAAAAAACCCTCCCCAAACAGCACATGACGCAAAGAAAAAAAGAGGCGCAATGAGGTAGCTGTGTGAGTAAGATTAGCGACCCTAGTGGCCGACACAAACACCGGGCCCATCTAGGAGTGGCACTGCAGTGTCACGCAGGATGTCCCTTCCAAAAAAACCTCCCCAAACAGCACATGACGCAAAGAAAAAAAGAGGCGCAATGAGGTTGCTGTGTGAGTAAGATAAGCGACCCTAGTGGCCAACACAAACACCGGGCCCATCTAGGAGTGTCACTGCAGTGTCACGCAGGATGTCCCTTCCAAAAAACCCTCCCCAAACAGCACATGACGCAAAGAAAAAAAGAGGCGCAATGAGGTAGCTGTGTGAGTAAGATAAGCGACCCTAGTGGCCGACACAAACACCGGGCCCATCTAGGAGTGGCACTGCAGTGTCACGCAGGATGTCCCTTCCAAAAAAACCTCCCCAAACAGCACATGACGCAAAGAAAAAGAAAAGAAAAAAGAGGTGCAAGATGGAATTGTCCTTGGGCCCTCCCACCCACCCTTATGTTGTATAAACAGGACATGCACACTTTAACCAACCCATCATTTCAGTGACAGGGTCTGCCACACGACTGTGACTGATATGACGGGTTGGTTTGGACCCCCACCAAAAAAGAAGCAATTAATCTCTCCTTGCACAAACTGGCTCTACAGAGGCAAGATGTCCACCTCATCATCATCCTCCGATATATCACCGTGTACATCCCCCTCCTCACAGATTATCAATTCGTCCCCACTGGAATCCACCATCTCAGCTCCCTGTGTACTTTGTGGAGGCAATTGCTGCTGGTCAATGTCTCCACGGAGGAATTGATTATAATTCATTTTAATGAACATCATCTTCTCCACATTTTCTGGATGTAACCTCGTACGCCGATTGCTGACAAGGTGAGCGGCGGCACTAAACACTCTTTCGGAGTACACACTTGTGGGAGGGCAACTTAGGTAGAATAAAGCCAGTTTGTGCAAGGGCCTCCAAATTGCCTCTTTTTCCTGCCAGTATAAGTACGGACTGTGTGACGTGCCTACTTGGATGCGGTCACTCATATAATCCTCCACCATTCTTTCAATGGGGAGAGAATCATATGCAGTGACAGTAGACGACATGTCCGTAATCGTTGTCAGGTCCTTCAGTCCGGACCAGATGTCAGCATCAGCAGTCGCTCCAGACTGCCCTGCATCACCGCCAGCGGGTGGGCTCGGAATTCTGAGCCTTTTCCTCGCACCCCCAGTTGCGGGAGAATGTGAAGGAGGAGATGTTGTTGACAGGTCGCGTTCCGCTTGACTTGACAATTTACTCACCAGCAGGTGTTTGAACCCCAGCAGACTTGTGTCTGCCGGAAAGAGAGATCCAAGGTAGGCTTTAAATCTAGGATCGAGCACGGTGGCCAAAATGTAGTGCTCTGATTTCAACAGATTGACCACCCGTGAATCCTTGCTAAGCGAATTAAGGGCTCCATCCACAAGTCCCACATGCCTAGCGGAATCGCTCCGTGTTAGCTCCTCCTTCAATGTCTCCAGCTTCTTCTGCAAAAGCCTGATGAGGGAAATGACCTGACTCAGGCTGGCAGTGTCTGAACTGACTTCACGTGTGGCAAGTTCAAAGGGCATCAGAACCTTGCACAACGTTGAAATCATTCTCCACTGCGCTTGAGACAGGTGCATCCCACCTCCTATATCGTGCTCAATTGTATAGGCTTGAATGGCCTTTTGCTGCTCCTCCAACCTCTGAAGCATATACAGGGTTGAATTCCACCTCGTTACCACTTCTTGCTTCAGATGATGGCAGGGCAGGTTCAGTAGTTTTTGGTGGTGCTCCAGTTTTCTGTACGTGGTGCCTGTACGCCGAAAGTGTCCCGCAATTCTTCTGGCCACCGACAGCATCTCTTGCACGCCCCTGTCGTTTTTTAAAAAATTCTGCACCACCAAATTCAAGGTATGTGCAAAACATGGGACGTGCTGGAATTGCCCCAGATTTAATGCACACACAATATTGCTGGCGTTGTCCGATGCCACAAATCCACAGGAGAGTCCAATTGGGGTAAGCCATTCCGCGATGATCTTCCTCAGTTGCCGTAAGAGGTTTTCAGCTGTGTGCGTATTCTGGAAACCGGTGATACAAAGCGTAGCCTGCCTAGGAAAGAGTTGGCGTTTGCGAGATGCTGCTACTGGTGCCGCCGCTGCTGTTCTTGCGGCGGGAGTCCATACATCTACCCAGTGGGCTGTCACAGTCATATAGTCCTGACCCTGCCCTGCTCCACTTGTCCACATGTCCGTGGTTAAGTGGACATTGGGTACAGCTGCATTTTTTAGGACACTGGTGACTCTTTTTCTGAGGTCTGTGTACATTTTCGGTATCGCCTGCCTAGAGAAATGGAACCTAGATGGTATTTGGTACCGGGGACACAGTACCTCCAACAAGTCTCTAGTTGGCTCTGCAGTAATGATGGATACCGGAACCACGTTTCTCACCACCCAGGATGTCAAGGCCTCAGTTATCCGCTTTGCAGTAGGATGACTGCTGTGATATTTCATCTTCCTCGCAAAGGACTGTTGGACAGTCAATTGCTTGGTGGAAGTAGTAAAAGTGGTCTTACGACTTCCCCTCTGGGATGACCATCGACTCCCAGCAGCAACAACAGCAGCGCCAGCAGCAGTAGGCGTTACACGCAAGGATGCATCGGAGGAATCCCAGGCAGGAGAGGACTCGTCAGAATTGCCAGTGACATGGCCTGCAGGACTATTGGCATTCCTGGGGAAGGAGGAAATTGACACTGAGGGAGTTGGTGGGGTGGTTTGCGTGAGCTTGGTTACAAGAGGAAGGGATTTACTGGTCAGTGGACTGCTTCCGCTGTCGGCCCAAGTTTTTGAACTTGTCACTGACTTATTATGAATGCGCTGCAGGTGACGTATAAGGGAGGATGTTCCGAGGTGGTTAACGTCCTTACCCCTACTTATTACAGCTTGACAAAGGGAACACACGGCTTGACACCTGTTGTCCGCATTTCTGGTGAAATACTTCCACACCGAAGAGCTGATTTTTTTGGTATTTTCACCAGGCATGTCAACGGCCATATTCCTACCACGGACAACAGGTGTCTCCCCGGGTGCCTGACTTAAACAAACCACCTCACCATCAGAATCCTCCTGGTCAATTTCCTCCCCAGCGCCAGCAACACCCATATCCTCCTCATCCTGGTGTACTTCAACACTGACATCTTCAATCTGACTATCAGGAACTGGACTGCGGGTGCTCCTTCCATCACTTGCAGGGGGCGTGCAAATGGTGGAAGGCGCATGCTCTTCACGTCCAGTGTTGGGAAGGTCAGGCATCGCAACCGACACAATTGGAGTCGGACTCTCCTTGTGGATTTGGGATTTCGAAGAACGCACAGTTCTTTGCGGTGCTACTGCTTTTGCCAGCTTTAGTCTTTTCATTTTTCTAGCGAGAGGCTGAGTGCTTCCATCCTCATGTGAAGCTGAACCACTAGCCATGAACATAGGCCAGGGCCTCAGCCGTTCCTTGCCACTCCGTGTGGTAAATGGCATATTGGCAAGTTTACGCTTCTCCTCCGACAATTTTATTTTAGGTTTTGGAGTCCTTTTTTTACTGATATTTGGTGTTTTGGATTTGACATGCTCTGTACTATGACATTGGGCATCGGCCTTGGCAGACGACGTTGCTGGCATTTCATCGTCTCGGCCATGACTAGTGGCAGCAGCTTCAGCACGAGGTGGAAGTGGATCTTGATCTTTCCCTAATTTTGGAACCTCAACATTTTTGTTCTCCATATTTTAATAGGCACAACTAAAAGGCACCTCAGGTAAACAATGGAGATGGATGGATTGGATACTAGTATACAATTATGGATGGGCTGCCGAGTGCCGACACAGAGGTAGCCACAGCCGTGAACTACCGCACTGTACTGTGTCTGCTGCTAATATATAGACTGGTTGATAAAGAGATAGTATACTCGTAACTAGTATGTATGTATAAAGAAAGAAAAAAAAACCACGGTTAGGTGGTATATACAATTATGGACGGGCTGCCGAGTGCCGACACAGAGGTAGCCACAGCCGTGAACTACCGCACTGTACTGTGTCTGCTGCTAATATATAGACTGGTTGATAAAGAGATAGTATACTCGTAACTGGTATGTATGTATAAAGAAAGAAAAAAAAACCACGGTTAGGTGGTATATACAATTATGGACGGGCTGCCGAGTGCCGACACAGAGGTAGCCACAGCCGTGAACTACCGCACTGTACTGTGTCTGCTGCTAATATAGACTGGTTGATAAAGAGATAGTATACTCGTAACTAGTATGTATGTATAAAGAAAGAAAAAAAAACCACGGTTAGGTGGTATATACAATTATGGACGGGCTGCCGAGTGCCGACACAGAGGTAGCCACAGCCGTGAACTACCGCACTGTACTGTGTCTGCTGCTAATATATAGACTGGTTGATAAAGAGATGGTATACTCGTAACTAGTATGTATGTATAAAGAAAGAAAAAAAAAACCACGGTTAGGTGGTATATACAATTATGGACGGGCTGCCGAGTGCCGACACAGAGGTAGCCACAGCCGTGAACTACCGCACTGTACTGTGTCTGCTGCTAATATATAGACTGGTTGATAAAGAGATAGTATACTCGTAACTAGTATGTATGTATAAAGAAAGAAAAAAAAACCACGGTTAGGTGGTATATACAATTATGGACGGGCTGCCGAGTGCCGACACAGAGGTAGCCACAGCCGTGAACTACCGCACTGTACTGTGTCTGCTGCTAATATAGACTGGTTGATAAAGAGATAGTATACTCGTAACTAGTATGTATGTATAAAGAAAGAAAAAAAAACCACGGTTAGGTGGTATATTCAATTATGGACGGGCTGCCGAGTGCCGACACAGAGGTAGCCACAGCCGTGAACTACCGCACTGTACTGTGTCTGCTGCTAATATAGACTGGTTGATAAAGAGATAGTATACTCGTAACTAGTATGACTATAAAGAAAGAAAAAAAAACCACGGTTAGGTGGTATATACAATTATGGACGGGCTGCCGAGTGCCGACACAGAGGTAGCCACAGCCGTGAACTACCGCACTGTACTGTGTCTGCTGCTAATATATAGACTGGTTGATAAAGAGATAGTATACTCGTAACTAGTATGTATGTATAAAGAAAGGAAAAAAAACCACGGTTAGGTGGTATATACAATTATGGACGGGCTGCCGAGTGCCGACACAGAGGTAGCCACAGCCGTGAACTACCGCACTGTACTGTGTCTGCTGCTAATATAGACTGGTTGATAAAGAGATAGTATACTCGTAACTAGTATGTATGTATAAAGAAAGAAAAAAAACCACGGTTAGGTGGTATATACAATTATGGACGGGCTGCCGAGTGCCGACACAGAGGTAGCCACAGCCGTGAACTACCGCACTGTACTGTGTCTGCTGCTAATATATAGACTGGTTGATAAAGAGATAGTATACTCGTAACTAGTATGTATGTATAAAGAAAGAAAAAAAAACCACGGTTAGGTGGTATATACAATTATGGACGGGCTGCCGAGTGCCGACACAGAGGTAGCCACAGCCGTGAACTACCGCACTGTACTGTGTCTGCTGCTAATATATAGACTGGTTGATAAAGAGATAGTATACTCGTAACTAGTATGTATGTATAAAGAAAGAAAAAAAAACCACGGTTAGGTGGTATATACAATTATGGACGGGCTGCCGAGTGCCGACACAGAGGTAGCCACAGCCGTGAACTACCGCACTGTACTGTGTCTGCTGCTAATATAGACTGGTTGATAAAGAGATAGTATACTCGTAACTAGTATGTATGTATAAAGAAAGAAAAAAAAACCACGGTTAGGTGGTATATACAATTATGGACGGGCTGCCGAGTGCCGACACAGAGGTAGCCACAGCCGTGAACTACCGCACTGTACTGTGTCTGCTGCTAATATAGACTGGTTGATAAAGAGATAGTATACTCGTAACTAGTATGACTATAAAGAAAGAAAAAAAAACCACGGTTAGGTGGTATATACAATTATGGACGGGCTGCCGAGTGCCGACACAGAGGTAGCCACAGCCGTGAACTACCGCACTGTACTGTGTCTGCTGCTAATATAGACTGGTTGATAAAGAGATAGTATACTACTAATATTATATATACTGGTGGTCAGGTCACTGGTCACTAGTCACACTGGCAGTGGCACTCCTGCAGCAAAAGTGTGCACTGTTTAATTTTAATATAATATTATGTACTCCTGGCTCCTGCTATAACCTATAACTGGCACTGCAGTGCTCCCCAGTCTCCCCCACAATTATAAGCTGTGTGAGCTGAGCACAGTCAGATATATATATACATTGATGCAGCACACTGGGCTGAGCAGTGCACACAGATATGGTATGTGACTGAGTCACTGTGTGTATCGTTTTTTTCAGGCAGAGAACGGATATATTAAATAAAACAAACAACTGCACTGTCTGGTGGTCACTGTGGTCGTCAGTCACTAAACTCTGCACTCTCTTCTACAGTATCACAGCCTCAGGTCAATCTCTCTCTCTCTCTCTCAACCCTAATCTAAATGGAGAGGACGCCAGCCACGTCCTCTCCCTATCAATCTCAATGCACGTGTGAAAATGGCGGCGACGCGCGGCTCCTTATATAGAATCCGAGTCTCGCGAGAATCCGACAGCGTCATGATGACGTTCGGGCGCGCTCGGGTTAACCGAGCGAGGCGGGAGGATCCGAGTCTGCTCGGACCCGTGAAAAAAACATGAAGTTCGTGCGGGTTCGGATTCAGAGAAACCGAACCCGCTCATCTCTAGTAATAACCACTCTCCAAAACTCCCTTTTTAAACCCTACACTAATACATGCAATCACCTGTACTCAATCACCGCTAATCGGCTCACAATACACCGCGCCAGCGAAGTTCGTCAATTCCCCCCACTTCCGGATCCGCTATGCGTTCCATTCGCGGCCCGGTGCGTTCCACCGTCCGGAAGTTATCATCACAAACAGGAAATGATGCTCCGTCCAACAGAATAGATCCAATGCGTGGTTAAGTAGTCGCTGACCAGTTACCAACCAGAATTGCCAATTTCTAGGAAAGTGTGATTTGCCAAAGGACGAACCAATTCATATGCACTAGTGATCTCCATCCATGTGCAGATAATAGCAAACAAAACCAAGTGGCGCTTAACAATCAAACAGTTGAAAACATTGATTTATAAATGTGTAAAATACAACAACCTCCCGGGGGTATGTTACAATATTAAAACATCACAATAGTACTGATATATAATATATAACTATGCGTCCAGCATATAGCTTGGATGCCAATTAAGACAAAAATTAAAAGTTCAATTGCTGATAACCCCGAAGGGGACGTGAACAGTGCAGTGTTCAATGAATGCACTTAAATGGAAACCTAAAATGAAAATGTCAGTACATTAGAGATCACTCACGGCTGTGTAGTTTAGACAATACTGTATGGAGCCCGGAACAATGTTTGTTATTCAGCCGGTAAGGGGCTGGTGATGTAGCAATAAATGTGCAGGCAGGTATAACGCCGGGCAGGAGCTGAATGTACCTGCTCCCTGGTGCTATCCCATTGACCAGGGAAAAGAAAGCACCAGAGCCCCAGCGATGCACGCGGTCCGCCCTGCAATGTGCAGGAAGCCCAAGCAGACCTCCACCACCGGACCAGAGCAGACACAGCCGTCCCCGCGCCACCCGAGGCGGACAGGTGAGTGATTCCACGGAAGCTGCAGCGGCCTGTGGAGCGGGTGCGCTGATTAGCAGCCGACCTCTCTGAGTGGCGATGAATGGCAGTGAGGGGGAAGCCTGAAGCGGTCTCTGTCCGTAAGCCCGTGCCGGACCTGTTGGTAAGCAGGCAGTGACAGCTCTTACCGCTGAGCCAGGTGTGTGCAGCTTGGTCTGTACAGATAGGCTGATGAATTGCTGCAGGCTAAATTCTCCAGGCGGCAATAGACTAATTCGGCTCCCACAGACGGCTCCAAAGTAGGCTTGAATGCAATGCACAGCAGTGCTGGTCCTCAGGATAAATCACCTGTGTCCTTAACGCGTTTCAACACCAGCAGGGCTTCTTTTTCAAAAGGCAGGTATATCTGAGAGTGGGAGAGTTCAATACTTATACCTGCTCCACAGGTGAAGAGTGTCAGTAATTAAACTGCATTATCTTCACAATTAAATCATTCTGGTTAATCCGGCTAGGTGTGATATTATTAAACCCCTTCACTATGAGGCAGACACAAATGTTCATACATAAACAATAAAAATAATAAATATACATTTCTATATTGATGCCATAACATATAATAGCAACAATTAGTTCAGAACATAAACAATAAATAATCAAAACATGAGACTGGGAATGGATCATTTTTACCTAGAAAGTGTATTATAAAAAATTTTTAAATTCTATGTCGTTTTTCATATATGTATATACATGTACATACACACATGCATATATATACACGCACATATACACGACAATCTATATTATCTTAACAATAATTTTTTAAGGTGTACAATAGGAACAACTTACTGTGTGTGAATTCATATTTCCACACACAGTACTAGTCTTTATTAGCTGCCAAACATATTCTAATATATTAGACCCTCCTCAAACGATAGACTAAAATAGAGAGGGAAAGGAAAAAGATTTTGTAAGGAGAAGGTAGGATAAAGAAAAAAATGGAGAAACGGCCACTTATGTGGTGCTGATATAATTAATTAGAGAGAGACACACAGCTATATAACAGGGAAAACCCTATAAACAGCCAATGGTGTATACTGTTGCACAAGGAAGATGGAATATAAGGAACCCCTAAACCAGAATATTAAGAACAAATCTGTATACCCTCATGATACAGTCCTCAAACCAGGAAAACATGGAAATACTTCTAAATGAGCTCAAGATCTATAATTTCATTTAGACCCTGGGGGTTGAGTGTCTGTAATCTGAGGATCCAAGCTGCCTACACAGGATTCTGAAATGATCACCTCCCCTGCTGAAGTCCAACCAGCAGGAGCCCGATGGGGTCACCTCCATGAAACTCCAAAAGTGTCGAGGAATACTGTGATTCGTACATTTATTTAAAATGTTTCTTCTGTGTTCCATGAACCTAAGTTTTAAAGGTCGTATAGTTCGGCCTACATAATGTAATTGACATGGACATATTAGTAGATATATCACATATTGAGTGCTACAATTAATAAAAGTGTTGATTCTATACTCTTTTTTAGAAACATTAGAAACAACACTTTTAGCTTTATTCAAAACAAAAGAGCAAGTAGTATATCTCACATGATTACACCTGTAAAAACCTGTAACATCTGGTCCGACTAAAGTTCTTTGTTTGCTCTTTGAAACCTGATTCGAGTGCCCTTTGAAAAAACTAGGAGCTAGAATGTTTTTCAGGTTCCTTGCCTTCTTAAAGACTATCACTGGAGTTTCATCTAGATGGTCCTTATGAACAGGGTCAGTAAACAATAATCTATAATTCCTATTTACTATGCTCCTGATTTTACTAGCAGGTACATTAAATTTGGACTTGAAAACTAGACTATACTTGTCTTTATTCCTAGTATTTTTCATTTTATTTTTGTTATTAATATTTTTATTATTTTTAGTAATATTAAGACTGCTAGGGGGATTCTCTTGTACAGAGATGGTATTCTCAGCATCAATCTCAGAATTAACACCATCTAAGTGACTAAAAGTCCGTGTGTCAACATGGCTTTTGTCATCATCAACAGCGAGAGTATCCTTTCTAACAAGTTTAGAGGCATATGCCAGAGCTTCATCCAATATTGCTTGTGGATAGTCACAACCTTTGAATATTTCCACCAAATCCATAACTTGTTCCTGATATTTTCCATCAGATGTGCAGTTTCTTCTAATTCTATGTATCTGGCTTTTCAGTACATTCTTAAGCCATCTTTTATTCTGATTACTAGAATATGGTATGTAATTACATACATCCACTGATTTTTTAAATGGAGATACTGTGAAGGTTTCCTCTACCACCTCCACCGTGACATCTAACAAATGAATCTGTGAAGGATGGTGAGAACATGTGAAGGTTAAACCATAAGTGTTATTATTAATATAATTAACAAACTCAGTGACTGAAATGGAATTCCCTTTCCAAACAAAAAACAGGTCGTCGATATAGTGACCATATAGGACCAGGTTCGCAGCATGGGCGCCTGCCGAGATGTAAGTGTTTTCGAAGTCGCCCATGTAGATGTTCGCAAAACTGGGCACGAACCTGGTCCCCATCGCTGTACGAGGACCTGTAGGTAGTGACAGTGATCAAAGAAAAAATAATTGTGAGACAGAATAAAAGAAATAGCAGACAAAATAAATTGACGCTTCCTCTCTGAGATGCCTGTGTCCTCACATAGGCTTTTTGCCACACATTCTATCCCTTTTCCATGTGGGATAATTGTGTACAAAGCTTGCACATCACAAGTGACGAACAGAAAATCTGAATTCCATTTCAGACCTTCCACCAGTTTAATAAACTCAGTGGTGTCTCTAATGTGGGATCTCAGAGAGGATGCATGTGGCTGTAAATAATGATCAACATAATAAGACAAATTAGATGTAAGACCCTCAATCCCTGAAATAATAGTACGACCTGGGGGATTGTGCAGTGTCTTGTGTACTTTGGGAAGGTGATAGTAAATGGAAGTGATTGGGTGGAGGGGGTAGAGGAACTCAAACTTATCACGTGTGAGAACGTCATCAGCACAAGCCAATGTCAGCATATTTTTTAGTTGTTTTTGATAGTCAGAGGTTGGATAATATTCTAGAATTCTGTAGAAGGTGGTATCAGACAGTTGCCTTTTTGCCTCTCTAACATAATCCTCAGTGTTCTGCACCACCACCCCTCCTCCCTTATCTGCTGGTTTAATGGTAAGAGCCTGATTGTCCAAGAGTCTCTTAAGAGCTTTTCTTTCATCAGGCTGTAAATTATACAAACAGGGATGTACTTGATCCAGTGCTTGCACAGAAGCGGATTTCTTTCTTTGGCAGATGTGCAGTATGCTGAAATCAGCGAGATCGGTGCGCATTGCAACTGGCATGCAAATATGTACATATCATCAAAGTACTTCCTGCATTAGTTATGAAATGAAACATACATGGGGGCTGCTATTATCACATGTGGAAACTTTGTGCACATAATCTGTTTATTATCCTGCTCAGAGTGCACCTCTAAATACAATTCTTCACCAAAGAGTAGAAAAGAGGCTGAAGATCCCCAGCTAAATAAACTGGTTTGTTTGTGAAGCAGAAATCATCCTCTGCTCTCTGTGCAGCAAGGACGTCCCTACAACTGCACTGCCCCTGCCCTTTATCTGATATCAATAATCTATCTCTGCAAAAGGAATATGAGACACACAGGTGTGGCTATGCTGTTCTGTTGGCTGTGATATGGGGTACCGGCGTTTTGGATCCGGTGGTCAGAAGGCCGACACTGGCATCCCAATGCTCAGCATCTGACAGTGAAAGAAGTGGGGTAAGTATGCTTACCCTCCTCCCCTCCCACTTGACCCTAACCCTCCTTTTCCACAGCCTAACACTTCAAACCCCCCCTTCCCCCTCCACCCACAGCCTAACACTAACTCTCCACGGTGGTGCCCAAACCTTCCCCTCCCCCCCTCCATGCAGTATAACCCTCCCTTCTTCACAGCCTAACCCTCCCTGGGGGTGTCTAAACTGAACTCCCCCTCCCCCCGCAGCCTAAACCTAACCTCCCCCACCTAGTACGGCCAAGATAGATAGAGAGATGTATGTACATATCTATATGCACACATATATATAAAATATGTATAGTTTATGATGACAGCAGGACAATCCTGCTGCAATGGCAAAAGGAGGTGGAGTGAGTCTTGAGGAGGGTAAGATATATTAATCTTCCCTGCTCGGCTCAAACCACAGAGCTTGTTTCCCCTAGCTGAGCTGTTTGTTCTTTTCTCCATACTAGTGTATAGAAAGGCTAACAGTGCTCTATATGGGCACTCCTGGAGGGGTGTACTACGATATACCAGTGCTCAGGATCCCAGCACCCAGCATACCGCTGCCGGGATCCTGACCACCGGAATATTGGCAGCGGGGCGAGCACAAAAGATCCCCTTGCGGGCTCGCTGCGCTTGACACGTTGCGGGCACGGTGGTGCTATTCTCCCCCCAGGGGTGTTGTGGACACCCCAAGAGGGAGAATAGTTGTCGGTATCCCAGTGGTCGGTATCCCGTTGCCCATATGCAGAGCGCCGGGATCCCGACAGCCGGGAAATCAAGTGCCTCCCCTCCTGGAGAAATCTGAGATTTCTCCACTGTAATGTTTCACTGCATTAAAGTAATTGGTGAAAATCCTTGTTATCTCAGGAACAAGTGACAATTGATAAATGGGTTTTCACTGCTAAATGAATAGAGCCATCAGCAGTGACATCTAAGGTTGATTTTGCATTACTGCAAGCAAAACATTTATCTGTGTAAACACCATGGGTGTCATTTTTAGACACAAGAAAAACATAGATTTACTAGACAGACACAGATGTTCCGATCCAGGGGTATGAATATAATGAAGTTATATGGCGGAGGCAAAATGTAACATAATAACTGGTTATTGTTATGATAATGAATTTAGTAACAATACTGTATTTGTCTTTTGTATGTACGCAACCCATATAGAAATGTTTATAGCTGTTTCTGTAAAGTAAAAAAAAAAACATTTCAATGACTTTATCGTGCAGTAGGAAGATTTGACATATTCCACTGACATCTCAGAGTTTATATAAAATGCTAATATCTATTTTCATAGTACATTTAAGCAATTACTTTATGAAACAGTTTTTGATCACTAACTGAAAAAACAGTGATGTAAAAACATCACTTTACTGTACTGTTCATTTTCACATTTATACCACAAACTACAGTACTTTGCATTTGTGTCTGTTATTTCCTAGAATACTCTACATTTAAGCAATTATACTTTACACATACAGCTTGTAATAGTAGTTAGCTTACAGCTTTTATTTTAATTGGTTTGACAATATCTGAATGAGAAAGTCTGGAAATGTACACCTTTTAAAAAATGGGTCTACACTCAGCAAGATACATCCAATTAAAAGGAGTGCCTGAGGTCAGATTACTGCAACCTCCAAGATCACTAAAGCTAAATCGACTCTCTAGGCTCACATTAAGGGAGACATTTACTAAAGGAAATGTTCTCAGGCAGTTTTGACCTCCAAACGAACATATTTACTAATAAGTCACACATGACAGATTCAAAATGGCCAAACCGTCTTCTCTGATGTATAAGAGATTACTCCTTATACTGTAGGCTTGCAATATGTGACATGTGCAGGCACCCAGCCATTAACTCTTTCTGTGTCGAGAAGCCAAGAGGCTTAGGGGCATATGTATCAAAGCTTGGAGAGAGAGAAAGTGGACAGAGGTAAAGGGGGACATTTACTAAGCAGTGATAAGAGTGGAGAAGTGAACCAGTGGAGAAGTTGCCCAATCAACCAATCAGCAGCTCTGTATAATTTTATAGTATGCAAATTATAGATGTTACTTCAGTGCTGATTGGTTGCCATGGGCAACTTCTCCACTAGCTCACTTCTCTGCTCTTATCACTGCTAAGTAAATGTCCCCCCAAAGTACCAACCGGTCAGCGCCTAACTGTAATTTTTTCAAACATAGCCTGCAACATGGCAGTTAGGAGCTGATTGGTTTACAAGATTTGATACATATGCCATTCATTCCGTGTTGTTTTTTTAATGTTTTTAAAAATAAAAACAACTGTAGATTATGTCAGATGATGATAAAAGAAAATAAAACATAAGTGATATAGGACTTTCAATACACTACAGAAAATATCAGGGGAAATTGGAGGTAAAAAATATATTATTAAATAATATGGAGGACAAAATGTATATATTATTATAAACGAAGCACATTATGATGTATTTACAAAATTAAAGGACCATAAAATTCCTTATAAATGTAATAGGGACAAAATATTTATTAGTATAGTATTTACTATGATATGGGTTTCACTATTTATTATTAGGATAATAGGGGACACTATATTAATAGCATTATTACTAATAGCTCTGCTAACACATTTTATTTTAATACTGTTTGGAAAAGGTTTTTATTGTTTTTAGAGAGGTTGTAAAGGTAAGGCACAAACTGGCAGCTGTTTGAGCCATGTCATCTGTCCAAACTATGGGGTGTATCTACTAAAGTGTGGGTTTTCAGATGTAGAGATGTTGCCCGTAGCAGCCAATCAGATTCTGGCTATCATCTTCTAGAAGGTGCCAGTTAAATGACAAGTATAATCTGATTGGTTGCTATGGGCAACATCTCCACATCTGAAAACCAGCACTTTAGTAAATATAGCTTTTGCTCAGATTGCTTCTGCAGCAGCTATCAGCAGTTTTCAAAACCATATTTGATATGTAAATCTGGTAGAGCAGCAGCTACTACTTTTTGTGTGTAGGGGGGCTGCTGCAGTGCCGCTTACCAAGACGGACAATAGAAAGCCGTCCCCAATTAGCTGGGACCGGTGCATGCACACACGCGGTGGCTTGCGTGAGCATGTCCAGACTAGAGATGTGCACCGGAAATTTTTCGGGTTTTGTGTTTTGGTTTTGGGTTCGGTTCCGTGGCCGTGTTTTGGGTTCGAACGCGTTTTGGCAAAACCTCACCGAATTTTTTTTGTCGGATTTGGGTGTGTTTTGGATTCGGGTGTTTTTTTTCCAAAAAACCCTAAAAAACAGCTTAAATCATAGAATTTGGGGGTCATTTTGATCCCAAAGTATTATTAACCTCAATAACCATAATTTCCACTCATTTTCAGTCTATTCTGAACACTTCACACCTCACAATATTATTTTTAGTCCTAAAATTTGCACCGAGGTCGCTGGATGACTAAGCTCAGCGACCCAAGTGGCCGACACAAACACCTGGCCCATCTAGGAGTGGCACTGCAGTGTCACGCAGGATGGCCCTTCCAAAAAACACTCCCCAAACAGCACATGACGCAAAGAAAAATGAAAGAAAAAAGAGGTGCAAGATGGAATTGTCCTTGGGCCCTCCCACCAGTGACGTGCGGTGAGGTCACTGGTTGGGGAAGCACTGGCAGCTAACAAGCCCTCCCCCCCCCCCCTCCTGAAAAAAAAAAAATGTGGTCCCCCAACACACCAGTAAAACCAGCACTAGGCAGAACCAGCCAGGGGGAGTAATGCCATAGCAGGGGAGACACTCAGTGTGGGGTCCCCCTGCCATAACATTAATCTGCCCCCCAGCCAGTCAGCCCAGGGTTGGAATTCCTCGGAAAGTGGGAACCCCAAAAAATAAAAATGGGGTCCTCCCTCCCGAGCAATAACCAGCACTGGGCTGATAGCCCAGTGCTATGCCCCGCAACCCTGGTGGCGGTGGGTGCGGGGTTCATTGTATGTTAATATTGTTCTTTACAGGAGGCCTACAGGTCCCAGCAAGCCTGCCCCAGCATGCTGGCACTTGGAGAACCACAAGTGCCAGCATGCCCGGACACAAAGGCCCTGCTGGCACCTGTAGTCCACTTGCAAAGAATAGTAATATTGTTCTTTACAGGTAGCCTACAGGTCCCAGCAAGCCTGCCCCAGCATGCTGGCACTTGGAGAACCACAAGTGCCAGCATGCCTGGACATAAAGTGCCCGCTGGCACCTGTAGTCCACCTGTAAAGAAAATATTAAAATAAAAACACCACACAGTCTTGAAAATAAGCTTTATTAAACTGGATCTTCACCTGGGGGCGGCGGCCTTTAAGCTCTTTTGCGTGGCCGCCGCCTTCCCAGGGCTTCCAGCGTCTTCACCTGGGGGGGCGCCACCTCCCCAGGGCTTCCAGCGTCTTCACCTGGTGGGCGGCGGCTGCTAAGCTCTTTTGCATAGCCGCCGCCCAGCCAGGACTTCCGGCGTCTTCATTCTTCAGGAGCTCTTCACAGCTCCTCCTCCGCCGTCGGATTGACTCTCCTCCGCCTCGCGCTGACTTATATAAGTCAGCCGGAGGGGGCGGGGCGATGACGCGGCGAGCCGTGATTGGCCATCTTGAATTTCAAAAATGACGCTGAGGCGCCATTTTTGAAACTGGAACCGCTCCGCTGCCAAACTCTGCAGGATAAAGGTAATTTCCGCCGCCGCAACCCGCACCGCCGACGCCCGCTCCAACGCCGCATCCCGCCACCCGCACCATCGCCGCATCCAGCCGCCCGCACCTCCTCCGCCAGCGTCGCCCACACAGTGATTGACAGCGGATCCAGTGACGGATCCGCTGGCCAATCACTGTGGCCTCACTGGCAGGGACGTGCTTTCATAGGTTGAAAGCACGTCCCTGTATGAAAGCGGCACCACTAATGGTGCCGCTTTCCCATATATTTTCAATGGGCTTTTACAGCCCATGGCTAGTCCCCGCCCGTGCCCGCCCCACGCTCCCAATACTTTCCCCAGTGACAATGGGAGGCACCACGATCGGTGCCTCCCAAACACATATACAAAACAGCAACGCTAAGAATAATATTAAGAAGATACATATGGCACAGAATATGTGTCATATGCATCTTCTTTGTATTATCTTAATCATTATGACAGGGGAGGCACTGCCTCCCTTGCCTCCCCTGACTGCACGTCCCTGCCTCCCACCCACCCTTATGTTGTATAAACAGGACATGCACACTTTAACCAACCCATCATTTCAGTGACAGGGTCTGCCACACGACTGTGACTGAAATGACGGGTTTGTTTGGACCCCCACCAAAAAAGAAGCAATTAATCTCTCCTTGCACAAACTGGCTCTACAGAGGCAAGATGTCCACCTCATCATCATCCTCCGATTCATCACCGTGTACATCCCCCTCCTCACAGATTATCAATTCGTCCCCACTGGAATCCACCATCACAGCTCCCTGTGTACTTTGTGGAGGCAATTGCTGCTGGTGAATGTCTCCACGGAGGAATTGATTATAATTCATTTTAATGAACATCATCTTCTCCACATTTTCTGGAAGTAACCTCGTACGCCGATTGCTGACAAGGTGAGCGGCGGCACTAAACACTCTTTCGGAGTACACACTTGTGGGAGGGCAACTTAGGTAGAATAAAGCCAGTTTGTGCAAGGGCCTCCAAATTGCCTCTTTTTCCTGCCAGTATACGTACGGACTGTCTGACGTGCCTACTTGGATGCGGTCACTCATATAATCCTCCACCATTCTTTCAATGGAGAGAGAATCATATGCAGTGCCAGTAGACGACATGTCCGTAATCGTTGGCAGGTCCTTCAGTCCGGACCAGATGTCAGCATCAGCAGTCGCTCCAGACTGCCCTGCATCACCGCCAGCGGGTGGGCTCGGAATTCTGAGCCTTTTCCTCGCACCCCCAGTTGCGGGAGAATGTGAAGGAGGAGATGTTGACAGGTCGCGTTCCGCTTGACTTGACAATTTTCTCACCAGCAGTTCTTTGAACCCCTGCAGACTTGTGTCTGCCGGAAAGAGAGATCCAAGGTAGGTTTTAAATCTAGGATCGAGCACGGTGGCCAAAATGTAGTGCTCTGATTTCAACAGATTGACCACCCGTGAATCCTTGTTAAGCGAATTAAGGGCTCCATCCACAAGTCCCACATGCCTAGCGGAATCGCTCAGTGTTAGCTCCTCCTTCAATGTCTCCAGCTTCTTCTGCAAAACCCTGATGAGGGGAATGACCTGACTCAGGCTGGCAGTGTCTGAACTGACTTCACGTGTGGCAAGTTCAAAAGGTTGCAGAACCTTGCACAACGTTGAAATCATTCTCCACTGCGCTTGAGACAGGTGCATTCCACCTCCTATATCGTGCTCAATTGTATAGGCTTGAATGGCCTTTTGCTGCTCCTCCAACCTCTGAAGCATATAGAGGGTTGAATTTCACCTCGTTACCACTTCTTGCTTCAGATGATGGCAGGGCAGGTTCAGGCGTTTTTGGTGTTGCTCCAGTCTTCTGTACGTGGTGCCTGTACGCCGAAAGTGTCCCGCAATTCTTCTGGCCACCGACAGCATCTCTTGCGCGCCCCTGTCGTTTTTTAAATAATTCTGCACCACCAAATTCAAGGTATGTGCAAAACATGGGACGTGCTGGAATTTGCCCAGATTTAATGCACACACAATATTGCTGGCGTTGTCCGATGCCACAAATCCACAGGAGAGTCCAATTGGGGTAAGCCATTCTGCGATGATCTTCCTCAGTTGCCGTAAGAGGTTTTCAGCTGTGTGCGTATTCTGGAAAGCGGTGATACAAAGCGTAGCCTGCCTAGGAAAGAGTTGGCGTTTGCGAGATGCTGCTACTGGTGCCGCCGCTGCTGTTCTTGCGGCGGGAGTCAATACATCTACCCAGTGGGCTGTCACAGTCATATAGTCCTGAGTCTGCCCTGCTCCACTTGTCCACATGTCCGTGGTTAAGTGGACATTGGGTACAACTGCATTTTTTAGGACACTTGTGAGTCTTTTTCTGAGGTCTGTGTACATTTTCGGTATCGCCTGCCTAGAGAAATGGAACCTAGATGGTATTTGGTACCGGGGACACAGTACCTCAAACAAGTCTATAGTTGGCTCTGCAGTAATGATGGATACCGGAACCACGTTTCTCACTGCCCAGGATGCCAAGGCCTCAGTTATCCGCTTTGCAGCAGGATGACTGCTGTGATATTTCATCTTCCTCGCAAAGGACTGTTGGACAGTCAATTGCTTGGTGGAAGTAGTAAAAGTCGTCTTACGACTTCCCCTCTGGGATGACCATCGACTCCCAGCAGCAACAACAGCAGCGCCAGCAGCAGTAGGCGTTACACGCAAGGATGCATCGGAGGAATCCCAGGCAGGAGAGGACTCGTCAGAATTGCCAGTGACATGGCCTGCAGGACTATTGGCATTCCTGGGGAAGGAGGAAATTGACACTGAGGGAGTTGGTGGGGTGGTTTGCGTGAGCTTGGTTACAAGAGGAAGGGATTTACTGGTCAGTGGACTGCTTCCGCTGTCGCCCAAAGTTTTTGAACTTGTCACTGACTTATGATGAATGCGCTGCAGGTGACGTATAAGGGAGGATGTTCCGAGGTGGTTAACGTCCTTACCCCTACTTATTACAGCTTGACAAAGGCAACACACGGCTTGACACCTGTTGTCCGCATTTCTGTTGAAATACTTCCACACCGAAGAGCTGATTTTTTTGGTATTTTCACCAGGCATGTCAATGGCCATATTCCTCCCACGGACAACAGGTGTCTCCCCGGGTGCCTGACTTAAACAAACCACCTCACCATCAGAACCATCCTTGTCAATTTCCTCCCCAGCGCCAGCAACACCCATATCCTCCTCATCCTGGTGTACTTCAACACTGACATCTTCAATCTGACTATCAGGAACTGGACTGCGGGTGCTCCTTCCAGCACTTGCAGGGGGCGTGCAAATGGTGGAAGGCGCATGCTCTTCACGTCCAGTGTTGGGAAGGTCAGGCATCGCAACCGACACAATTGGACTCTCCTTGTGGATTTGTGATTTCGAAGAACGCATAGTTCTTTGCTGTGCTTTTGCCAGCTTAAGTCTTTTCATTTTTCTAGCGAGAGGCTGAGTGCTTCCATCCTCATGTGAAGCTGAACCACTAGCCATGAACATAGGCCAGGGCCTCAGCCGTTCCTTGCCACTCCCTGTGGTAAATGGCATATTGGCAAGTTTACGCTTCTCCTCCGACGATTTTATTTTAGATTTTTGAGTCCTTTTTTTACTGATATTTTGTGTTTTGGATTTTACATGCTCTGTACTATGACATTGGGCATCGGCCTTGGCAGACGACGTTGATGGAATTTCATCGTCTCGGCCATGACTAGTGGCAGCAGCTTCAGCACGAGGTGGAAGTGGATCTTGATCTTTCCCTATTTTTGGAACCTCAACATTTTTGTTCTCCATATTTTAATAGGCACAACTAAAAGGCACCTCAGGTAAACAATAGAGATGGATGGATACTAGTATACTTATGGATGACGAGTGACTGACGACACAGAGGTAGCTACAGCCATGGACTACCGTACTGCGTCTGCTAGTATAGAGATGATAATGATATAAAAAATATATATATATCACTACTGCAGGTATATATAATATAATGACGGACCTGCTGGACACTGTCAGCAGACTCCTAAACTACTAGTATGAAGAAGATAGAAAAAAAAACCACACCACAGGTAGGTATACAATTATGGACGAGTGACTGACGACACAGAGGTAGCTACAGCCGTGGACTACCGTACTGCGTCTGCTAGTATAGAGATGATAATGATATAAAAAATATATATATATCACTACTGCAGGTATATATAATATAATGACGGACCTGCTGGACACTGTCAGCAGACTCCTAAACTACTAGTATGAAGAAGATAGAAAAAAAAACCCCACCACAGGTAGGTATACAATTATGGACGAGCACTGACGACACAGAGGTAGCCACAGCCGTGGACTACCGTACTGCGTCTGCTAATATAGAGATGATAATGATATAAAAAATATATATATATCACTACTGCAGGTATATATAATATAATGACGGACCTGCTGGACACTGTCAGCAGACTCCTAAACTACTAGTATGAAGAAGATAGAAAAAAAAACCCCACCACAGGTAGGTATACAATTATGGACGAGCACTGACGACACAGAGGTAGCCACAGCCGTGGACTACCGTACTGCGTCTGCTAATATAGAGATGATAATGATATAAAAAATATATATATATCACTACTGCAAGTATATATAATATAATGACGGACCTGCTGGACACTGTCAGCAGACTCCTAAACTACTAGTATGAAGAAGATAAAAAAAAAAAAACCACCACAGGTAGGTATACAATTATGGACGAGCACTGACGACACAGAGGTAGCTACAGCCGTGGACTACCGTACTGCGTCTGCTAGTATAGAGATGATAATGATATAAAAAATATATATATATATCACTACTGCAGGTATATATAATATAATGACGGACCTGCTGGACACTGTCAGCAGACTCCTAAACTACTAGTATGAAGAAGATAGAAAAAAAAAAACCACCACAGGTAGGTATACAATTATGGACGAGCACTGACGACACAGAGGTAGCTACAGCCGTGGACTACCGTACTGCGTCTGCTAGTATAGAGATGATAATGATATAAAAAATATATATATATCACTACTGCAGGTATAAATAATATAATGACGGACCTGCTGGACACTGTCAGCAGACTCCTAAACTACTAGTATGAAGAAGATAGAAAAAAAAAACCCACCACAGGTAGGTATACAATTATGGACGAGCACTGACGACACAGAGGTAGCTACAGCCGTGGACTACCGTACTGCGTCTGCTAGTATAGAGATGATAATGATATAAAAAATATATATATATCACTACTGCAGGTATATATAATATAATGACGGACCTGCTGGACACTGTCAGCAGACTCCTAAACTACTAGTATGAAGAATATAGAAAAATAAACCCCACCACAGGTAGGTATACAATTATGGACGAGCACTGACGACACAGAGGTAGCCACAGCCGTGGACTACCGTACTGCGTCTGCTAATATAGAGATGATAAAGATGATAGAGATGAACAAAAAAAATATAACACTACTGCAGGTAAATATTTATATAATATAATGAATGACGGACCTGCTGGACACTGTCAGCAGAATGCGTTTATAGAATAAAATAAAAAAACACCACAGGAGTGTTTAACTTTTTCAGGCAGACAATATACTGGTGGTCACTGGTCAGTCACACTGGCAGCAAAAGTGTGCACTGTACTCCTGCTATAACTGCACCCCAGTCTCCCTCACAATTCAGCTGTGTGAGCAGTGAGCACTCAGCACAGTCAGATATACATAGATGATATTATCATGCAGCACACTGAGGCTGAGCACAGATATGGTATGTGACTGTGTATCGTTTTTTTTCAGGCAGAGAACGGATTATATTAAATAATAAATAAAACTGGTGGTGGTCACTAGTAACTATCAGCAAAACTCTGCACTCTGAGTACTCCTAATGCTCCCCAAAATTACTAAGTTAGTAGTAAATCAACTCAAGTGTGTCTATCTATTCTAACGGAGAGGACGCCAGCCACGTCCTCTCCCTATCAATCTAAATGCACGTGTGAAAATGGCGGCGACGCGCGGCTCCTTATATAGAATCCGAGTCTCGCGATAGAATACGAGCCTCGCGAGAATCCGACAGCGGGATGATGACGTTCGGGCGCGCTCTGGTTAACCGAGCAAGGCGGGAAGATCCGAGTCTGCCTCGGACCCGTGTAAAAAGGCTGAAGTTCGGGGGGGTTCGGATTCCGAGGAACCGAACCCGCTCATCTCTAGTCCAGACCCTGTTTTCTATGGACTGCATCAGCTGCAGTTCATAAAAGTTGGCTAGGGATGATGAACAGGCAGAGTTGGCTTCCTACAGGAAGCCAACTCTCTGCTAATCTAAGCCGGGTCTGGCAGTCCTGGAGGGAGGAAACACCTCTAAATGGGACTGCCTATCCTGCGGGTGACTGGCAGGTAGGACTTCCAATAGAAAGTCGCTGCCAGTCACAGTGAAGCCACCAAGCCAGTGCAGTCGCACAGACTGCAACTCGCTCAGCTGAGTTCACTGAAGTGCTGGGTTTTACTGGGAGGGGGTGCAGTACTGCAGCCCACAGATAAAATCTGCCACTGGTAGTTTCTCTTCTATACAGGAAAAAAATTGGCATCAGTGGAGGTTTTTACCTAGGGGCTGCAGGGCAGAAGTTTACCTTCCTCCCCCCTCCCCCAGTAAAGATACACTACCACCAGGGAGCACCCCAGTGATTGCAGTGGCTTACCATCATAATCATATGCTGTACTGTCTGTAATCGGCAGTTAGGGCTTCCAATGGACAGCCTGCCAGCTGTAATGTGCTTCTAGTGCTGCAGCCAATGCAGCTGATGCAGTCCCTAGAAGCAGCAGGAGAGAAGCAGGGTTGGGGTGCACATGCACAAGTTCGCGTGACAACCATAATATGCATCTAGGGGCTACAGCCGATGCAGTGCCTAGAATCCAGTGAGCATGCATGAGTCTGTGGGATCTTTTTCCCCTTCTTCCCCCACACTGATTCTGGATTGTGAACAAGCCTGGGTGGTGTTACAGCATGGTGGGCAGCCTAGCAGGAGGTGCATACAGAGCAGTGGGAGATGCTGGCAGCCATCATCAAGGCAGCAGGTAGGAGCTGCCACTGATTGAAATATATTAGCTAAATCAGGATTGCTCTGAAAGTTTTTGAAAAATGGTGGTATTATTGTTGTTTTGCCTTTAATAAATCGTTATATAATTTTCCTGGAAAAACACAATACGAATGGTGAGTTTAACAATCCACTCTTTATTACATGTACCCGTAAATTGGGAGCAACTTAAAATATGTCCACTTTTTTCCCATAGAGATTATTAGAAGATTTTGGATTGCACAATCAAAATGTTTATGTTTTTTTTTTTTTACATTTGTAAATAATAATAGGCATATTAATGAGTTTAAAAAGGGGGAGAATGGTTCCTGTGAAGTACCGGAACTAAGAGAAAAAAGAAAGACTATATGTCTATTCTGGGGCACACTTTATTAATTGATGACAAAGATGTATGTAATTCTAGAATTAAAATATAACTTTAATTGATATCCCTATAAGAACAAGTATAAGGCAACAAAAAATATCAACATATATCACAAGATACAATGAAAATGAAGAATTAAGGCGATGTAGCTCAATCGCCATAATTCTTAATTTTCATTGTTATGCTGGTTATGCTTAGGAGGGGGGACCCCACACAATTTTTTTCTGGGTTTTTTAAACATTTTTGTGCCGTCCAAAAAGTCGAATCCAGGACGCACATATCCGTCAATTGGTCCGTTTTTCGACAGCGGGACTGTCGAATCTGTTTTTTATTGAATATGTCGAATTCGGGTCCTGGCGGGAGGGTATGTGACTGTCGAATTGTGTCGAATTTAAAAACAATTGCATATACCCCATAGTCTTTATTTTTTCTCTTGGTTCCGGTACTTCATGGGAACCATTCTCCCCCTTTTTCAAGTAGTTTACTGAACAATTTTCTGGGAGCACCGCCAACCTAGCGCTAGACTATAATTGTTTTTTGTGAACTAGCCGCATGTTGGTCTTGTAATAACAATATTGTAACATAAACCTTGCTTATTGAGTGATCCTGTGCAGACTCATCCATTTGTTTTTCATATTAATGAGTTTACGCAGTTTTCATATACTCCATTAATCACATAGAGCTAAAATCTGCTTTCCCCGGTGCAGAGCCACAATTTTATGCATGCTTAATTGGATGATCCCCAGGTAATATGTCTTCGCCTGGTCACTTATGACTTGACTTGATCTCCCTATTTGGTTGTTTTTTAACTAAATTGTTACTAAATTGTATCCATCCAAATAGGTATCTTTTCTTTACATAAACAAGCTTTTATAACATTAGAAAATTGGAATAAGAAGATATGTTGATGACCAACATAGTGAAAGGGGCATACCACCAATATTGCATTGGTCATAATTGTCTCCAGGCTCCAACTGTGACAAACAGAGGTAAATGAGCAGCAGTGTCGACAAAATATCTCAAAACATTAATCATAACACTAAGCCATAAAGAGGCTGCTTTACAGTTAAACACAAGCGCATTTAATAATGTAATTATGCATCTCATGCAAAATTTACATAAGTACTTTGACCAGCACACACCATATCAGACAGTAGTGGACCTTTGTGCTTGAAAATGTAGATTAAGGGTATTCACAAAATCAAAACTCTGCTCCTACACAACATCTATGGGCCTAATTCGCCATGAGCTGTAGTTTTGCGAAAGTTAGTAAAACTACAACTCTTTCAACTAACATGCGGGGGGGGGGGGGGTGACATCACCCAGCTTGCATCTTAAGGGTTGCACCCAGTCGCCGGGCAGCCATGTTTCGGGTCGCATCGGCTGCGTGTGATGTCATGCAGCTGCCACGGCCCGCCCCACAAACGGTCAAACGCGCTTCCGTTGTCCGTACCATCAAAATGGCACATCAATGCCGTTCCCGACCCCTGCCGGGACTTAGACTGCGATCACAGTCTAAGTCCTCGCGCATGTGTGCAGCATATGCTAAAATCAGCAAATAGCAATTTCAGCACTGATCCAAGCTGAATTAGGCCCTATGTGCTTGCTTCAGGTTGCACACATCACATGCTTGTCAACTGTATTAAAACCCCCTCCAGGAGAATCCCAGGGCAACCCTGTCCGATTGCTAGGGCCCCGATGCCACAATCCCATCATTGTGGCTAACCCCCTAATGTTCAATGCCATGATTTGTGGCATTTTCAGTGGGAGAGGGGCTACAATGATACCATTTAATGCAAATTATGTCATCCAAACTCCAAGCCACCCACTTCATTTGGGAAGTGATCCGCAGCAGGAAACTAGCCAACTCTGTCGGAGGTCATGAGAACCCCTTAAATTTGTGACTCTCTCAGGCATACCTGGAGATTTAGCAAGATATCATAAAATGCATCTTGCTGACAACGTAGACATGAAAGCACATATGTAGATCAGGCGCCCTAGGCACATTATTACCCCCACCCATCACAGCACTGCCCTCTTCTTTTCGGGGGCCAGTCCGGATACCTTGAAGCCAAAGCAGCCTAAACCTCTCCCCACTACCAGCTCCTCGGCCACAGTTTGCTGCCCATTGTACCACTGCTGTCAGTTGCAAAATAAATTATTTTAAAAAATAAGTCAGAATGACAAAAAAGATAATCACCTGTGTGCTGCCCCTAGGCTTGTGCCTCACGTGCCTAGTGGAAAAATCCTCCACTGGTGTAGATCTGTATATAAACAAAAGTGCTTCTGTTTCAACTTTGCATATTTTGAATGTGGATTTATTAAGTTAGCAGCATACGTTATTTTATCATTTTGGACCAATGGGAATCTTTGTTATAATGTATATACAATCTCACCTGGAAACTTTAGTGTATGTGCTACATATGAAAGACTTTCTTTGGCACATGCAATACAGAACAAAACAGCCCTATATTCCCTGCGTTCTATTATTCACAATGATACAGAATGTAAGAAAAATGATCAAAAGCATGAAAGCACTGCAGGAGAAAACATACATGCATAATATCATTTCTATCCCTATTCTCTCATTTTAAAGACCTTCAAAGAAAGAAACAATATTCTTATTTTCATGTACTGTCCTCAACGTGTGCAATATAACATTCTCATTTTACATGACTAGGACAAAATACATTCATATCCTCTCTCCAGCAGAGTTCAACAGCGCAATGGATGGATGACTTTTACCTGTGACTTTCAAAACTGATGAAATGTAGGATTAATCTAATCCTGCACACTGGCTGTTCCACAGCTGGGGAGACTTTATGTTTTTTCTAAGGCTAGAAGGTCGCACATTGAAAAATTGTCAGTACTGCTGGCTTGAGAACACTTTTTTGTCATGACTCATGAATGACATATGAGCAGTATCTATAAAAATTCAAGTGAAGTCAAATATGATACAACAAAACTGGGTTTGTTGTATCATATTTAACTCTCAAGGACAATATATTAAAAATGAAATTATTAAGAATATTATGTCATTTGTGATTGTGCTATTAAGAACTGGTAAATTCTACCAAATGTTGTTTTAGAATGTCTTCTATAATGCTCTGTGATTCCATATTTCCCTCGTAGGTACTGTAATGCATTTGAAAAGTATCCATTTATACTGTAAAAAAACACTGGAAAGGACCTGATCGCACCAGCAAAATATTTCTCTAATGGGCAAAACCATGTGCACTGCAGGGGGGACAGATATAACATGTGCAGAGAGAGTTAGAGTTGGGTGGGGTGTGTTCAAACTGAAATCTAAATTGCACTGTAAAAATAAAGCAGCCAATATTTAACCTGCACAAAAACAAAACAACCCAGGCAGTGAGACACAGGGGGAAACAGTGGGTGGCAGGGAGAGGATGACAGATAGAGGCAGTGGATGAGAGGGGTACAAGCACAATGTCCTGCATGGTGCAGAGAATATGGTGCATGTACCTTGATGGGGGTAGGAACACAGCAGCTTCTGCTCTATTTGTGACAGGGGTCCCCACCCCTTGTGCTTTCCTCAGTTTGGCACTTGATCAGTTGTGAGCTGCCTTTAATTCACAGACAGAAGTGAATCAGGAAAATATACAGTGATCATCTGGACTGATAGGTGATAGGACTCCTCTATCAGTCCAGCACACACATGGCCAGCCCTGCCTCTCTAAGGTGAGAAACAGGTCCCTCTGGCACTGGGGCCCACCCTGTTCTCTGCACTAGGCCTTGAATCTGGCATTGCTCAAAATGGTCTGTAGGGGGGCCAGAGGATAACTCATTGCTGGTCTGGGCAGCAGTGGGCCCTTTAGTCCTCAGGGGCCCCAGTGAAATGCACTTGTTGCACCAATGGTAGTTCAGCCCCTGCTGTAGGCTGAGTGTAAGTTCAAGTATCGCATTGCACTATGATATATGCCACATTTTCCCTTCAGGAGTCTTTGAATCACCCGTCCATTTAAATAAGAATTGTTTGATATGTATGTAATGTTATACCTCCCAACTGTCCCGATTTTCATGGGACAGTCCCGTTTTTCTGGGACTGTCCCACCCGCGGGCCACAGTGTCCCACGGAGGGGGGGGGGGGGAGTTGGGAAGCTCCTGTCACTGCTGCTCTGCTTAACAGAGCAGCAGAGAATAGAGGCTGTGTGCATTCGCACAGCGTCTACTCAATGGAGACAAGGGGTGAGGGGGCATGCCAGCAGCTCGCAGAGCACTGGGCATGCCCCTCAGTGAAGAAAATGGGTGCGTGGCTCGTGATCGCGGGCCCTCCCATGGAGCCGTGCCCCCTTTCACATAGGCCATGCCCCCTTTTCAGGTGGGCGTGCACAGGTGTCCCTCTCTCTCCCTCTAAAAAGTTGGGAGGTATGTGATCTTTTACTCTTCCTTATACCAAAAGAAATATCTGAAGCATAGTCCTTCTTGAACTTTATGACTGTCTTTGTTTTATTTATATATTTCTCAATAATCACCATTAATATGTTTTCCTACTGTATATGGTTCATTCAATGATTCTATTTCATTTTGGATTATAGTGTAGTTGATGCCTTGAACTGAGGGCTACATGTTAGTCAAGCTCTGTACATATTCTAGTGCTTTAATTAACTTAATTAGTTGTAAAACTCCCATGCCAAATTGCTTACACATGGACAAAATAAAAACTAATGCAAAAAGTGTTCATAGCCCATCACCCCTTTCTTTTATTTGCAATGTTCCACAAACGCCACAGTGCCAGACTGTAGGTAATGAAGCATAAAAGAATTACAGTGTTGGGTTTCTTTCAAACCAAGTAATAAAAATGTAAAATATTAATTATATTCAAGTATCAACAGAAAATGTTAGGAAATATATATTTTTTATGTTAAGTAAAGAACACAGTCTGTCATTTTGAATGCAATGTAATTTCTGCTGTTCTGGTGGAACCAATGTCCTACTGTATATCACTGCTTATATCCTCTATTTTAATAATATAATACATAATTTATAAAACAAGTAAAAGAGTAAAATATTACAATTACCATGCCAGGAAAACTACACATCCTCAGCCTGTATCTTTGCATATGGTGAATCCTTGATAATGATTCTTCTTGAATCGAAACATTGGTGCAATGGCATGCACATAAAGTTATAAGAAATTGTAGTCAAACAAATCTTGAGAGTGCTGTTATTCTACACAAGGTAGATTGAAATATATGTATATATATATATATATATATATTTATAGCAAACAAACAAAGCCGGCACTCCAACACTGTGTGTCTTTACTCGCTCCGGTGCCCTCCCTCAGTCAGCAAGACTGCATGTAGCAAAAGGTCACGGCGGCACTCAGGAGACTTGTTGCAGAAAAAAAGTGGTGTTTATTTATATATATTGCTGATGCGTGTTGTACACATTACTTCTGTTCAAGCTAATGTACTTGCAGTATTGAAGGAAATAGGAACTTGCTTTATTGACAGGGTCTATGCACGTTGTGAAATTGAGGACGATAACCAAATGCATGAGTATAAAACGTGAGGATGCCCTGACTAAAATGGGTAAAGGAGATGCTTTGGAGCGTATGATTTTTTCTTCCACCTTGTCTATTGAGTCATGTCACATTTGAAATACCATACTAAAACACTGGCATATTATCCAGTCGGATGAAGTAATTGGACAATATTGCAGAGAGAAGCCTCTCTTCTGCTGTAAAAGGAGCAAGAATTTCAAAGATCTAATAGCACCTTACGATGTTGGGCCAATTCGGGCTAAGAGTTGGTTGCAATCTAAATTGGGAGTGTTTAAATGCCATGGGTGTGCCAATTGTAACTTTCTGTACCTTGGGGACACTTTTTTTGACCAAAGGAATAATTAATCCTATAAAATACTATATAATTTGGACTGTAATAGTTGGTAAATTGTGTACATAATCTCTTGCCCCTGTCATCTTTTCTACGTGGGAAAGACAATACGAGCTCTGAAAGAAAGAATCTCCATGCATCATTTGTCTATAAGAAAGCACAAACTGTTTCGGATTCCAATACTTCGCCAGTTACTAGACATTTTATTACGATGGGTCACACAATTAGGGATTTCCGCTGTATGCCTATCGAATGTATTCTGCTATTGAGACGTGGCAGTGACAGAAATAGATTACTATTGCAGCGTGAGGCGCACTGGATAGCGCGCTTGAATACAGTTGCTCCGGGTGGGCTAAATGAAAGCCGGGGTTTCGGTTGCTTTCTGTAAAACTCTCCCCCATAGCATTATGTTGATTGACATAATTAGATTATCCATGCAATGTTTTTTCTTTTGCTTTGTTATATTTGTGTCTTGTTATCAGCTAACATGCTTTATACTATTCTTCATTTTTTATAGTTACTTTTGTTGAATTTTTGTGCTCTGTGACGTGTGTAGAGCATTTATATTACACTTCTCCTGCCCAGTTACCATGGTCACGCTTGTGCTCCAGTAACCATGGTTACCATGCAAGCCCGGAGTGTGAACGCTTTCCTAAGCGTCACTTCCGGCTGGATGTGGAGACTGGTCTTTCGGGGACACATGTCCGTGAAGGGGGAACCAGCAGGTTGGAGCGGAATTAGAGCTCCACTTATTTCTTTGGTTCCTATGGTTAAGGCTGCATCCAGGGGCTGGTGGATTCTGTTACTGGCCTGGAAGATGATGCTTAGGACATTGGATCACTTCCGGTCTGTGACGTTAGCTGCTTGGCTGGGCACACACTGGCGCCATGGACTTGCTCAGGTGAATGTGTTTTTTTTGTTAATCACTTTGGTATAAAGCATGTCTCTTTTGTGTTGTTCATTTGTCCATGATGAAGGCACTGCTATGGCACCGAAACAGCTTTCGACTATTCTACGGCATAGTAGAGACATGTATTGGCCACCCTATACAGGCATTTACATTGTTGTGCTCCCACTATATTGTTGTTTTATCATGCCTCTGGTTTTACATCTGTTTCTTCTATACTCATTCTATTTTTGTGATGTCTCTTTCTATGAATATTAAATCGTCTTTGCACCTATCGGAGGTGCTGGTTCTCTTTTCTGGACTATATATATATATATATATATATATATATATACAAGTAGAGAGTACCGGCTCTCCCATCAGCAGACTGCAAGTATGCGCCGGGTGCCTGTGCAATGAAAGTATACACAAGTGGATGATGGCACGGCACTCCAAGGCGACTTGTTAAATCATGACACAGACGGCAGAACTTCAGCAACGTTTCAATGTAATATACATTGTCCTCGATATTGCTAGACCGGCACTCCCTTCTAGAAAGCATTGGGCCCTGGTGCCCTCAGCCTCAAAAATGGTAAATAGCAAAAAACATACTGCGGCACTTGGGGACTTGAGAAGTGAATAACTGTATTTCACAACAGCAACATATAAAGCTCCAACGTTTCGGGGCTCAGCCGCCCCTTTGTTACTTGCACCTTGACAAAGGGGCGGCTGAGCCCCGAAACGTTGGAGCTTTATATGTTGCTGTTGTGAAATACAGTTATTCACTTCTCAAGTCCCCGAGTGCCGCAGTATGTTTGTTGCTATATATATATATATATATATATATATATATACACTGCTCAAAAAAATAAAGGGAACACTAAAATAACACATCCTAGATCTGAATGAATGAAATATTCTTATTAAATACTTTGTTCTTTACATAGTTGAATGTGCTGACAACAAAATCACACAAAAATTGTCAATGGAAATCAAATTTATTAACCCATGGAGGTCTGGATTTGGAGTCACACTCAAAATTAAAGTGGAAAAACACACTACAGGCTGATCCAACTTTGAAGTAATGTCCTTAAAACAAGTCAAAATGAGGCTCAGTAGTGTTTGTGGCCTCCACGTGCCTGTATGACCTCCCTACAACGCCTGGACATGCTCCTGATGAGGTGGCGGATGGTCTCCTGAGGGATCTCCTCCCAGACCTGGACTAAAGCATCCGCCAACTCCTGGACAGTTTGTGGTGCTACATGGCGTTGGTGGATGGAGCGAGACATGATGTCCCAGATGTGCTCAATTGGATTCAGATCTGGGGAATGGGAGGGCCAGTCCATAGCATCAATGCCTTCATCTTGCAGGAACTGCTGACACACTCCAGCCACATGAGGTCTAGCATTGTCTTGCATTACGAGGAACCCAGGGCCAACCGCACCAGCATATGGTCTCACAAAGGGTCTGAGGATCTCATCTCGGCACCTAATGGCAGTCAGGCTACCTCTGGTGAGCACATGGAGGGCTGTGCGGCCCCTCAAAGAAATGCCACCCCACACCATTACTGACCCACTGCCAAACCGGTCATGCTGGAGGATGTTGCAGGCAGCAGAACGTTCTCCTTGGCGTCTCCAGACTCTGTCACGTCTGTCACATGTGCTAAGTGAGAACTTGCTTTCATCTGTGAAGAGCACAGGGTGACAGTGGCGAATTTGCCAATCTTGGTGTACTCTGGAAATTGCTAAACGTCCTGCACGGTGTTGGGCTGTAAGTACAAACCCCACCTGTGGACGTCGGGCCCTCATACCACCCTCATGGAGTCTGTTTCTGATCATTTGAGTAGACACATGCACGTTTGTGGCCTGTTGGAGATCATTTTGCAAGGCTCTGGCAGTGCTCCTCCTGTTCCTCCTTGCGCAAAGGCAGAGGTAGCGGTCCCTCTGCTGGGTTGTTGCCCTCGTACGGCCTCCTCCACATCTCCTGATGTACTGGCCTGTCTCCTGGTAGCGACTCCATGCTCTGGACACTACTCTGACAGACACAGCAAACCTTCTTGCCACAGCTCGCATTGATGTGCCATCCTGGATGAGCTGCACTACCTGAGCCACTTGTGTGGGTTGTAGACTCCGTCTCATGCTACCACTAGAGTGAAAGCACCGCCAGCTTTCAAAAGTGACCAAAACATCAGCCAGAAAGCATAGGAGCTGAGAAGTGGTCTGTGGTCACCACCTGCAGAACAACTCCTTTATTGGGGGTGTCTTGCTAATTGCCTATAATTTCCACCTGTTGTCTATTCCATTTGCACAACAGCATGTGAAATTGATTGTCAATTAGTGTTGCTTCCTAAGTGGACAGTTTGATTTCACAGAAGTGTGATTGACTTGGAGTTACATTGTGTTGTTTAAGTGTTCCCTTTATTTTTTTGAGCAGTGTATATTGTGACAAGGATCACATACACGGGGACTCAGATTAACACTTTTTGTTTATTTTGAACAGCAGGTCACCACATAGCAAGTTAAATCATTATGCAGTCAGTATTACAGGCAGTAGCATACAGGCACTCTCAGCATAGCAGACTCTTGATAGGCTCCAGTGGTCCCTAGTCTAACCCACATAACCCTGCCTATCACTTGGGTAGCTAGTCCATCATCAAGAGCAAGGTGACTCTGTCCTGGAAACCCTTATATCAGGAAATCCCAGATGCTGCTTATCACACACCTGGGATTCTGCTACTGCTTCCAAAACCTGTCCTGAATCCTCCACATTACTTACACATGGAAAAATGCTGTCTCTGCCACACTCCTCCCCCCTTAGCTTCAACCACCCTGGTGAAGCTACACTATTTTCAGGCGAGATCTCTGCCTCGCCCACCCCTACCTGTGTTATCCGCCCAGGTACACAACCTTCCACTACCTTCCAGAGGTCACCCACCTCGCCTTCTTCCTCCTTCCCTAGCTTCACCATAGGGTTGGAGGAACAGGACCTACAAACCTCCTGGAAAGGGCATCGGTATTGAGGTGTTGTTTCCCCAGACGATGCCTCACCTCAAACTTAAATGGCTGCAATGAAAAATGACAATAACTGCAAATGAAAAGTAGCTGAGTAGTCCCAAATGGTAGGAAGGTAGTGTAATAAAAGATAATTTGAGGAAAGTTTGGCACACAGCATGCTTGATTAAGGTTAAATGCGCTTAAGATAGCTACTTGCCAGGAAGAATGTCAGTTATAATTACTTTTTTGTTCCTTAAATGTTGCCAAATGTGGTGCTTTATACTTTGTATACTCTGTTTTATCATGAAAGAGTCAAAACCACCTCTGGCACAAATTCACAGGGACACAAACAGGCTACACCTCCTCTAAGTACTAAGACTGTGCATTGGTGGTTGGCTATAAAAGGCCAAAAAATGTTGGTTGCTCCCAACCCTAAGATGTTTCTAAGAGGTTAAACCTTCAGTATGGTCACCAATTAGCACCATCAGTCAGTATGTAGATCCTTTGTGGAGAAGAAGAGTTCTTCATTGTTCATGCCTTTTATCTGCAGACTTAAAGAAAAGGAGGCCCAAGAGACAAGAGCCACACTCCCCATAGTCATGGAGATGGATTCTCGCCTGATACTCAGGGGTCTTTTTACTAAAGACCAATTTTTATCAATTGTCAAACTGATGAATATCGATCTAAATCTATGTTGGGTTTAATATAAAAAAAACTTTAGAAAATGTGTGTTTCCCCCATTATTTGAAATTCATAAAAATACTTGAAAAACGTTTAGTAACTACATTACTTAGCATCCAATATTGTGGGAACCAAGCAGGGTATAAAAAATAGTGCCCAGCAATTACCCGTAGAGGTCAAAACAACATTTGGGGCTGTGTATCTTACTGGACTATTAATAGTTCAAGGCTGTAAGCAGAAGGACTACTAGAAAGTGAACATCAGGATTCTGATATGCAAACTTTATGGATAGACATGGCCAATGATGCTTAAAGAGGAATAATACTAGAGTTGTATCTCTGCCTTGCTGACTATCAAGAAGATCAAGACTGCTGAAGCATACTAGTTCAAGAGTAATTAACTGGATAATATATGAATTTATATTGCACTGTCTGTGAGCTTAAATTTCGGACTTCAATTTGAAAATAATTCAACTGCAATGCTATGGAGCAACTCTGTTTCATACTGAAAGGTTAGTGGCTCCGCTTTCTTGTCTAAATCGTTGTTGTGAAAGAGTTATGTTTCCTTGTGTGTTCAGTCAAGTGCAATGCATAACATCTTACATGTCATTTATTTGTCAAGTGTAAGAGATTAAATGTAGTTTTTATCCTGGTAAGCTTAACTTGCAAATTCTTAGAAGATTTATGTGCTGCAAAATAAAGGGATTTTGTACAGTACATACCCATTCATGTATTTTAAAAATATGCCTGTCTTGTGTTTGTATAATAACAGTACCAGGTATAGAATTTCGTTAGTTTGTTCTAATAAAGGATAACATTGCAAGTATTCTAGGCCGCACTATTGTGTGTTGTTTTTAAGTGTCGCTAAGGTTATGGGTCGTCAATTATAATGTGTCTTTTGTTCAAATGTGCCCAGCGTGGCAACTGTCAGTGGCAGCATCATAATGTCATACACTGGCGCTCAGACTGTGAGCTGGAAGCAGAGGGCATAGAGAGTGATGTATCTATGAAGGTTTTTGGTATAAAGTATCCCTGATGAATATTTGTTGATATAAGACCCAGAGTGCCAGCCCTACTGTGGGTTATAGGTGATTAATATTGGGAAGGGCATAAGGGGTGTTGTCCCCATAACTGGCTGGGTTATTTTGATCTCACTTTTTTGTTGTCTTTCTCTAGCTTCAGCGCTCACCCTTTTTTTTCCTCCTCTCTTCCCCTCTTACTTCATTTCTCTCTTCCCCTTTCTGTTTGATTCTCTCTCTCTCTCTTACATCATTCCCTCCACTTCACTCCTATTGTTCTATTCCACTTTCTCTTCATCACTCCTGTTTTGCTCTTTTTGTCTCCTCTTAATCTCCTGCTCCTCTATGTCTCTCTCCTGCCCTTCTGTTTCTTGCTTTTTCTCTCCTGTCCCTCTTATTTTTAAATATTCTGTTCATCCTCCTCCCTTCTTGGGTTCATCTTCAGTTCTTCCAGGTGTTGGTGATGACCAGACACTACATGTGGTGTAATAATCACTGTGCTCTCCTATTTGATTGTACAATAGTGGCAGCCTGGATTATTGAGCTTATTTATTATTTATGTAGCAGAGTATTTTACACTCCGGTAAGTCATAGACATGTTTGGATATGTCTGTGTATCAGGTAATGTCAGTGTATCACTCGGGTAAGTAATTGGTCTCTAATCTTGTACTTGATCTTCTCTCACCCACAGGGTCTACGGATTCCGGTCTTCACAGAGAGATGAGGACATAGGGCACCATAAACACTTTATGGGCGACCCGGTGAGTGCATTACCCCTCGCTCAACATGAACGCACTAACCGTGGATCACCTCTGTAACTGCACCAAATTACTGCAATAAAATTCACTAAATCTGTGCTATTGCTCAAATAAAAGAGTTTTATTTTACTGGAACAACTCAAACTCGTTCTCCTTCTTTATCATTAATAAGAATAGTGATGTGCACCGGACATTTTTCGGATTTTGTGTTTTGGTTTTGGATTCGGTTCCGCGGCCGTGTTTTGGATTCGGCCGCGTTTTGGCAAAACCTCCCTGAAAATTTTTTGTCGGATTCGGGTGTGTTTTGGATTCGGGTGTTTTTTTACAGAAAATCCTCAAAAACAGCTTAAATCATAGAATTTGGGGGTCATTTTGATCCCATAGTATTATTAACCTCAATAACCATAATTTCCACTCATTTCCAGTCTATTCTAAACACCTCACACCTCACAATATTATTTTTAGTCCTAAAATTTGCACCGAGGTCGCTGGATGACTAAGCTAAGCGACCCAAGTGGCCGACACAAACACCTGGCCCATCTAGGAGTGGCACTGCAGTGTCAGACAGGATGGCACTTCAAAAAATAGTCCCCAAACAGCACATGATGCAAAGAAAAAAAGTGGTGCACCGAGGTCGCTGAATGGCTAAGCTAAGCGACCCAAGTGGCCGACACAAACACCTGGCCCATCTAGGAGTGGCACTGCAGTGTCAGACAGGATGGCACTTCAAAAAATAGTCCCCAAACAGCACATGATGCAAAGAAAAAAAGAGGTGCAATGAGGTAGCTGTGTGGCTAAGCTAAGAGACCCAAGTGGCCGACACAAACACCTGGGCCATCTAGGAGTGGCACTGCAGTTTTCTAACGAGAGGATGAGTGCTTCCATCCTCATGTGAAACTGAACCACTAGCCATGAACATAGGCCAGGGCCTCAGCCGTTCCTTGCCACTCCGTGTCGTAAATGGCATATTGGCAAGTTTACGCTTCTCATCAAACAATTTTAATTTTGATTTTTGGGTAATTTTACTGAACTTTTGTTTTTTGGATTTTACATTCTCTCTACTATGACATTGGGCATCGACCTTGGCAGACGAGGTTGATGGCATTTCAATGTCTCGGCCATGACTAGTGGCAGCAGCTTCAGCATGAGGTGGAAGTGGATCTTGATCTTTCCCTATTTTACCCTCCACATTTATGTTCTCCATTTTTTAATGTGTGGAATTATATGCCAGTAATATATCAATAGCAATGGCCTACTGTACCATACTGCTATAAATTATATACTGGTGGTCAGCAAAATTATGCACTGTCCTCCTACTATATATACTGCACAAAACTTAAATGCACCACAGGTATGGATGGATAGTATACTTGACGACACAGAGGTAGGTAGAGCAGTGGACTACTGTACCGTACTGTTATTTATTATATACTGGTGGTCAGCAAAATTATGCACTGTCCTCCTACTATATATACTGCGCACAACAACTAAAATGCACAACAGGTATGGATGGATAGTATACTTTCGACACAGAGGTAGGTAGAGCAATGGACTACTGTACCGTACTGCTATATATTATATACTGGTGGTCAGCAAAATTATGCACAGTCCTCCTACTATATATACTGCACAAAACTTAAATGCACCACAGGTATGGATGGATAGTATACTTGACGACACAGAGGTAGGTAGAGCAGTGGACTACTGTACCGTACTGGTATTTATTATATACTGGTGGTCAGCAAAATTATGCACTGTCCTCCTACTATATATACTGCGCACAACAACTAAAATGCACAACAGGTATGGATGGATAGTATACTTTCGACACAGAGGTAGGTAGAGCAGTGGACTACTGTACCGTACTGCTATATATTATATACTGGTGGTCAGCAAGATTATGCATAGTCCTCCTACTATATATACTGCACAAAACTTAAATGCACCACAGGTATGGATGGATAGTACACCTGACGACACAGAGGTAGGTAGACCAGTGGACTACTGTACCGTACTGCTATATATTATATACTGGTGGTCAGCAAAATTATGCACTGTCCTCCTACTATATATACTGCGCACAACAACTAAAATGCACCACAGGTATGGATGGATAGTATACTTGACGACACAGAGGTAGGTAGAGCAGTGGACTACTGTACCGTACTGCTATATATTATATACTGGTGGTCAGCAAATTATGCACTGTCCTCCTACTATATATACTGTGCACAACAACTAAAATGCACCACAGGTATGGATGGATAGTATACTTGACGACACAGAGGTAGGTAGAGTAGTGGACTACTGTACCGTACTGCTATATATTATATACTGGTGGTCAGCAAAATTATGCACTGTCCTCCTACTATATATACTGCGCACAACAACTAAAATGCACCACAGGTATGGATGGATAGTATACTTGACGACACAGAGGTAGGTAGAGCAGTGGACTACTGTACCGTACTGCTATATATTATATACTGGTGGTCAGCAAAATTATGCACTGTCCTCCTACTATATATACTGCGCACAACAACTAAAATGCACCACAGGTATGGATGTATAGTATACTTGACGAAACAGAGGTAGGTAGAGCAGTGGACTACTGTACCGTACTGATATAATACTGGTGGTCACTGGTCAGCAAAAGTCTTCACTGTCCTCCTACTATATAATACAATGCAGCACAGATACTGTATGGAGCGTTTTTCAGGCAGAGAACGTAGATATTTTCAGCACACTGAGCACAGATATTTGCAAGCACACTGAGCACAGATATTTGCAGCACACTGAGCACAGATATTTGCAGCACACTGAACACAACTGAGAGAACGCTGCACACGTCATCTCCCTATCATCTCCAATGCACAAGTGAAAATGGCGGCGACGCGCGGCTCCTTATATAGAATACGAATCTCGCAAGAATCCGACAGCCATATATTATATACTGGTGGTCAGCAAAATTATGCACTGTCCTCCTACTATATATACTGCGCACAACAACTAAAATGCACCACAGGTATGGATGGATAGTATACTTGACGACACAGAGGTAGGTAGAGCAGTGGACTACTTTACCGTACTGCTATATATTATATACTGGTGGTCAGCAAAATTATGCACTGTCCTCCTACTATATATACTGCGCACAACAACTAAAATGCACCACAGGTATGGGTGGATAGTATACTTGACGACACAGAGGTAGGTAGAGCAGTGGACTACTTTACCGTACTGCTATATATTATATACTGGTGGTCAGCAAAATTATGCACTGTCCTCCTACTATATATACTGCGCACAACAACTAAAATGCACCACAGGTATGGGTGGATAGTATACTTGATGACACAAAGGTAGGTAGAGCAGTGGACTACTGTACCGTACTGCTATATATTATATACTGGTGGTCAGCAAAATTATGCACTGTCCTCCTACTATATACTGTGCAAAACTTAAATGCACCACAGGTATGGATGGATAGTATTCTTGACGACACAGAGGTAGGTAGAGCAGTGGACTACTGTACCGTACTGCTATATATTATATACTGGTGGTCAGCAAAATTATGCACTGTCCTCCTACTATATATACTGCGCACAACAACTAAAATGCACCACAGGTATGGATGTATAGTATACTTGACGAAACAGAGGTAGGTAGAGCAGTGGACTACTGTACCGTACTGATATAATACTGGCGGTCACTGGTCAGCAAAAGTCTTCACTGTCCTCCTACTATATAATACAATGCAGCACAGATACTGTATGGAGCGTTTTTCAGGCAGAGAACGTAGATATTTTCAGCACACTGAGCACAGATATTTGCAAGCACACTGAGCACAGATATTTGCAGCACACTGAGCACAGATATTTGCAGCACACTGAACACAACTGAGAGAACGCTGCACACGTCATCTCCCTATCATCTCCAATGCACGAGTGAAAATGGCGGCGACGCGCGGCTCCTTATATAGAATACGAATCTCGCAAGAATCCGACAGCCGGATGATGACATTCGGGCACGCTCGGGTTAACCGAGCAAGGCGGGAAGATTCGAGTCCGCCTCGGAACCGTGTAAAATGGGTGAAGTTCGGGGTGGTTCGGATTCCGAGGAACCGAACCCGCTCATCACTAAATAAGTAAGGCTACCTAAGCAAAAAGGTTAGCGCAACGACAAACTGCATATGGTTTCGGAGACAGTTTAACATATAACTATATCAATAACAACATATATATACTGATTACTAATGGTACCTTTAGGGAAGGGGTTCCCCTAAAGGCCCATATAGACGGGCCGATGCAGAAGAGATGTGTGCTGAGCGAACCGCTCAGCACACATCTCTCCTGCCGCTCAGTACAGCGCAATGTGTGCTGAGCGTGCGGGGGGAGATGGGGGCCGCTCACTTCACCCAGCGGGTGAAGTGAGTGACCTGCTAGATTGGCCTGCATGCAGGCCAATCTAGCAGCAGCGATAGCGATGTGCGGGGCTGCGCATCGCTATCGCTGTAGGGGCTACACACGGAGCGATAATGCTGAAATTCTAAGCAATCTAGTCAGATTGCTTACAATATCGCTCCGTGAGTACCCCCCTTAACACCTCAATACTTCAGTCTGAGTACTTTTACTACCTCGTTGGTGCACATAGGATAAAAACATTGTGGTACCAATTAAACGAGATGAATCCCCGCTACAGGGATACTGTACTTTCCTCTGTTCTAGTCTTAATTATAGATCTCTGGGGTTGTGAACAGTAACAATTGGGCCTTATCCTGACTCCCTGTCCGTTTGTGGTACTGTCGTGAGACTAACGATGCAATTAATTCGGGCCACAATATGTTATAACTATAACAATAGAATAACTTTGTAATCCTGTTCTGGCTTTATCTGTTCTCAAAGAGAACCAAGGGGAATCTGCAATTAGTAAACACCTAGTTTATAGTGGTAGCGTTACTTCTGACTGTAGTGGCTGAAGATTAGCGTAGCATTAACGGAGGCTCAGGCGCTGCAGACCCTTATGCTATTAGTCTTTTCTAAGTGCTATATCTCCTCACTTCTGTAGGCACAAGGTTTCTTACAAGTTCAATGGTCACTCACCAAGTAGGGAGGTTATACACGTTAATCTATGCTCCTAGTTTTCAGGTGGGAGCTGTATAACTCTATTATCTCAAAGATTATGTACAGCTGCGGAGCGTCTATACAGTGTATGTATAAGGTCTATGAGATGTATGTGTTAATTGTAGCAATTCATTGAGATGCTGCTGTGACACGGTAACTGTGGATGATACTAAGAGGCTGAAGGTTTCACTGACGGGGCTGCTGCGGGGCTGCTGCGGAGGTTCAACACTATGTACCTTACAAGGAGCTCCGGTTCTGCCACCTGTAGTAGCTCCCAGCCGTTACCACCTCCCCAGGGCTGGGTTTAGTCAGTAGGTGCCGCCCACATCTGTAGCTAGAGGCCCCGGAATGTCCCGCCTCCCATTGCCACTCACTGTTTTGGGCCTCCTCCGGTTTGTATGTTACTGCTGGCGACGCCTCTACAGCGATCTCACCCACGGAGCGCCTCCTTCGTTCAGCCCAGGGGGAGGTGCGGTGGTTGAAGTGCCACTGTCACAGTCGGACTGTCCATGGCTTGGATGTCACCGCTGGGACTCCGCTCCTGACCACACCGGAGCTACTGGTGTCACTGACAGGCCTTAATTACTGGGTAAGGGCTGCCCTGCCGCGGTGGAGATTCAATACTCTGCCCAGTGATGGCGCACAGTCTCTTTCCCCATCCTTCCCTCTCAGATGTCACCCCTAATGGTCCTCCTTGTCCCTTCTTTATACCCTCTCCTCAGATGCCCGGATCTGTCCCGCAAGCTGTTGGCTGCACGAGCTGGGTCGTATCTCCCAGTCCCACATAAATAACCCCCTTTTCAAGCATATGGACTCGACACTTTTTCTACATGTACCCACATCTGCCACACTGCTGCGTGGGTCGTTCCAACTCCCCTCAGTGAGGGGGATATTTGCTAACAGAATTTCTCTCTATAAGAGCAACTATAATAGTACTTCAATATCCGTCGGTGAGGGCATTTATATAAACATATGAACTTCCCACTTTTCTCCCTGCACAGAACACATTTAATACTGTTATAACTATAAATTGTACAGTCCATCACCCACGCAGGGGACTTGGCAGGGTATTACACTAAGACTTGGAGAGAGAAAAAGTGGAAAGAGATAAAGTACCAACCAACCAGCTCCGAACTGTCATTTTTCAATCACAGCATTTTACATGGCAGTTAGGAGCTGATTGGCTGGCATTTTATCTCTGTCCACTTTATCTCTCTCTCTCCAAGGCTCAGTACATAGACCCAGGCCTGATGCAATGCAGGGAGGCACTAGTCTGGAGAGGCGCTCTCCCTGCTCTGCATTCCTGCTGTATGACAAGCAGAAGTGCCAGCAGCCTGAAGCATCCTCCACCCTCCTGTGACAGCGACTGTGTTTGGCCTGAAAAGTGGGTGGAGCTACATGGGACTGAGGGCAGAGCTATACTCCTTCCTCGCCAGTTATGAAATAAAGAAAAAAAGTCATAATAACAAAATAGAAAAAAAAGAATCACCTGGCCTCATCTGGCCATCGGCCTAGCAGGGCTCTCATGCAAGTGAGCATAGATTGTAAGCTTGATAGCAGGGTCTTCCTACTTTTATGTCTGTCTGTTATATTACCCAGTTTTGTAGTATCACATACATTACCGATTGTAAAGTGCAATGGAATATGCTATATTATATAAGAAACTGTTAATAATAATGTTGTGCCATCCCCCCCCAGCAAATGTCTCCCCTAGGCATGTGCCTCACGCTTCAAGTGGGAAATCCACCAATGCAGGCTGCCACCCATCAACAATGATTGGTTGTTCGAATCAATGTATGTACGCTGTTCTTGCTCCACCTATATTCAAACTCACAGAATAAACTCCTTCATGCTAACAAGAAGCATTCTATCCCCATTTGGTAGTAATTCAGATTTTGAGGGAAATGTGACAAGCCTTCTAAACAGTGGAGTAGTGGTCAAGTGCAGTAGTTGCCCATGGCAACCAATCCGCTTCTACATATCATTTTATAAAATGTGCCCCATAATGATGTGAATATTCCTAAGTACCTGTAAAGACAGAGATACTTGCTTATATCAGCATATAAAGCGCATGAATAGGAGTTGATACTTGTTTGCTACTAGAGATGAGCGGGATTGGTTCCCTGGGAACCGAACCCCCCCTCCCCCCCCCAAACTTCACTACCCGATTCCGTATCCGAGTCAGGATTGGGTTTTCCCGCCTGACTCGGAAACCAGAACGAGGCAAAACATCATCATCCCGCTGTCGGATTCTCGCGGGGTTTGGATTCCTTATAAGGGTCCGCGCGTCGCCGCCATTTTCACTCCGGCATTGGAGAGTGTAGATAGAGGACGTGTCTCCATCCTCAGTGTCCTGCATCAGTTCAGTGGTAGTGTCTTGTGCTGCATCAGTCCAGTCACAGTGGTGGTGTCCTCTGCTGCCATGTCTCCAGTGCTGCTGTGTAAGTCCAGTCCAGTGGTGCTGTGTTGTGCTGCATCAGTCCAGTGGTAGTGTATTGTGCTGCATCAGTCCAGTCACAGTGGTGGTGTCCTCTGCTGCCATATGTCCAGTGCTGCTGTATAAGTCCAGTCCATTGTAGTGGTGCTGTGTTGTCCCGCATCAGTTCAGTGGTAGTGTCTTGTGCTGCATCAGTCCAGTCACAGTGGTGGTGTCCTCTGCTGCCATATGTCCAGTGCTGCTGTATAAGTCCAGTCCAGTGGTGCTGTGTTGTGCTGCATCAGTCCAGTGGTGGTGTCTTGTGCTGCATCAGTCCAGTCACAGTGGTGGTGTCCTCTGCTGCCATATGTCCAGTGCTGCTACATAAGTCCAGTCCAGTAGTGCTGTGTTGTGCTGCATCAGTCCAGTGGTAGTGTCTTGTGCTGCATCAGTCCAGTCACAGTAGTGGTGTCCTCTGCTGCCAAATGTCCAGTGCTGCTGTATAACCCCAGTCCAGTGGTGCTGTGTTATGCTGCATCAGTTCAGTGGTGGTATATTGTGCTGCATCAGTCCAGTCAGAATGGTGGTATCCTCTGCTGCCATATGTACAGTGCTGCTGTATAAGTCCAGTCCATTGCAGTGGTGCTGTGTTATCCTGCATCAGTCCAGTGGTGTCCCTGTGCTGCCGTATATGTCAAGTTGTACTGCCGTATATGTCCAGTGATACTACCGTATATGTCCAGTGATCCTGCCATATATGTCCAGCGGTACTGCGTATAAATCCAGTGATACTGCCGTATATGTCCAGTGATACTGCCGTATATGTCCACTGGTACTGGCATATAAATCCAGTGGTACTGGCGTATAAATCCAGTCCAGTGGTACTGCCATATAAATCCAGTGATACTGCTGTATATGTCCAATGGTACTGCCATATAATTCCAGTGATACTGCCGTATAATTCCAGTGGTACTGGCATATAAATCCAGTGATACTGCCGTATAAATCCAATCCAGTGGTACTGCCGTATAATTCCAGTGGTACCATAGGCGTGCGCAGCACATTTTATTAGGGGGTGCACCATCGGAGGAGTGTGTCTAGCACCACCTTTTGGGCATGTCTAGCACCATCTATTGACGGTCATCGCAATATAAAAAATCCACCCTTGTACCAATCCTAATAAAGCAGATACATTATCAGATGTTGTGGTGTGCACCAAACAAACACCCCTGATGGCACTCACTGTAATTACACTGCTCCTCCTCAGCCTGGTCTTGCTCCCCCTCTCTTTCCCCTGCAAGCTCCAGCAGCTTACTTACAAGTCAGTCACTCACTGACAGTTGCAGACTAGTATTGCTGCTGCTGCTGCTGCTGCTGCTGGAAAACCGAGTGACGTGTCAATGCTGCTGCCGACCACCTGCCAGTATTTAATTTGTCTTCCGAAGAGGAACGCTGGCTGCATGCTGATCCTCATCAGTGGCTGACGTTGTCATAGCATAGAAGGAGAGAGGTGGGCATGTGGCGGGTGGGCGTGCGAGCAGCATGACGTAATCACATCACATCACGCTGTTTTTGTACATGGAGGTGGAGCCGGGAGTTTGAAAGCCGGTGGCAGTGGCACCCTTGATTAACCCAGGCGTCCGTTCAGTAATGCAGTCCTGACAGGGTGCAGCGCAGAGGGGACAGTAATCAGCCTGCTCGACTGCATCAGGCATGTGAGATCGGGGAGCTGGACATTAGGGGGTGCCTGTGCGCACCAGGCACCCCCCCTGCGCACAGCTATGAGTGGTACTTCCGTGTAATTCCAGTGATGCTGCCGTATAATTCCAATGATACTGCCGTATAATTCCAGTGGTACTGGCATATAAATCCAGTGATACTGCTGTATAACTCCAGTCCAGTGGTACTGCCGTATAAATTCAGCGATATTGCCGTGTAATTCCAGTGATACTTCCGTATAATTCCAGTGGTGCTGCCGTATAAATTCAGTCCAGCGGTGCTGCCATATAAGTTCAGTGGTGCTGTCCTGTGCTGTATATTATTTACTCCAAATAAAGGGGTTATTAATATTCAATCCAAATAATTTTCACAGGGTTTGCCCTGTGTGGTGTAGAGGTACGCTCTCCTGTACCGCATATTGTTATATAACAAAAATTTGGAAAAAAATATGGAAAGATCAAGAACAACGTCCTCCTAGTGCTGAAGCTGCTGCCACTAGTCATGACATAAACAATTAAATGCCATCAACGTCATCTGCCAAGGCCAATGCCCAATGTGATAGCAGAGGGCATGTAAAATCTAAAAAGCCAAAGTTCAGTAAAAAGACCCCAAAAAATAAACTGAAATCGTCTAAGGAGAAACTTAAACCTGCCAATATGCCATTTACAACACGGAGTGGCAAGGAATGGCTAAGGCCATTTCTGCAGAAATTTTTGAAAAATGACAGGGGCGTGCAGGAGATGCTGTCGGTCACCCGAAAAATTGCGGGCCACTTTCGACATTCTGCCACCACGTGCCGAAAACTGGAGCACCAGCAAACACTACTGAACCTGCCCTGCCATCATCTGAAGCAAGAGGTGGTAACGAGGTGGAATTCAACACTCTATATGCTTCAGAGGATGGAGGAGCAGCAAAAGACCATTAAAGCCTATACATCCACCTACGATATAGACAAAGGAGGAGGAATGCACCTGACTCAAGCACAGTGTAGAATGATTTCCGTCTTGTGCAAGGTTCTCCAACCCTTTGAACTTGCCACACGTGAAGTCAGTTCAGACACCGCCAGCTTGAGTCAGGTCATTCCCCTCATCAGGCTTTTGCAGAAGCAGATGGATAAATTGAAGGAGGAGCTAACACGAAGTGATTCCGCAAAGTATGTGGGACTTGTGGATTGAGCCCTTCATTCACTTTGCCAGGATTCAAGGGTGGTCAATCTATTGAAATCAGAGCACTAAATTTTGGCCACTGTGCTTGATCCTAGGTTTAAAGCCTACGCTGTATCTCTCTTTCTGGCAGACACAAGTCTGCAGAGGTTCCAAGATCTGCTGGTGAGAAAATTGTCAACTCAAGCGGAACGTGACCTGTCAACAGCTCCTCCTTCATTTTCTCCTGCAACTGGGGCTGCGAGGAAAAGGATAAGATTTCCTAGCCACCCGCTGGTGGTGATGCAGGGCAGTCGGGAGTGAGTGCGTACATCTGGTCTGGACTGAAGGACCTGCCAATGATTACTGACATGTCTACTGTCACTGCATATGATTCTGTCACTATTGAAAGAATGGTAGAGGATTAAATGAGTGACAGCATTCAAGTAGGCATGTCAGACAGTCCGTATGTATACTACCAGGGAAAAGAGGCAATTTGGATGCCCTTGCACAACCTGGCTTTATTTTACCTAAGTTTAGTGCAGCCGGTAACCTTGTCAGCGATCGGCATAGGAGGTTACTTTCACAAAATGCGGAGATGATGTTCATCAAAATGAATTATAAATTCCTCCAGGAAGACCTTTACCAGCAATTGCCTCCAGAAAGTATACAGGGCTCTGGGATGGTGGCTCCAGTGGGGACGAATTAATACTCTGTGAGAAGGAGGATGTACACACTGAAGGGGTGAGGAATTGGAGGATTAGGATGAAGTCGTCATCTTGCCTCTGTAGAGCCAGTTTGTGCAAGAAGAGATTGTTTGCTTCTTTTTTGATGGGGGCCCAAACAAACCACTCATTCCAGGCAAAGTCGTGTGGCAGACCCTGTCGCTGAAATTATTGTTTTTTTAAAGTGTGCATGTCCTGTTTATACAACATAAGGGTGGGTGGGAGGGCCCAAGGACAATTCCATCTTGCACCTCTTTTTCTTCTTTGCATCATGTGCTGTTTGGGGACTAGTTTCTTAAAGTGCCATCCTGTCTGACACTGCCGTATAAGTCATGGGGTACTGCCACATAAGTCCAGTCCAGTGGTGCTGTCTTGTGCTGCATCAGTCCAGTGGTGGTGTCTTGTGCTGCCATAAGTCCAGTGGTGGTGTCCTGTGCTGTATATTATTTACTCAAAATAAAAGGTTTATATACATTACTTATATTATTATCCAAATAATTATTACAGGGTTTGCCCTGTGTGGTGTAGGGTTATGCTCACCTGTGCTGCATATTATTATAATAACTCCAAATAAAAGGGTTATTATCCAAATTAATTTTACAGGCTTTGTCGTGTGTGTGTGTGTGTGTGTGTGTGTGTGTGTGTGTGTGTGTGTGTGTGTGTGTGTGTGGGGTTTAGGGGTACGCTCTCCTGTGCCACCAATATTGTTCCGTGTATTACATCTGGGCAAATTCCAGCATGCCCCATGTTGTTTGTTCCGCACACTTGTGATGCTTAGCTTAGTCATACAGCTACCTCATTGCATCTCTTCTTCTTCTTCTTTGCATGATGTGCTGTTTGGGGCTTAGTTTTTTTAAGTGCCATCCTGTCTACAACTGCAGTGCCACTCCTAGATAGGCCAGGTGTTTGTGCCGCACACTTGTGTCGCTTAGCTTAGTCATACAGCTACCTCATTGCACCTCTTTTTCTTCTTGGCATGATGTGCTGTTTGGGGCCTAGTTTTTAAAGTGCCATCCTGTCTGCATTGCAGTGCCACTCCTATATGGGCCAGGTGTTTGTGCCGCACACTTGTGTCGCTTAGCTTAGCCATACAGCTACCTAATTGCACCTCTTTTCTTCTTTGCATCATGCGCTGTTTGGGGCCTATTTTTTAAATCTGCCATCCTGTCTGACACTGCAGTGCCACTCCTAGATGGGCCAGGTGTTTGTGCCACACACTTGTGTTGCTTAGCTTAGCCATCCAGCTACCTAATTGCACCTCTTTTCTTCTTTGCATCATGTGCTGTTTGGGGCCTATTTTTTAAATCTGCCATCCTGTCTGCCACTGCAGTGCCACTCCTAGATGGGCCAGGTGTTTGTGTCGGCCACTTGGGTCGCTAAGCTTAGTCATCCAGCCTCCGTGGTGCAAACTTTTGGCCTAAAAATAATATTGTGAGGCGTGAGGTGTTCAGAATAGACTGGAAATGAGTGGAAATGAATGTGATTGAGGTTAATAATACTGTAGGATCAAAATTACCCCCAAATAATGTGATTTTAGCTGTTTTTATGTTTTTTTTTCAAAAATCATCCAGATCCAAACCCAAAACACAAAAGGGTGGTTTTGGCAAAACCAATTCAGATCCAAAACATGAGCATGGAACCAGAACCTATACCAAAACACAAAAACTGCCCGCCGCACATCTCTATAAATTGCTACCAACGCTAATAAAGATGCTGTTTTGGAATAAGAAAACTAACATTGGCTAATTTCATATGTGTGAGTTGAGGCACTTCCTAGTTACATTTCCCATTTCTTGTGGGTAGTGATGAGGCTACAGCAGCGGTCCGCACCACACCCCTGGGATCAGTATCCAGGCCACCATTACAGAGGAACACAAAGTTGAATTGTTTACAGAACACTGGCGCTTCTCTACATTCCGATGTAGAGTACATGGATGAGCAAGCATTGCCCAAATGTTGAAATACAAATGACTTAGGAGAGAGTGACTCATTGTCCATTTGATTCTTGCCACAAAATATTCTGTTTTATTCTATATTCAATATTTTCTTTTTTCGTTACTATGAGTCTGAAGAATGTTTTTAAAATGCTAATTATTTCCTCACTAAAAACAGGGAACAGAGAAGTAAATAACATAACGTTTATATGCAGCTGTCGCTCTAGACATGGAGCATCATGAGGTAAGAAAAGTCTATGATTCTTAATTCACTTGGACAGTTTTTACAAGGTGGTAAAAGTGAGTAGCATGATTCTTTTTTCTATAATCCACAAATCAAGTCTAACAGGCAACAAAGTCACCATGCTCCACATACCTCTGACAATATGAATCTTGACAATTCCTTAGGAAAAGCCCAAGGGCAAGTAGTATTAATTGATGGAAAGGGACAAAGAGTTTGACAAGGTTGCTCTCGGACACAATCTGGACAAATATAGCTGTACAGAGTATACATCCTGATGAGTTGTTACTGTGTCATTTGCCTCAGGATGAACACAAGCAGAAAAAGCACATCTGCATTCTTTGTTCGTGATTATTTAAAATCTGCTTTTTTGCCCATAGAAACACCACATGAATCTGAATTTAATTAATATGGACAAGCATCAAAGGTCAGAAAGAAAATGAAAAAAGAAATCCAATGATTACTAAATGCACACATTATTATGTGTATTCCTGATTCATAAATGCCGAGTTGGAAGAGTTCTATAATATAACTTTAAAATCCAGTAAATCATATAATAAATAATTTTATTAAAGAGCTTCTTTAGTAGCACCGTCCCACTTCTGCTTTCCTGTGACTCTGACAGTGCAGAAAAGCCTTACAGGAAACACACAGTTCTATTTATTTATTTATTTATTTATTAATTATTTTCTATCTGCTTTAATAGGATGGTACTATGTGATTTGAGATCAGCAAGTGATACTATGGTTCCAGGATAGTATTATCAATATATGGTTCTCCCCTGGTAGAATACTTTCCGTAATCATGTGTACTATATTGTGAAACAGGTGCCATTTACATTATTTTAGATCTATCATGGACGGGTGTAGTATGAGTGGCCGGCGGCTGGAATCCCGGGGGCCAGCATACTGGCGCCGGGATCTTGACTGCCAGCATACCGGCAGCTGGGCGAGCGCTAATGAGCCCCTTGCGGGCTCACTGCGCTCGCCATATTGCGGGCACGGAGGTGCGCTACGGGTGCCACGCTATTTATTCTCCCTCCAGGGGGGTCGTGGACCCCCAAGAGGGAAAATATGTGTCAGCATACCGGCAGTCAGGATCCCAGTGCCAGTAGGCTGGTCGCCAGGATCCCTGCCGGCGGCATACTGAAGACCACCCATCATGGACTGCTTTTAAAAAAAGTGGTTATTTATGTAGTGGATCACTGGTAGAGTTGAAATTAAAATGTATATTTTGTGAGTCTAGCCTCCTGAGAATTAAGAAATAAATTTTATAGATACATCAACTTATGGAAGGCACACACTCTCGCTGCTACTTACAGTGCTCTTTAGGTAACAGCTGTTGTATTTAACAATGCCATGTCCTTAAGCAAGCGGTAGTTTTATTTTACCAGATAACATTGTTTTTCTGCCCACCTTCCACTGATGAGTGAAGAGAATTAGTGTAAATAGCAGGAGGGAGGTTTGAAGATCAGGAGAGAGGGGATGGAGAGTGGGAGGGTAGGGGTGAATAGAGGGGAGAGGGGGGCCAGGAGACAGAACTACAGCACTGCATTGTGTGTAATTCCCCTGATGCCATTGGGGCATTACTGCTTGTGACATTAATGGACACTAGAATTACCTGGCAAGTTTGAGCCTTCATAATGAGTGTAAAGTTGCAGACCCAGCTTATTGTTAAATATAAAGCTCATACAGTTTGGAATCTCCCTTAATTTATTTATTTATTAGTAGTAGTAACAGTTTCTTATATAGTGCAGCAAATTCTGTTGTACTTTTCAATTGGAAAATGTGATAATATAAAACAAAACAATTGGAAACAACAGTGAAAAAACAAAACTGGGAATTAACAGACCGTCATAGAGGTAGGAAGGCCCTATTCGCAAGCTTACTATCTATAGGGAAGCAGGCGTTGATACAAAAGGATAGGTGTTATCTATTTCATAAAGGTCCACCAGATTGCAAAGGTTCCTGGTGGGTTGTATGATACGGTCACACAGCAATGTAGGCCTCTGGTCAAGAAGATGGGAAAGTACAGAATGAGAGAATATGTGAGAATATGAGTGGACTATACAGTGGGGAAGGAATTCAAAAGGAAAGTTTATGAAGGTTATGTGGGCGGTTCCAGAATTTCATAAGCTTGCCTGAAGAGGTGAGTTTTCAAGGAACGCTTGAAGGTTTGAAGACTAGAGGAGTGGGTACAGCCCGAAGAAAGTTCTGCAATCATGCATGGGAGCAAATAATGAGTGTGGATGAGAGACATATATTTTGTTAAGAGTGAAGAGGTCAGGATGTTTCTGTTATAGCCAGCAAGTTATAGTTGATAGATATGAAGAGGTCATGGATTAATGTTAATTTGTTAATGTGAATGTTTTTATGGTAACAGGTTGTGGATATTATTGTCAAAGTACAAATATAAGTAAAAAGCTTGTGAGTGTTAATAAGAGGTGAGTGGATAAGTATGGCTGCAAAGCGTACAGAGGTATTTTTTACAGGAATATGAAGGATGTATTTGCTTTGGAGAGGATATCATGGAGTGGAATAAAAAAACTATTTGTGGTACATGGTGTGTTTGAGAAGGAAGGTATTTAGGCTTAGAGTGTAGTGAAATTGTATTTATTAAAGTTAAACATTCAAATACTTGTTTACTGGTGTCGTTTAGCTGTTCATTTATAAACAAATAGGGGGTATTCAATTAGCCATGATAATGCAGCAGCTACAAAAAAAACAGGTGTGGTCGGTTTGCAATTTTTTTTATTTTAGCACCAATTTTTTTCCACCAGTATCCAGTTACTTTGTGAGAAAAAAATAAATAATTTTTCTTCTTAAAATACATAGGTCCCGCGAAAAGCCACAGACTTAGTACTTTTGCAGCGCTTAACGCAGAAGAAATAGTCACCAATCCTCGGTAAGTACAGGCATCAGGGGAAAAGTGTCGGCTATCAAGGCTAATAGGATAGTCCCTGGAGATCCAATTAGCCACAGTAAATTACTGCAGCTAATTAAATACCTCCCTTAGTGGTATGAGCAATTTGTGCATGTGAAGGCATATTGACCAGCACAGCTGACCCTAGATTACAGCTAAAGGAATACTATGTCTACATAATATCTATGTAATAATGTCTAAATAATATATACCGGAAAGGTGCTGAAGCACGTTTTACCATGAGAAAAGAAAAGAGTGATAAATCATTTATCACTCATTGCTAAATGTGGCCCATTGTTTGCACTAAATTAACTCTGTTTAAGTTGTTTTTATCACTATTTACTAATCATTCAAAGCATAGCACATAAGGGTCTTATAAACACGCACACATTACATATACTTGATTTTTAGTCACTTACACACAGAGGGCCTGATTCTAAGTAAGACATAAAGTGGCCAAGGTAGTTGGACCTATTACCTAATGCTAATGTGAGTGTTATGCCTTTGGCATATACATTTGTTATATCCATCTCATTTCTATGTTCACATGTATCCATGTCAATTAAACTCCCTCAAGTGGTCAGCCTAGTAGCTTCATTTTGAACTTCTCTGAGAGAAGTTCAAGATTAATTTCTCAGTTCAGGGCTCTTGTAGTACTTTCCAAGTGCATCCTGGGTAGTTATAAGGCACGTCTCCATTTTAGTTCCCACAAGGTCTCAAGCTAGAGATGGACATACATTCCATACATTCCTCTCCTCAGCAGAGCATTAATGGTAAGTCCATAATTAGATCTGCTGACAGTTCACTTATGTTAGATGTTTGGATTGCATTATATTTGAAAATATTGTGATTGCATTCTATGTTTTATATTCACAGTTTTACCAGTTTGCACTACTGTTTAATAAACACCAAACTTCAGATCATCACATCTGATTGAAATATTGCACAGTAGAGGTGATTATGTTGTCTGTGTAGATTAGATCAAGGAGATTTTAGTGAGGACAGCACAGCGATAATCCGTCTATCTTCATGTATATGGTCACACTGCCCATTGTTTTTCCGTCATCATCCATTATCATTAATATCGACACAACCGATGCTAACTGAAAAAGATCCATCTAATACAGGCATCCAAAGTCTGTCTGCATGTCCCAGATAAGCATGGAAGTCAGGTTACATGCATGAAGCATACCCACAGGGTGGATCCATGTGTCTGCATGGTAACTGCACAGTTGTTACCCAGAAACGCCTATTTCATGGATGGAGAGACGTGACCTCGCAGAGAGTGAGCCATCTGCTTTTGTATCCTTCATAAAGATGCGCAGGATTAGATTGGCCCACAGATCTACAGGGGAAATCCCTGGTGGGCCCCAATGCCTGGAGAACCCACCCCCTCTTTTAGGAGTCAGTAACATGGTGGAGCAGGATTATTATGAACCTGGGTGCTTGGCTTGTTTTCATGGAAACTATGTAGCCGGCTTTCTGCATGGCCAGCCAGGCTGTGACTATTCAATAGTCGCAGCTTGGCATGCCATGCAGCATGCTGTGGTGCAACATGCCGCATTGCAGTAAGATGACCATAGCTACCTCTGTACATCACTTTTGGCCCTCCTGCCAATCAAAGTGGGTAATCCTGACCAGTGGCGTAACTAGAAATTTTTCTCCCCCAAGCCAAAAAATCCTTCGGCGCCCCCCCCCCATACCCCCCATAATTGGCACTAGTAAAGGGACAAATATGCGCGCGCCGCCAAAAAGGGTGTGTGGCTTCGTTGAAATGGGCGTGGCTTTGCGTTAAAGGGGCGTGGTATTGCAGGAAAAGACTACCTTATACCCCAGTTTTGCAACCTGCACGCCCAGACGTTAGCCACCACAGGAAAGAAAAATAATCCTGATTCATGCCCCTTACATTATTTGTCATTTTTCCTCCTTATAGTAGTGCCCAGTATACATTATGCCACATACTGCAATGGCCCTTATACATTATTCCACACACAATAATGCACATGACACAATATGCACACACTGTAATGCCCCCGACACATTATGCCACACACCGTAATGCCTGTTACACATTATGACAGGAATCGCAATGCCCGTTATACATTATGCTACACACTGCAATGCCCCTGATACATTATAGCACATACAATGTCTGTGACACAGTATGACACACACCACAATGATCCTGAGACATTATACCACATACCACAATGCCCGTGATATAGTATACAACACACCGTAATGCCTGACACATTATGACACACACCGCAATGTCCGTGATACATTATGCCAAACACTGCAGTGACCCTGAGACATTATACCACATACCACACAATGCCCGTGATATAGTATACCACACACCGTAATGCCCATTACACATTAAGTTCTACAGTAAGGCTTCCAATTACTTTTAAATTACCTGCTCGTTGCCAGGGGTTTCATGCTCTTGGTTCCATGCACGGTGCCAGGGGTTTTCATGCTCAGGGTGTCATGCTTGTTGCCAGGGGTTTCATGCACTGGGTGTCATGCTCGTTGCTAGGGGGTAGTGCTTGTTGCTAGGGCCGTGTTCCCAGTGCCACATATGCCCCCAGTGCCAGATATTCCCCCACAGTGCCAGGTATATGCACCCAGTGCCAGATATTCCCCCACAGTGCCAGGTATATGCCCCCAGTGCCAGATATTCCCCCACAGTGCCAAATATGCCCCCTCAGTGCCTGCTCCCCCCAGTGCCAAATATTCCCCCACAGTGCCAGGTATATGCCCCGAGTGCCAGATATTCCCCCACAGTGCCAGGTATATGCCCCCAGTGCCAGATTTTCCCCCACAGTGCCAGGTATATGTCCCCCGTGCCAGATCTTCCCCCACAGTGCCAGGTATATGCCCCCAGTGCCAGATCTTCCCCCACAGTGCCAGGTATATGCCCCCAGTGCCAGATATTCCCCCACAGTGCCAGGTATATGCCCCCAGTGCCAGGTATATGCACCCAGTGCCAGATATTCCCCCCCCCCAGTGCCAGGTATATGCCCCCAGTGCCAGATCTTCCCCCACAGTGCCAGGTATATGCCCCCAGTGCCAGGTATATGCCCCCCCCAGTGCCAGATATTCCCCCACAGTGCCTGCTTCCCCCCCAGTGCCAGATATTCCCCCCCAGTGCCAGATATATGCCCCCAGTGCCAGATATTCCCCCCCAGTGCCAGGTATATGCCCCCAGTGCCAGATATTCCCCCCCAGTGCCAGGTATATGCCCCCAGTGCCAGGTATATGCCCCCAGTGCCAGGTATATGCCCCCCCAGTGCCAGGTATATGCCCCCAGTGCCAGGTATATGCCCCCCCAGTGCCAGGTATATGCCCCCAGTGCCAGGTATATGCCCCCCCAGTGCCTGCTTCCCCCCCTCCCCCCTCCCTTGTGTTGGAGGGACACGGAGCGCATAGCGCGCCTCTCCAGTGTCCCTCCTGGCTCTCCCCCGGCCGGTCTAATAAAGGAAGTGCCGGTTCGTGAGCCAATCAGAGCTCACGAACGGCACTTCCTTTATTAGACCAGCCGGGGGAGAGCCAGGAGGGACACAGGGGGGCGCGTGATGTGCGCTCCGTGTCCCTCCAACACAGGAGGCAGCAGCGGAGGGAAGGAGGGAGAGGAGACCGCAGATTGACATGCGGACGCTCGTCCGCATGTCAATCTGTGCAAAGTCAGTGGCGCCCCCGCAGCCCCTCGCCCCCAAGCCACCGCAAGGACTGCGGGGGCAGTAGTTACGCCACTGATCCTGACACATCCCTGTCTTCTCCTTTTTTAAAGGGGTCCTGTTCTTTACATGACCTATCTAATGGTTGTCTGTTTCTCTGTGGTGGCTGGCCTTTCCCCCTCTGGTGGCAGGTCACACATCTTAAGCTTCGGTTCCTACCACTGCAAGGTGTATATTCATAGTGTGGCACACGCACAGTCTGCCTTTGCTTTCTTCAGCGGCTGTGATGTCTCACATCTGACTCTGAAGCAGGCCCAGATCCTGATGTACATTCTTACATTATGAACAGATACAGAGAATGAACTCTATGCTGTCCCATATATAGCTTCAGTGTCTCCCAAATGTTTCCCTTTTTCTATATGTCCCATATGTCTTTGTATTTTTGCCACAGTGGGGAACAAGTGATAGAGAAGAGGGGAAATTGTCAGAGGAAAAAGATGTTAATGATGATAGTGCCGGTGTCACTGGAGACTGAGAAAGCAAACAGTGTCCATGATCAGTGATGTATCTTTAATGGGTGCAGTGTGTGCAGTGCACACAGATCCCTGGGGTCCAGGGGGGCCACACCATACAACCTGCACCCATTTTTTAAATACTCACCTCTCCAGAGTCTCCCGCTGGTGGCAGCATCTCTCAACAAATCTTCAGTAAATAGTGGGGCGGACATTTTTTCTGACATTTGTGCATGTGCAGTAAAGAAATCTCTGTGAAAATGGCCACTTTGCTATTTCCCCGGAGCTTTGCATATGCGCAATAGAGTCTGCCCCTCTAGTGCTCAGACTTTACTGCGTTGATGGGCGCCAGCTACAGAGGAGGTGGGCCAGACGGAGAAGGATGGACACCGGCCTCCTCCTCTGTTAATACACCCCTATCCATGATATTCCATGCACTGGCCTGGTGTGGCCTCATAGTTTCATCACATGTATCTAACAGTACTGACATTGTAGCTACTATTAGATATTTTGCACTTGATCTATTAATAATAAATTTAGGGAAGGCCAATTAGAGCCTATGATCACTTTTGATTTACCAAAAAAAGTAAAAAGCAATACAAAACAAAATCCCAAAAATAAAACACTGCTGCTGCTATTCCTTAAATCCCTAAAACTATTATAAAATATATTATATACATCACCAGAGGTAATATTTAAAGATAATTTATTGGGATTGCTCTAGGTAAGGAGGGAAAGTTCTGAAAATATATTTCTATGTATTTTTTCTTTCTGAAACTGTTGGTTGAAAAATAAAAATATAATTATATAAATAGGCTACTAAAAGAACTGCACATACGTCCAGGATGTAAATCAATATAAAATATGGGTAAGATAAAATATTTATTTTCTGACAGATCAAAAAAGAAAATGGGTCTGCCCATGGAGCTGTAAAAATTAGCCTGACATGCATTCTGCCAAAGCTCATAATCTGCCCACACTCAGCACGCTGTGACATACATAATGTAAGACTTGTCTGCCTCCAGAATTTGTAAAACCTGCCACTTTCTATGATATTTATTTTTAACAATGAAGACAGACATTTCACCTGTACTTATTTTGACAGAAAGCTATTTACATTAGAACACAGTTCTCATTTTCCGGCTTTTGCTTGAAATACTGAAGGACATACAGTACTGGCTGTGTAAAAGTCATATTCTTCTATACTTTTTTTATTTTTTATAAAATGCTACTGTACTTTGGTTGCATTACAGAGCAGAGTGTGGATATTTTGTATCCTTCTAATAGGCCCTACACACTGGGCGATAAAAGTCAAAGATATGAACGATCTCGTTCATTAATGAACGAGATACCATTCATATCTTTGAGTGTGGAGGCACCAGCGAGGATCGATGCGCGGCCCCGCGCTCGTTCATCGCTGGTGCCCCGTCGGCTGTGCATGCAGGCCAATATGGACGATCTCGTCCATATTTACCTGCACTTCTATGGAGCCAGGTGACGGGGGGAGTGAAGAAACTTCACTCCCTCCGTCACTGCCCCCCCCGCCGCCAAGTTGCCCATCAGCCGTATCCGCCATCGGGCAGCATGGCGGTGGATCGTTAAATGTGTAGGGCCCATTAGGTTCCCTACCATATTGATAATTCAGCTAATCTGTGCATTTACCTAGAAACTCTCTTTTATCTTTTTTGTTATCACAGAGAAGTACTTTTGCTACAGTAATGCACGATATCATATTAAAATGCTTTAGAACGCAGAAGAAAAGTAGGTGTAAAATTAAAAGAAAGTCTACATTTTAAGCTGGTAAAACAGATATAGGACCTGATTCAGTAAGGATTGCAAATTCAAAATTCTGTAGCAGAATTTGCAGTCCTTGTGACCACATGCTGGGGGCCGCCCATCGCAGGGTAATGCCGCCCAACATGCAGACCTCCACCCCACACCCCTCCTTAACCACTCAGAAATTGCAATCGCACCGCATTTTCTGATTGATCGCTATAATTAAGGAAGCCTCCTACCGGCGCAGCCTGGCTGCACCCACAGGAGGCCGGCTGCCATTTTTTGATCGTGGTGGCTGCATGTGACATCACACAGCCCAATCACACCACCATCACACCCCCGGTTTGCGCCAGCATTCCCCCGTTTCTTAGCCGTGCCCCCGCAATGCTCCATCTCCGCCTTGGAAACGGAGCATTGCCGCAATGCCCCCCCCCCATGAATGCTTCTGCCTGATTGGCATTCACATTTTCTGCGGCTGCCCAAAGAAAATGCGGGCGCATGCGCAGGACAGGCACTGTGCATGCTCCCGTATCCTTTTAGTAATTTTTGCGGTTGGATTGGGTATTGCGAATCAGGCTCATAGTGCCTATAGAAAACCATCATATGCTGTCAAAATATCAAAATCCTTACACTTTGGAAAATGGTGTAACTGAATGGAACATTTTGCAGCCTTATACACAGATTTCATCATACAATATTCAATGAATGAAAAAAAATGCAACAGTTCGGAAAGTTAGTAAAAAATAAAAACCTACAATAACAGGGTTGAAAAAGTTACCAGTCCCCAATTTAATACTTTAAAGAGCCACCTTTTGTTATGATTACAGCTGTCTGTCTGTTTGGATATATCTCTACAAGCTTTGAGCACCTAGATTTGGGAATATTTGCATATGCTTTCTTGCAAAATTGTTTAATTTCAGATAAAAATTTGTGTTAAGCGACGATGAACTGGTCTCTTCAAGTCCATCCAATGATTTTTCTATCAGATTTAGGTAGGGTTACCACCTCATCCCTTTACTTCTGGACACATATTAATTACACAGGATCTGTGGCTGGCTGATTTCAAGATTCCATTTCACCTGGTTTTAATCAGCCACAGAACCTGTGTAATTAATATGTGTCCAGAATTAAGGGGATGAGGTGGTAAACCTAGATTTAGGTCCGGGCACTGAATTAGACATTCACCCAATCATTAAGCCTCCTTCCCCCTTATTCCAATATTGCACATAGAAGAGGGAAGGGGGCAGGGGCGGATTGGGAACAAAAAGCGGCCCTGGAAAAATTTGTACTAGTGGCCCCACATGGGCAGCACCAGAGGTGTAAGGTCTAGCCATGGGCCATTGCAGCAGCACCCTCCCCCCAAGACTTTCCAGATAGTGGGGATGTCCAGCATCAAGGGGAAGTTAAAAGGAAATAAAATTAAATGTTATGAGCACATTATATGATACGCCTTTAGAATTTAGGAAACTATATCATTCTTTAGAAAGATATATTTTCTTGCTTATTACACCAACCGTATCCCAATCACTATTCACTCAATCTTATATGTCAGCCAAGCAGGCAGACAGAGCATACACTAGATCATCTGCAATCACAGGCTAAGTGGCAAAGTAATTTTCATATATGCAAATTGTTTGGCATCTTATTCATTATGTCTATAAATAGGACCACATGTCCTCAAACAAAACAGGCCCCACGGGTGCGTCGGCCCACCGGGAATCTTCCCTGTAGGCCCTATGGCCAATCCGCCTCTGGAAGGGGGCCCACACAGAGCCTGCACATGGGCCAACTTTCCTCTCTTAATCCTCTTAATCCGACCCTGGTATAGTGTAATCACACAAGCATACTCTGGGGAATATTCATACCCAGAGCCAGATTAAGGAGAGGTTCCCCAAACTTAATTACAGCTACAGATGCAGATCAAGACAGTACTGCAACCTGGAAAAGAGGACAGTTGAGGAAGAGTCCAAGCAGGGGGCAGAGCATGCTGCTTTCTCTGACTGTGCAATAGGAATGGCCATCGATTAATGTTCATCTACCAATGCATTGTGATTTGGGATCGATTCTCAGGTCACAATGTACTGATAGAATTAATCAAAAATCACAAGACTGCAGTAGAGATAAACCCAGAGTAATGAGGACTATCCAGCAACCAGCCTGTAATGTAAGAGGGGCTCACTATATTGTCTGTCTGTCTGTCTATCAGTATGTATGAGTACAGATGGGTCCATGTTTATCTTGACCTCATCTGTATGTGTGTGACTGTATGTGTGTGTTACTATATGTATATATATATATATGTGTGTGTGTGTGTGTGTGTGTGTGTGTGTGTGTGTGTGTGTGTGTGTGTGTGTGTGTGTGTGTGCGTGTGTGTGTGTCAGTATATACTGTATGTGTATATGTGTGTGACTATGTGTGTGACAGTATGTATATGTATGTGTAACGGTGAGTGGTTGTATGTATGTATGTATACCCCCAATTATCTTGATTTTGACGGGACAGTCCTGCTCCTTCGTTACTATCCTATCTGTGGGCTTGCGTGTTCCATGGGGTGGAAAGGTAGATAGAGAACTCTCTCACTTGTTGCAGCCTAGCAGCTGGGAAAGCGATGTACATGCTCCCAGTGTGACATGAAATGGGTGAATGACATGTGACCATGCTCCTTTTTAACCTACCCACCAAAGGCTTTTGAATGAGGACCCGATCCCCGATCCTCAGTTGCCAAATGTTTCGCTTTAGTGGCCCCCAGTCTTAAATGCCTAAAGGGTGCTACACACGGAGAGATGTGTGCTGAGCGATCTAGCACAGACCGCTCAGCACACATCTCTCCACCCACTCAGCACACAGCGCAATGTGTGCGGAGTGAGGGGGGTCGACGGGGGGGGATGGCTCACTTCACCCAGCGGTGAAGTGAGAGATCTTACTAGATTGTGCCTGCATGCAAACCAATCTAGAACCGGCGATAGCGATATGGGGCATACACACAGAGATTTCTAGTCAGACTGCTTAGAATTTAAGTACAGATCTCTTTGTGTGTACCCCCCTTTAGCCCTCCCAAAGCCTTAATCCAGCTGTGCACATACTTTTGCAGGGAGATTTCATGAAGGAAATGCTATACATACTGTGTAGAATAAAACAATTACCAAACCCATACAGTAAATGTACTTTATGCATCTCTTGTAATTAAACATTTTTCAAAATGAACTATAACTCACAACAAAGATAATATATTTTTTATACAGAGCTATATTCACAAGTAGTCCAAATGAAAACAAAATATATATTTTTGGAAAGATCACAATATTTAGCCTTTATCCATTTTAATAAACAGGAGCATAAATGATATGAATTACATGTGCACTGATAAACAAAAGTAATACAAGTGTCCAGACTTCTACACACACTTTCTGCATTTTCAGTACTTTGCATCACATTCCGTGTCGCCTGCAGCACTCATTAGATAAATAATACACTATACTGCAGATAGAATTTGAAAATCAGGTTTGAAAGCTCTATTTAAAGCAAGGACAAAGTAAAAGGTTTTATATATGCTTCTAGTAGGAGTTGTTTAACACCCATGTGTACAAGCCCAAATAAATTTGTTTTACCAAGCGAAGCACTTCATTAAAATGTAAACATTCCTGATGCTAATGACAATTTACAGCAAATTGGTTACATGTGACTAAGCTTACAAGCCTGACAAGTCCTTGGTGGTCTCAAGGATGATAGTTTAAGGCACAGCGAATCTGCAGGAATCTACACTATCATCAACATTAAAGCACACAACATCTAACATTTAGTATTTCCAACACTGCTAATGCTGTACTATACTATTAGTATATCTGCATTCCTATCTAAATTAAATGTTAAGGCAAATATGTGGCCCTGGACTGCTTCTTTTTTGCACATCAACAAATAATATTATTAATTTATTTATAGTTTCTTATATAGCACTTTACAATTGGAATCAACAGTGATAAGACAAACTGAGTAATAAACGTCAGACATAGAGGTTGGAAGGCCCTGCTCGCAAGCTTACAATCTATAGTACAGATGTGAAAACGCTTATAGACAGTTTTTATTTAATTACCATTATAAAACAATTATAAAAGTAATACCAGCCAGTAAATAATCAAAACATGTAAAATTATATACGTATATAAAAGTATCGCCATCTGGTCATATTGAAAATAAATAATTAGAGAAATCTATATATTAGGAGAAAGGGGGGATGAGGGATATGTAGCGACCACGGTGTCAATTAATAGAGTAAAAAATTGCCAATTACAATAAAAACTATTTATTACCATGAAAGTTTAAACATAAAAGAGACATATATAAAAAAAATGGGACAACAATACATACACAGCTGAACTAAAAGCACTTAAAATGAATGTATAAAAACTACCATAAGATCAAGTAAAACAGATTTTCCTTATCTTAAAATGAGGTAGGTACAGGTCCTCCAACGCGTTTCATCTCATAAGACTTCTTCAAGGGGTCTTGATCTTATTGTAGTTTTTATACGTTCATTTTAAGTGCTTTTAGTTCAGCACTTTATGTATGGTGTGGCCAATCATTAGCTAGTCATGTGATCGGCTTTCAATCACGTGACATAGCAAGTCACCTAGTTGCCCAGCAACAGTAGTAGCTGCTGTACAATGGATATGAGTGTCAAGCCTCTTTTTCATTTCAAGACTAGAGAAATAGTGTAGCCAATCATTAACTAGTCACGTGATCCGGTTGCGATCACGTGATATAGCAAGTAACATAGTTGCCTAGCAACAGTTATAGTCGCTGAGCGATGTCTTTTAAAGAAATATATATATATATATATATATATGGGGAGAGAGCGAACAGCGCCAATACGCGATTACCGATCTACACTAGTATTTGGACCAAAGAACACAATAAATAAAGTTAATAAATTCAAAAAACTCCCTATGCGGACACTCCCTAGGGTAAAATAGGGCATCTGCTTGTTACGCACACCAGTGCTAACAGGAGTATACCGGTGTATGAACAGAGAGGGAAGCGAAGCAAATGAACTCACAGACAGTATAACATAACATACACAGGAGGGGATGGAATAACTAATAAACACAAAGTGAACGGAGAATCCCAAAGGCTCAGGAAATGGGTGTCTCCCTAGTGTCAGGAATGCTCAGATGGAATAGAGTGGACAATGAAGCGATGTGTAGTGATTTAACATGTGGAGCACCTGAAATTATGTTGCTAAGTGCAACAGAAAAAACCCCAAAGGGTTACCAACGGGTGTGGGAATAAACTCCTTGGTCAGAGATAGAAATATAGACACAAGGAGAGTATCCACAATCCTAACCCCTACTTGCAGGGCACAGGTTCAGCTTACTGCCACTAAACTGACACCTGGACGCCCTGCACAGTGAGGGAGGATTAAGCAAGCAGGTCTGAGAGTACAGCCGCAAACCTGCTGGGTTCACAGAATAGCAAAAGAACCCCAGCAGGTCAAACAACTGACTCCAGTCTTACTGCTAGGTCCGGATTGACAGAATGAAGTACCGAATCCCAAGGCCTATTCGCAGTAAGCAACAAGTAAATACAAAGTCACACAGTACTAGCTAACTCTCTGGAACTGACTAACAAACAAAGATTCAGCAGCATTTGCCTAGCCTGAGAGGATGGTTTATATAGCAGGTGCTGTCCACGCCCCACTCAGACCTCACAGACTGTGAGCACAAAACCAGCGCCGGATTCCCTGCCGTGCACAGAGCCTGTAACCACTACACAGTAAAAACCCGGACCGGAGTATCAGCTGCGCTCAGGTTACTTCGCTAACACTTGCCTCCCGGTTGCCATGGCGACGTGGCAGCACAGAGCAGGAGATCCAAACAGTACCCCCCCTCTGACGAGGGGTCAAAGAACCCCTACCACCGGGTTTATCAGGGAACTGCGAGAAGAAAGAGCGTATCAGTCTGGGGGCATGAAGATCACAACTGCGCACCCACGACCGCTCCTCCGGGCCATACCCCTTCCAGTGCACCAAAAATGACAGCCGACCCCGAACCATCTTGGAGTCAAGAACCCTTTCAACCTCAAACTCCCTCTGACCCCGTATCAGAAGAGGAGAAGGTCTTCCACTGGAAGAAGGATTACTAACCGCCAGTTTTAAAAGGGAACAATGAAATGTTTTATTGATACCCAATGAACGGGGCAGATCTAACTGAAATGCCACCGGATTGATAACCCTGGTGATCTTATAAGGGCCGATGAACCGGGGGCCAAGCTTATGAGATGGCTGTCTCAACTTCAAATTCTTGGTGGACAACCAGACGAAGTCTCCTAATTTGAAGCTGCAGGGTCTTCTCCACTTATCAAAAACCCTTTTGGTCACTAATGACACAGACACAAGGGCTTTCTTCACTTTCCTCCAAATACCCCTAAGGACCGAAACAACAGAGGAACCAGGAGACATGGAATCCAGGGGGTCAAAAGAATTGGCCTTAGGATGATGCCCATACACACAAAGGAAGGGAGAGATCCCTGTAGCAGAGTGAGCCGCGTTGTTATAGGCAAACTCCGCCATGGACAGATGAGCAACCCAGTCAGTATGACACTTGGAGACATAACACCTAAGGAACTGCTCCAAGGACTGGTTCACCCTCTCAGTCTGCCCATTAGACTGTGGATGGTAGCCTGACGACAAGCTCACAGAAGTCTGGAGATCAGAACAAAATGCCCTCCAGAATTTGGCCACAAACTGGGATCCACGGTCAGAGACCACATCAAGTGGCAACCCGTGGAGGCGCACAACATGCTGCATAAATAACTCAGACAGGCGTCTGGCCGATGGCAACCCAACCAGTGGAACGAAATGCGCCATCTTCGAAAACCTGTCAACGACAACCCAAATGGCTGTCATCCCCGAGGATTTGGGCAAGTCCACCACAAAATCCATGGAAATGTGGGTCCATGGCTTAGACGGAATAGAGAGTGGATGTAATGGGCCGACAGGAACCCCTCTAGGAGTTTTATTTCGGGCACAAACGTCACATGCCCGAACCCACTGATCCACATCCCTAGCCACCGAGGGCCACCACACCGCCCTAGACAGCAATTCCCGAGTTCTGGCAATACCCGGATGCCCTGCCGACCTCTTGGCATGGAATTCCAGGAACACTCGCTGTCTTAACCTAGGAGGCACAAACAAGAGACCTACCGGAAGGTCTGGAGGAGCCTGCTCCTGTGCTCTAAGGACTAATGACAAGAGGTCCTGGGTAATGCCCACTTCAATACATGATGGGGACACAATGGGCAATGGCTCCTCGATGGTCTCTTGAACTGGAGCAAAACTCCGCGAGAGCGCATCAGCCTTGATGTTTTTTGACCCAGGGCGATATGTTATCAAAAAATTAAAGCGAGCAAAAAACAAAGCCCATCGTGCCTGCCTGGCATTGAGCCGCTTCGCTGACTCTAAATATGCCAGATTCTTATGGTCGGTGAGAATTGAGACCACAAACTTAGCCCCCTCAAGCCAGTGTCTCCACTCCCCGAGTGCATCCTTTATAGGCAACAATTCCCGGTTACCCACATCATAATTCATCTCGGCAGACGAAAATTTACGGGAAAAGTAAGCACTGGGATGAAGGCGATTATCAGACACCCCTATCTGAGAGAGCACTGCCCCAATACCTATCTCAGAGGCATCCACTTCTACCACAAAAGGACGCTCTGGATCTGGGTGTCGCAGCACCTTGGCCGAGACAAATGCCCTTTTGAGATGGGCAAAGGCCGCTTTGGCCTCACAAGACCAGTGAGCAACATCCGCCCCTTTCTTAGTGAGTGCCACCAAGGGGGCCACTATAGACGAAAATCCAGCGATAAACCGTCTATAAAAATTCGCAAAGCCCAGAAAACGCTGAAGCGCCTTCAAACTAGTGGGCTGCACCCAATCCAGGACTGCCTGTACCTTAGAACCCTCCATTTGGAAACCTTCTGAGGAGATAATATACCCTAGAAATGCGATTTGCTGGACTTCAAACTCGCACTTCTCCAGCTTCGCCCCAAGCTGGTGGTCTCTGAGTTTCTGGAGGACTAAGCGTACATGCTTCCGATGTTCCTCCAGGGAATGAGAGAAGATTAGGATGTCATCTAGATAAACAACTAAGAATCTATCCAAATATTCCCTGAGCACATCGTTCATGAATTCCTGGAAGACTGCCGGGGCATTAGAGAGCCCAAAAGGCATCACCAAATATTCATAATGCCCTGAGTGGGTATTAAAGGCAGTCTTCCATTCATCCCCCTCTCTTATTCGGATTAGATTGTAAGCACCGCGTAGGTCAATCTTAGAAAAAATGGTGGCAGTACGAAGCTGGTCAAACAAAACCGAAATGAGAGGCAGTGGGTACGAGTTTTTAATCGTGATACGGTTCAATTCCCTGAAGTCGATGCAGGGTCGCAACGAACCGTCCTTTTTACCCACGAAAAAGAACCCCGACCCAACTGGGGACTGTGAGGGTCTGATAAATCCCTTAGCCAAGTTCTCCTGAATGTACTCTGCCATAGCCTGAGTCTCAGGACGTGACAGGGAGTACAACCTGCTCTTGGGAAGCTTAGCATCCGGCAACAAATCAATGGCACAGTCATAGGGGCGATGGGGAGGTAGTACCTCCTCAACTTTTTTGGAGAACACATCCGCAAAATCTGCATAACATCCTGGCAGTCCTGGCAAACTTAGCTGCGAGAGCCTGACTGAAAGGCTCAAGCAACTCCTGAAACAATCACTACCCCAACTAAGAATCTCCCCAGAGACCCAGTCAAATTGTGGGTTATGGGCCCTTAACCAGGGTAACCCCAAAACCAATGGGGCAAAAGAACAGACAGTCACATAAAAAGACAATTTTTCAGAGTGTGTGGCTCCAATAAACAAAGGAATTTGGCTGATGCAGGAGGTAATTTTACCCTGGGACAATGGTTCCCCGTTTAACCCACAGATCTCAATCTCTGATGCCAAAGGTACTGAGGGAACAGAGTGTTCCAGGGCGAATTGACGGTCCATGAAAACCCCATCGGCCCCACTGTCAACAAAGGCCTCAGTCTTGACAGTTTGACCGAGGATCTCCAAAGTCACCGGAATGAGAAAAGTTTTTTTAGGAAATTCTGACTTCTGGCCTGACAGGATATTTCCCATCACCCTCAGGCCCTGAAGTTTTCCGGTTTTTCTGGGCATGATACTACAACATGACCTTTATTCCCACAGTACAAACACAAACCCTGCTGTCTCCTCCGCGTCTTCTCACGCGAGGAGAGGCGGGTAGCCCCAATCTGCATAGGCTCCTCGGAATATTCCTCAGAGTCTGAGGTTCCCTTGGGAAAAAAGGAAACTGCGGTCTCCCTTTCAAGCCTACGCTCTCTCAGACGTCTATCCACCCGGATGGATAACTGCATGAGCTGATCTAAGCTATCAGGCGAGGGATATTGTACCAGTTGGTCCTTTATCTGGTCAGAAAGGCCCCTTCGGTACTGGTTTCTCAGGGCTGGGTCATTCCACTGGGTATCATGAGCCAACCTCCGAAACTCCGTACTATAAACCTCAGCTGGCCGTCGCCCTTGCTTAAGAACCGTAATCTGAGCCTCGGCTGAAGCCATCTTGTCAGGGTCATCACACAAAATGCCCAGTGCCGTAAAAAAAGCATCAACACTTTTAAGCGACGGACAGTCAGGCTGTAACCCATATGCCCAGACCTGTGGGTCTCCTTGTAGCAAGGAAATCACCATGCCCACCCGCTGAATCTCCGACCCAGAAGACTGGGGCCTAAGCCTGAAATATAGCTTACAGCTCTCCTTGAAACAAAAGAACTGCGAGCGATCTCCAGAAAAACGATCCGGGAGATTTACTTTCGGCTCCTTAACCCCTGAACTTGCCGCTGCTGCTGCGGGAGCTCCGCTAGCGGCCTGCGGGGTGTTCATTTTAATGGACATCTCATTAAATTGTCGAGTCAGGACCTGCACCTGATCGACCACCTGTTGCAAAGTATTTTGAGGGGTATGCTCCATATTCCCACAAAATTTTAACAGGAGTAAGGCTGCTGAATATGTTACGCACACACCAGTGCTAACAGGAGTATACCGGTGTATGAACAGAGAGGGAAGCGAAGCAAACGAACTCACAGACAGTATAACATAACATACACAGGAGGGGATGGAATAACTAATAAACACAAAGTGAACGGAGAATCCCAAAGGCTCAGGAATTGGGTGTCTCCCTAGTGTCAGGAATGCTCAGATGGAATAGAGCGGACAATGAAGCGATGTGTAGTGATTTAACATGTGGAGCACCTGAAATTATGTTGCTAAGAGCAACAGATAAAACCCCAAAGGGTTACCAACGGGTGTGGGAATAAACTCCTTGGTCAGAGATAGAAATATAGACACAAGGAGAGTATCCACAATCATAACCCCCACTTGCAGGGCACAGGTTCAGCTTACTGCCACTAAACTGACACCTGTCCTGGACGCCCTGCACAGTGAGGGAGGATTAAGCAAGCAGGTCTGAGAGTACAGCCGCAAACCTGCTGGGTTCACAGAATAGCAAAAGAACCCCAGCAGGTCAAACAACTGACTCCAGTCTTACTGCTAGGTCCGGATTGGCAGAATGAAGTACCGAATCCCAAGGCCTATTCGCAGTAAGCAACAAGTAAATACAAAGTCACACAGTACTAGCTAACTCTCTGGAACTGACTAACAAACAAAGATTCAGCAGCATTTGCCTAGCCTGAGAGGATGGTTTATATAGCAGGTGCTGTCCACGCCCCACTCAGACCTCACAGACTGTGAGCACAAAACCAGCGTCGGATTCCCTGCCGTGCACAGAGCCTGTAACCACTACACAGTAAAAACCCGGACCGGAGTATCAGCTGCGCTCAGGTTACTTCGCTAACACTTGCCTCCCGGTTGCCATGGCGACGTGGCAGCACAGAGCAGGAGATCCTAACACTGCTGCACCTTAAGAAAAAAAGCAGTGGTAATGTGCTTTATAGATTATGTAAACAGAGCAATAGATAGGGGGTGTTTATAAGCGACCAATGGTGTCACATAGGATTAGGGAGACCAAATATTGTAAACATTAATTTGCAATTTATTCATAAACAAAACACACCAGTAAAAAATGAAATATCAAAACCACAGATAAATAATTACTAAAATATCTCTGGAGCTGAATAAAAATACAAAGATGCCTCTAAAAGTTCATGAATGATAAAAGGACCATAAAATGCATAGTACTGCAAATGTCAGTAAAAGAGCAAGATATAAAAGAAAAATTAGCTTAACTTGAGAGGATGGGTTAAGATTGGTAGCGCCCAACGCGTTTCGTCCTATCTGGACTTCATCAAGGGGTAGTATGTGAGTGGGACAGCTCAGATATATATACATGCACTAATGAGGAAGTGATTGTTACATCACTTCCTGTCAATTACAGATTGAAGAATATAATTGATTATGATCTAAAATACAATAAAAGTGTTTCCTCCTACATTTTAATCTAGTGCTGGAAATGACCGCTATAATAAAAACATAGTTTGCACATTTAAACTTGTATTTGAAGCATATAAGTTCCATTTCATCCGGACTTCCTGTCCGGATTGCGGGTGACGTCATATCCGCCCCGCTTCCAGCGTCGGAATTTATGAATAAATTGCAAATTAATGTTTACAATATTTGGTCTCCCTAATCCTATGTGACACCATTGGTCGCTTATAAACACCTTATCTATTTCTCTCTCTCTCTCTCTATATATATATATATATATATAGATCCGACTCCAGGGACAGCAATGGTGTAATCATGTCCATAAACTAGACAGTGCACAGCAGCCACCGCTGCCACCGGACAACCGATGCCACTGGGCATGCCACGCGACCGCAACCAGCGGCCACATGACACACCCAGCGACACCAGCCATCCAGTGACAGCAATAGCCGCCGCACACCATCCAATCCGCGGGCATAATTATAACTCAAGGAGTGACATTATTATGGTCCTTTGGATCATGTGACCGCTAATTGCTGTCACATGACACAACATGGAATCTCTATTGCTTAGCTACCAATTGAAACAGCATCAAAACAACAATAGTAAGACAGGAAATGCATAGTTAGTGCTTATGGCCCTCATTCCGAGTTGATCGGTCGCAAGGCGAATTTAGCAGAGTTACACACGCTAAGCCGCCGCCTACTGGGAGTGAATCTTAGCTTCTTAAAATTGCGACCGATGTATTCGCAATATTGCGATTACTAACTACTTAGCAGTTTCAGAGTAGCTCCAGACTTACTCTGCCTGTGCGATCAGTTCAGTGCTTGTCGTTCCTGGTTGACGTCACAAACACACCCAGCGTTCGCCCAGGCACTCCCACCGTTTCCCCGGCCACTCCTGCGTTTTTTCCGGAAACGGTAGCGTTTTCAGCCACACGCCCCTGAAACGCCGTGTTTCCGCCCAGTAACACCCATTTCCTGTCAATCACATTACGATCGCCGGAGCGAAGAAAAAGCCGTGAGTAAAAATACTTTCTTCATAGTAAAGTTACTTGGCGCAGTCGCAGTGCGAACTTTGCGCATGCGTACTAAGCGGATTTTCACTGCGATGCGATGAAAAATACCGAGCGAACAACTCGGAATGAGGGCCTATAATCGTACCTGGTATCATAATTATCCCTCCATTGCATCAATTGCCTAACATACATTCAAACTAAATTAACTTTATAAATCGCAGGATGGCAATAGTATAATTAATTCACTGGTTAAAAGCACAAAATATATCGAGGAGTTATGTTGTTCACAGGACATCAACATTGAATTATAGTCATATGACCCAAATTTATTTTTTATATAAACATAAATTAATTTGTAGTTATTAATATTAAATTATATTATTACTTTGTGTATATTAAATCAGCAGGTAATTAAATTCCTAATATAATCATATATAATTCATTAACAAAATAATTTAATGAACCAAATACAGTCATGATTAATGTAAAAATAAAATTAGTAAATTCCAATCTTAATAAACAAAAAAAATATAATTTATGATATGTCTAATTTAAATTGAAAGAACAAGGGGCTTTAGCTGACATTCCTCATTACTCTAAACAAAAATATATATTCTCACAGAATGGCATTCAGCTCCAAAGCCTCATTAAGTCCACTGGGATATAATGAATCAAGCTGAAATGTCCAAAAGATTTCTTGCTTACATAAGCGGATAAACCTGTCTCCCCCCCTCTCCGTTTTCTTAATATGTTCCAAACCTATAATTGTTAAGGACACTGAATCTTTATTATGAAATTTTGAGAAGTGTCTTGGAACACTATGATTGGTAACACCGTTAATGATATTCCTACGGTGCTCCATAAATCTTGATTTTAAACTTCTAGTAGTCCTGACCACGTAATTCAATTTGCAACCGCACTGGAGGCGATAAATTACCCAGGAAGTATTGCAATTGATCAGGCTGGATATTTTAAGAATTTTCTGATCAACAGGGGAAATAACTTCCTTAGTTTTATTGCATACATGAAGACAAGTGGTACATCTGCTGGCTCCACACTTATAGAAGCCACAGATTCCCGATGTTAGCCAAGAGTTTTCCCTCGGGTCTAATCACGATGCAGAAGCCAGTAAATCTGCGTCAGAAGATGCGGACCCTTGCATCGCCCCTTCGCTGCCCCGACCCCGCTCCTAAATGGACACAGCATGTCAATCAGACTGTAGTTTCTAGGACACTGCAATACATAAACATTGGGTTTACAGTGCGTACATCTCTTAATTAGGTCGACAGTTTCTTCATTCAGGTTGGATATGTAGGAAGTAGTAAGATAAAAATAGGTTTTCGGTAAAAGGCAATAATGATGTAATGGTGAAAGTAGTAACAGCACAGTGCAGCAAATGAAATAGGTATTCATTAAAGAATATTTAACAACTATTAGTTACAAATGCCATTCGCAACTATCATTATCTAAGTGCTATGCAATAACTTGAGGCAGAACCCTGAATTACTATGGTTCCTGACCCGGTGTTGCATTTAAAGACAACTGCATTAGGCCTTCTTCACACTAGTAGCAAAGAGAGACCGATTGTTAGGCACTTACAGTTCTTTAAGCTCTCCACTACAGTTCATACAGTTTGGGAGCTTAATGTGATAATGGAAAAAATCTTAAAGTGGCCTCACATAGTCAAGACCAATAAAGTTGTTCCTAGAGCCATTTACAAACGTTTTGGGGCAAACACATGGCTATCTCAAGCCCTGTTGGTGGTGGGTATAGCCAATGAGAAATGTGAAGGTATGATGAGTCACAGAAATGCCGCCACAGTCAGCAAGTAACCAAGTAGTGTACTAGTTGGTGGAGTACAGGTATTGTTTATGTTATTCCAGCAGCATCGAGTTTCACCCAAGTTGGTGAAAGAAGTATCTGTGAAGTTCTTGTTTTTTTGTGTAAAGCATGTTAACCATAAATTGATCTTTCTTAGTGGAATACTCAATCTACCAATGGTTTTAATGTCACTGTAGCTATATAAATGTAATAATTAAATCATATTACCTTATGGGTGTTCCAGTCATGATGGTGGTTATGTCCTCCCTCCTCAATACACTCTACACCTCTTCTTTGGAGCAGGAGTGTCTTTCAAAGACAAACACATACTGTACTTTCCAAATAAACTGTGAATAACTGCCTGCAAACACTTGAATCCATGATTCAGCAAATGATAAAACAACATTTTAAAGCAGGGCTATTCAACTAGAGGCTGCAAACTGGCCTGCAACCTGATACACACTGATCATGGTGCAACAGCCAGTAGAAGCCAATAAGCAGGACTGCCATCAGAAATTGTGGGGACCAGGACTGACAAAATAGACAGCCCCCACCCCACCAAAAATATCCACCCTTATGTGATATCACAAATCATGACATCATATGGGTGGAGCATTTCAAAACTGCACGAACAATTCACAGAGCTGATGTGCAGGGAAGGCTTGTTTTAAGTTCTCCTTGCTCATTAGCCCGCTGTTGTTGTTCAGCCTATGCAGCTCTCCAGGTATTGGCGGTAGGAGCCAGGGTTGCGCGCCCCCTCTATAAGGGCCCGGGACTCCAGTCCCCGCAGTCTTCCCCTGATAGCTACCCTGTCCGTAAGAACCAGGCTGATTCTTTTTGACTTGCTATGCTGAAACCCTGGCTGGCAGAAGCCCCAACTGTACCTGTCGGCTGTCACATGTAACAGTAATAGTAAGAATAAAGCTGATTCTTATTGGATGAGGCTGTCTCACATAACAGCCTCTATTGCCCACAGCCAGCATTACTACTGTTCACACAAGGCATGTGGGTGCATTGGAGGCATGAGGAGGCAAACTTCAAATTTCAGTATGCATCAATCTTCATATTTGGCCAGAGTTGCAGTGCATTCTCCAGTCAGGTAAAGGTACATCCTAATATCAATGTAAAATGTGAAAGGGGGCACTACTGTGTTGCATAATGTGAATGAAGTGCACTAATGTGTGTCATTAAGTGAATAGTGGGCAATACTGTGTGGCATAATGTGTATAAGGGGCATTACTGTGTGGCATAATAATGAGAAGTGACTCTACTGTGTGGCATTATGTGAATAAGAGGTGCTTTTGTCAGTAACTGCTGTGCATGAGGATATGTGTGACAAGCTGGTGAAAATTGGTACATGTGTGACAAGTTGGTGAGCATGGGGACAGGAATGGGGACATGTGTGACAAGCTAGGGAGCATGGGGAGATGTGACAAGCTAGGGAGCATGGGGACGTGTGACAAGTTGGTGATCATGGGGATAAGCATGGGGACATGTGGGACAAGCTGGTTAACATGGGAATATGTGAGACAAGCATGGTGGGACAAGCTGGTGAGCATGGGGACATGTGTGACAAACTGGTGAGCACAGGGACATGTGTGACAAGCTGGTGAACATGGGAACATGTGTGACAATCTGGTGAGCATGGGGACATATGTGACAAGTTGATGAGCATTACCATACAAAGAATATACTAGTGAGTGCCATACAATATGTCTACTGACAACCTTGCAACTCAGAAAGAATCCTAGTGACCACCATATAATACAAATAATATTCTAATGACTGCCATAGATAAAATACACCATACCGGTGACAACCACACAATACATAGAGCATCTTAATAACTGCAAAAGAAAACAGAGAGCATATAGCAACATATATTCAATTATAGCAATATCCTTTCAATACAGAGAGCATGCTATGTATGACCATATAATAGAGTGTCCCAGCGACTTCAATCAAATACATAAGCATGCTACTGGCTGCCATACAACACAAAAGCATCCTATTGACCAACATACCAATATTGCAGCTACCAATTGCATTTATTTTGCCATGCAGTGGTAGAAAGAGCCTCAGCCACTTCCTTGTACATAGCACCAGAAGTGGCCAGTCCTCCCCTAACTTAACCCTCACAAGGTAAGGCCCTATGGGTGCAATTTCACACGAGGGCTTAGCTTGCATTTATTTATTTTAAGGGTACATTACTTACTGCTGTCTCCATTACGGCTTTACCAGTGCTCAGGCATATTGTCTTATAGCGTCAGAACACAAGGAACCAGCAGTCATTGGAACTGATTCAGAGGTGGACACTGTAATGATGCAGTTGATGTTTTTTGTACTGTGCATGCATTTGACACTGCACATGTGCCTGATAGAAATGCAGCACAGAATCAGGGGGATGGTCTGATACATTTTAGTGGATGTTTCTGGGAGCAAACAGGTGGATGGAGAAGCTGAGGAGAATGGGAGTCCTGGCGCTTTCTCGATTATAGAGTCAATAAACTGCTGCTCTCCTATTAGTGGTTGGCTAACCCCAGTATACTAGAAAGGATTTGCTGAAGGATGGAGGCGCAGTATCAAAAACATATATTCCTAAATTTATTAGTACAATATACACACATACACAGTATAAAACAATAAGATAAAAATATATAATAAAAACAAATAAAATGAACAATGTGTAATACTCCTATATATATGGGAATAATGTACCCCAGGAAATGGAACAATAAACTGGAAAGAGTTTCTCGTACTCATTAGTAACAATGTATCCAACAATGGGCCTAATTCAGACCTGATCATAGATGTGCTAAATTTAGCACAGCTACGATCAGTCAAACAGACATGCCGCTGGCCCGCCCCCTCCCGCCTCTGCCTGTCAATCAGGCAGAGGCAATCGCAGGGCTGAGATGGCAGTCGGCTATATGGCATGCGCCGGCGCACTGTTGTGTCTAACAACCAGGGGCAAATTGGAAACTAAAAGTGGCCTTATAAAATTTTGTAGAAGTGGCCCGACATGGGCAGCACAGGAAGAATAACATACTGTGTAGACATGGCAGCATCACTGGATGGCAGAGTTGCTGTACTGCAGAGTTGGAATAACAGAATGAATGGAGACAATTCAGTGAAATGAGTGCGGAGGTATTTTAGAAAATATAATTTTACATTTGCCTTAAAATGTAGCATGTTTTAACCTTTAAGTTCTACCACAACCATATCACACAGGAGAATTAAGTGACGGTTGTCATCACAGCTCTGTTCATGCACTATAAATTCCCAAAGTGGGAATTCCCAAAAATAAGAGCTGATGCAGAGTTGGATCTACATCCATTTTCTTAATCTCCTATATATTAGCCAAGAGTGACTGCGTGCATAACGCTGGGCGGAGTCATGCAGTCACAGATCTGGGTGGCTGAATGCAGGGCAGGAACAGTCCCCTCCCTCTGTCCGTCCATCCCCACCCAGTCCCCTCCCCATCTCCCATCAATGCCCCAACTGTGGGAAAGCCCGGGAAATTTATGGAAGCTGCCCTAATGGGGTGGACCCTTATAAGGGTGGGATCCCTTATCATACAGCCTGATTGTACTAGAGATGAGCGGGGTCAGTTCTCAGAGAACCGAACCCCCCGAACTTTGCCTTCCGAGTCCGGATTCGAGCCAGGCTCGGATTTTCCCTCTTTACTCGGAAACCCGAACGCGGCAAAACGTCATCATCCCGCTGTCGGATTCTCGCGGGATTTGGATTCCATATAAGGAGCCGCGCGTCCCCGCCATTTTCACTCCAGTCTCAGAGAGTGTATAGAGAGGACATGTCCTCAGTGTTCAGTGTCTGTGTGTTGGGGCTCGAAAGTGTGGTGGCAAGTGTTGTGCTGCTCAGTCCAGTCCAGTGTAGTCACTCAGTGTATTGTGCTGCATCAGTCCAGGAAGATATATCCAGTGTACCTGTAAAGTGGTGCTGTGTTGTGCAGACCAGTCCAGTGTAGTCAGTGTATTGTGCTGTATCAGTCCAGGCAGATATATCCAGTGTAACTGTAAAGTGCTGCTGTGTTGTGCAGACCGGTCCAGTGTAATCAGTGTATTGTGCTGTATCAGTCCAGCCATTCACAGTGTTGGTGTTCTCTGCTGCCATATATCCAGTGTAGCTGTATAAAGTGGTGCTGTGTTGTGCAGACCAGTGGTAGTGTCCTGTGTTATCAGTAATTCCAGTGACGATATACGCTGCTGCTATATATCCACTGCTGCAGTATAACAATTATAACAACCTGTTGGGCTGCATCAGACCAGTGTTAGTGTCCTGTGTCATCAGTAATTCCAGTGACGATATACGCTGCTGCTATATATCCACTGCTGCAGTATAACAATTATAACAACCTGTTGGGCTGCATCAGACCAGTGTTAGTGTTCTGTGTCATCAGTAATTCCAGTGACGATATACGCTGCTGCTATATATATCCACTGCTGCAGTATAACAATTATAACAACCTGTTGGGCTGCATCAGACGAGTGTTAGTGTCCTGTGTCATCAGTAATTCAAGTGACGATATACGCTGCTGCTATATATATCCACTGCTGCAGTATAACAATTATAACAACCTGTTGGGCTGCGTCAGACCAATGATAGTGTCCTGTGTCATCAGTAATTCCAGTGACAATATACACTGCTGCTATATACACTGCTCAAAAAAATAAAGGGAACACTAAAATAACACATCCTAGATCTGAATGAATGAAATATTCTTATTAAATACTTTGTTCTTTACATAGTTGAATGTGCTGACAACGAAATCACACAAAAATTATCAATGGAAATCAAATTTATTAACCTATGGAGGTCTGGATTTGGAGTAACACTCAAAATTAAAGTGGAAAAACACACTACAGGCTGATCCAACTTTGATGTAATGTCCTTAAAACAAGTCAAAATGAGGCTCAGTAGTGTGTGTGGCCTCCACGTGCCTGTATGACCTCCCTACAATGCCTGGGCATGCTCCTGATGAGATGGCGGATGGTCTCCTGAGGGATCTCCTCCCAGACCTGGACTAAAGCATCCGCCAACTCCTGGACAGTCTGTGGTGCAACGTGGCATTGGTGGATGGAGCGAGACATGATGTCCCAGATGTGCTCAATTAGATTCAGGTCTGGGGAACAGGCGGGCCAGTCCATAGCATCAATGCCTTAGTCTTGCAGGAACTGCTGACACACTCCAGCCACATGAGGTCTAGCATTGTCTTGCATTACGAGGAACCCAGGGCCAACCGCACCAGCATATGGTCTCACAAGGGGTCTGAGGATCTCATCTCGGTACCTAATAGCAGTCAGGCTACCTCTGGCGAGCACATGGAGGGCTGTGCGGCCCCCCAAAGAAATGCCACCCCACACCATTACTGACCCACTGTCAAACCGGTCATGCTGGAGGATGTTGCAGGCAGCAGAACATTCTCCTTGGCGTCTCCAGACTCTGTCACATCTGTCACATGTGCTCAGTGAGAACCTGCTTTCATCTGTGAAGAGCACACGGCACCAGTGGCAAATTTGCCAATCTTGGTGTTCTCTGGCATTTGCATTTGCCAAACGTCAAATGGCATTTGGCATTTGCCAAACGTCCTGCACGGTGTTGGGCTGTAAGCACAACCCCAACCTGTGGACGTCGGGCTCTCATACCACCCTCATGGGCCTATATTTACTAATAATCCGAGTTTGTCCGATTTGTGGGTTTTTTTCTAAGTCCCAACACGGGAATTCACTAAGCACAAATCTCGGCAGTGTTTGGGCTATTTGTAATGGTTTTAACGGCAAAGTTCAGAAATACAAATGAATAGACCATCGGTCAAACGCGGCTGTTATTTCATACAACACGGGTATTCACTATTCATTCGTATTTGGGTGTTAGTCTCTGAGTGCTCAATTGCGGTCGTATTTTTTTGCGATTCGTTAAAATAAGCGGCAAAAAAATAGACCTTTTTTTTCAGGCGTGTTTACATGTGTTGCCACTTACAAATCATTCACACCTGAATTAGGATGCCTATAAAAGGATCTTAGGCCCATTTCAAACAATCTACTCAGAAATGGCAGCAGGACTGTGGGCCAGTGATCTTTTGTGTGCTGTGGGATTCCTCAGACTTAGACATCAGCCTGTAAGTAACCAGGGCCAAGAAACTGAACATGGTCAGCAGGTTGTACAGGTTCCGCGGAGGCTGCGCAGGCCTCGTTTTTTTCGGGGGCGTTTAAACTTGAACGCATTGTCCGATGATAGGGTCATACAGATGTTCCGCCTAAATCGTAACAACATTTTCCGTCTGTATGACCTTGTCAAACTGGGCCTAGACCCTGAGACAGCACGCTCTCGCTCTGTCTCAGGCCTGCACAAACTCCTGGCTGTGTTGCACTTTATAGCTACTGGGAGCTTTCAGTCTGTGTCTGGGGATGTCATAGGAATCTCACAGCCCACATTTTCTAGAATATTAACACAGGTGATGTATACCTAACTACCTCCTCTGTTTTTGGTTGTTTTTAATTACTCTCAGTGGGCAGTTCTGTCCTAAAATCTCATGTTTTATTTTCTATCAAATATACACACAGGTGTTGGCTGTTTTGCAGCCCCACATCGATGCCTCAATCTGCTTCCCTACCCAGGAGTCTCAGTGGCATGCCGTCAGGGTAGATTTCTATGAGCTTGCTGGCATGCCCAATGTGCTGGGAGCCATAGATTGCACACACATTCAGCTGAGACCACCTAGGGGCAGGCAGCACATCGATACTAATCGTCATCTAGAGCACTCCACAAATGTGCAGGTGGTTTGTGATGCAAAACTAAAAATAATGAGTGTTGTTGCTGGTTACCCTGGGGGCTGCCATGACTCCTTCATCCTCAGTCAGTCATCCCTCTTTGATAAGTTTGAGGACGGACAAATGCCAGATGGATGGCTGCTGGGTATGTAATTTGATATGTGTAGGCCTGTGTATACTTTGTACAAATACAGTGTGTTACTTATGTGTTGCTGTATCTTAACATGAATCACGTTACTATATCTGTCTTTCAGGTGATGGAGGATATGGCTGTTTCTCTTGGCTTCTAACTCCATTGTCCCGACCTGATACCTTTGCTGAACACAATTACAATCATGCACATAAGTCCACACGGAATGTGATAGAAAGATGTTTTGGTGTGCTGAAATCTAGGTTTCGGTGTCTGGATAAGTCTGGTGGCCTTTTGTTGTATAGTCCCTTGAAGGTGACTCAAATTGTGTTCTGCTGCTGCTTTCTTCATAACATGTGTTTGCAACAAGATCTGCCACATGTTGATGAGGAGGAGGAGGATGAAGAAAGCAGCCAGCATGCAGAGGAATTAGAGACATCTGGTGATACTTGGAGTACAGATGTAGGGAGGCAGGTTAGGCAAGACCTGATCAATAGTTATTTTTAAGGTAAGTTTTGTTAGCTTCTTTCATTTGTTGTGTAAGCCTAAATATATGTTGCCCCATTTTTTGTTTAAAAACCATTACTCAGAATGTGTCTGTCTCCTTGAGACATACAAACATACCCTTGCTTTATGCAAAACAAATGTAGCATGTGTATTATGTTTATTTAAAATCTTTAAACAACAGATTATGAGTGGCATGCATGAAGTCTGGATAAGTGTTAATAAACTTGTCCTGATAATTTATTAAAAGCACACTTAATCCACATAGTAATTTTTTTAGTATTGAACTTAATGAATTTGTGTAACGTCCTAATATAACACTTCTCCACATATAATATTTTAGCCTTGAGGAAACAAAGTTAGTATCATCCAAAATAATTTATTTTGTTATGTTTGCTGGAGTAAACTTGCTGATTTGTAAATCAATACACAGTTTTCAACATATATCCATTATTAGACACATTATTGTAAATTCAATATTAGACACATAATTGTAAATTCAAATATTTACAATTTCTTTGTTTCTGCATCATGTGTAAGAGTCTGATTACTCATTTTTAACACACACAAACATGGCACAACAATAATGTAATTTATTTTGGGAATGAATCATCTAAATTGTTTCACAACATATTAGGACCTTTTTAGCCAACTCAATTGTGTTATTCTTGTAATGTCGTCTAGAGAAGAAATGTAAAAGAGTTAAAATTCACATTGTAAGTTGTATTGGTTATGGATGAATCTGCCTGGCTGCCAATTAGTCTGTCTGCAGAATCTGAGATTGATTGGAATCTAGAAAGAGTAATGATTAGAAAAAAATCAAGTGGTCTGGTTTCTGCATGCTAAAGACATTCTGCATGGCTGCCAAAAAGTCTGTCTGCAGAATCTGAGAATGATTGGAATCTAGAAAGAGTAATGATTAGAAAAAAATCAAGTGGTATTGTTACTGCATGCTAAGATCAATGTGCAGATCAAATAACTTCTTCCTCCTCCAAAAAAATACAAAGATGTTAAAGAATAAATGTGTTGCAAAAAAATCCTGTTGTTGTTTGTAACACTTATAATTAATGATGTTGAACAAATTGACAAGGTGCTAAGTGTTATATATATTGTGACAAACCTACACTTACTAACTGTGTTTATTTTATTTTCTATACAGAAATCGGTGTCTCTATTTTTTTATTTTTTGGGGGTTAGCTGCTTGGACTGGCCTTTGCCTTTACCACTGTCGTGTTGGCGTGCTCTGGTGGAGCACCTTGGTGGTGAGGACACTGGCGATAGAATTGGAGTAGTCGTACCAGAACTGCTGCTTGGTTGCTGTTGGTGCTGGGATCTGAGTGTTTCATTGAGGTTAATGAGGGTGGCATTGAGTTCACGTGTTGCAGCATTTTGATTTTCTAAAATTCTGGTGATAGATTCATTGATCATTTGATTGTTTTCTAAGATGTTGATGTAGCTTTGCTGTTGTCTGTGCTGTTCTTCCATTATGCATTGTAAGTTGCCCATGACATGTGTAATGTCTACACGCATGATTTCCATGGTATTGGCAATTTTGGTGGTTGGTTAATTTTGGTGACTGATGTTTCTGCTGATTCTTCTGAGGTGAGATGGTAGGTTAGCAAAAATGTGGGTCTGCCTGTGCAGGCATTCTTGATTAGTGGCCTGCTGTGTAGCACAACTGTCCCAAAACACCTGATCAGGGCCTTGTGCTACTGGTGTTGTTGGGCTGTGTTGTGGTGGTGGAGTGCTTCGCTGTGGTGGTGTACTCACAGGGGCTGGGTGGCTGATTCCTTCGATTAATGGCTGCATTTGTAACATGATTGTCTCATCCATGTCACTGTGTTGCTGCTGTTACATCGGGATGCTGGTACCAATACTAGAATCTGGAATTAGAACCATTTTGGTGTTAGTTAGACATATGTTTGAGAAATTAAAGCAAAGCAATAAACATGGAACACATGTATTTAAATGGTGCTTTTAGATATCCAGCATAGCAACATCATCACTCAGAACTTAAATACAAACATATTCCTGTTTGTGGCAAATGTGTCTGGTTACTTCATTCTTAAAGCAAGCACATGAGTTGTATGGTAGATCAGACATACTCCATCATAAAAACACACTTTAAATCATAATGTGTTGCCTTATAGTGTTTTTCAATAGAAACATAGTAATGTTTTGGCATGTTGGTGCCAATGTTAGGACAAACACATAAGTGAAATTTTTTAAAAAAAACCTTACTATTTGCCAAGCTTACACATGTGTTTATGTTGCAGCATCTTCCACACAATCTGCTGCTGTATGGCTGAAGTGGACATACATATCTTTACTGGATGTGGACAAAGCCATTTTGCTCAGAATCCATTTGATTTTTTTTTCCGGTAAGTATAGCAGATTTTGTTGAATTTAGAGTTAATTAGTCTAATTAAATGGATTATTATGAGATGATTAATTTTTTATCATTACAGTTTCTTACAATCAAGATGAGGGGAATGTGGTTGGCATCTTGGAGGTGTGACCAAAATTGGAGTGGTGGGACCGAATAAACTGTAGACAATCTTCGTGGCGGGGTAGACTGCTGTGGTTGTGATTGGACATCAGACCTTGCTTTCTTTGTTGCTACATGTATTATTGTTTGGTGTGCTACAGGAGTCTGCTTTCTGCTGCTCAAGACTTCTTTTGATGGACCTAGGATTTAAAGTGTACTTTAGTTATGGCCATTCCTTTACAAACAGAACCTATACTACAATGGACACTTTACCTGCTTCCACAGCGTCATCATCATCAGATATCATGGGAGTGACTATAGGCCGACCAGTACTGCTTTTTTTCAACACTGTAAATGATGAAACAAATAAAAGAACTCATTTATTCATGCTATTGTTGATACATCCACCCATTATGTTTATAAACATTAAATCTTACAAAAATGGATGCTTATTTATGTGGGAATAATTTCAGAACAAAACCATAAAATATATTAAAAAAAACACACACATTGGCCAATAGCCATATGCACTATGGAAAGTGCAACACAGGAAATAATGTACAGGACACAGACATAGGACACAGGGTCAGATTTATTAAGCCTGGTGAAGTGATAAAGTGGAAGGTGATAAAGCACCAGACAATCAGCTCCTAACTGTCATTTTTCAAACCCAGCCTGTAACATGGAAGTTATGAGCTGATTGGTTGGTAATTTATCAACTTCCACTTTATCACTTCACCAGGCTTAATAAATCTGCCCCACAATTACTAATACATACACTAACAAGCCAAAACACAGACATCTTCATTTATAAATGTTATGTAATTAATGAAAGATGCAATAAAGAAAATGCTCTGTGATGTGGCACTCCAAACACACATTAGCACAAGGGGGGTAATTCCAAGTTGATCGCAGCAGGATTTTTGTTAGCATTTGGGCAAAACCATGTGCACTGCAGGGGAGGCAGATATAACATGTGCAGAAAGAGTTAGATTTGGGTGGGTTATTTTGTTTCTGTGCAGGGTAAATACTGGCTGCTTTATTTTTACACTGCAAATTAGATTGCAGATTGAACACACCCCACCCAAATCTAACTCTCTCTGCACATGTTAAATCTGCCTCCCCTGCAGTGCACATGGTTTTGCCCAACTGCTAAAAAAATTCCTGCTGCGATCAACTTGGAATGACCCCCAATATGAGCAAAAAACCAAACCAAAATTAAAAAAAACATCATAATAGTACGGTAACTAAGTCTGCAGTGTTGTTTCAGGGTACAAATACAGACTCTAAATGAACCAAAAAATAGTGGGTTTGTCTTAAACAAGATTACATACAGTACTAATGAAATTACACATGTAACTGGCTTGAAAGCCACTTTGCACTACTCCAGCCTCTAACATGTCAACCACTGTTTTTCAAACATTGCACATGGATAACTGAAATAAAAAACATAGTCCAACTTGCAAACTGTAAAATGTGCAAAAGGAAAACATTTTTGCTGGACAATTCAATGACACACCAAGTCCAAACTACACATGGAAAATGTACTGTTAAAAAACCATATGACATACAATAAAGTACTATGTTACATTGGCTTTTGTAGAAAACATTAACCAAAACAATGTCTTTGCTGACGCACACATGAAGATGGGAGTAATATGCAACGTCACATGACACACATTTCCCCAAAAAATAACGACATAAGTAATGTAATAGAATGTTAAGACAAATACACATGCTCACCATCCTTCCTGGGCATATCGGAATCACGGACATGGGTTGCAGACACTACTTCAGGAGGTATTACACTCCGCATGGGCTCCTCATAGTCCAGATATCTGGCAATATAGGGCTGTCCACCACCGGTTTTGCGAGCCGACTTTGCTTCCTCGGCCATTTTGGACTTGACACGTCGCTTTATGTCATAGTACCGTTTGCGGCACGTGTCCTCCATCCGCTTGACCACCCCCTCACTATTTACAGCAGCAACATCTTTCGCCCACAACACCGTCTTCTTCCGTGTTGGCACCTTGGCGGACTCAGGCCCAAATAGCTGCCGCTGATACTTCATCAGCTCCCGCACCAATGCCACATTTTCAGCATAACTAAACTTTACATTCCGCCCAATCTTAGTAGTGGTGCGTGGCTGCGGAGCTCTCTGACTGTCACTATCACTGTCACTTGAGGCTGCTGCAGCAACCTCACCCACCTCCTCAACCTCACTAACCTCACTCTCACTCACCTCCTCCACCTGACCAACCTCCTCCCTCTCACTCACACCCTCCACCTCACTCACCTCAGCCACCTCACCCACCTCTGAGTCAGACATAATTGTGTGGTTCAACAATTAACACAGAAAAAAAAAAAACAAGCAACACACTCCTCCACTGCCACTGCACAACTCACACACACACACACACACACACACACACACACACACACACACACACACACACAAACACTGACAAGGGACTCTAAATCAAAAAAACTTGGACAAAAAATGAGACAAAACCAAAAAAAACAAGACTACAAGAATGACAAGACTACTTTCAAACACAATACTACACTCAGAAATCGCCCAAAAAACTTCTCACCAAACCAACTACTCACCAACCTCCACAGCACAACCTCCCTCCTCACCACTAACTAAACCCACGAGGTGCGGACGGTTTGGGGCGTATTTATATGTTTGCGCACAGACACTCCTACATCTGAAACACAACCAATCACAAACGGTGATGAAAATCAAAACTAAAAGTGAAAATGCGTCCGTGGTTGATAAATAACCCTGCCGCGTTTAACATAGAAAATAAACCAGCAAAAACAACAAAAACACGTACGCAAATGATAATGACGGCCGTAAATGTGCCCAAAACAACGACTGGCATCGACATCGGAAAACACAAAAACCATAAACTCGACTGCTTCGTAACTTAGCATAGTTTCAAAAAGTTGCATGAAAATGCACCCGATAAAAAATTAGTTTAAACACTACACAAACCGACTCAAACACGAATGTTAGTAAATATACCCCATGGAGTCTGTTTCTGATCTTTTGAGTAGACACATGCACATTTGTGGCTTGCTGGAGGTCATTTTGCAGGGCTCTGGCAGTGCTCCTCCTGTTCCTCCTTGCACAAAGGCAGAGGTAGCGGTCCTGCTGCTGGGTTGTTGCCCTCCTACGGCCTCCTCCACGTCTCCTGATGTACTGGCCTGTCTCCTGGTAGCGCCTCCATGCTCTGGACACTACGCTGACAGACACAGCAAACCTTCTTGCCACAGCTCGCATTGATGTGCCATCCTGGATGATCTGCACTACCTAAGCCACTTGTGTGGGTTGTAGACTCTGTCTCATGCTACCACTAGAGTGAAAGCACTGCCAGCTTTCAAAAGTGACCAAAACATCAGCCAGAAAGCATAGGAGCTGAGAAGTGGTCTGTGGTCACCACCTGTAGAACAACTCCTTTATTGGGGGTGTCTTGCTAATTGCCTATAATTTCCACCTGTTGTCTATTCCATTTGCACAACAGCATGTGAAATTGATTGTCAATCAGTGTTACTTCCTATGTGGACAGTTTGATTTAACAGAAGTGTGATTGACTTGGAGTTACATTGTGTTGTTTAAGTGTTCCCTTTATTTTTTTGAGCAGTGTATATCCACTGCTGCAATATAACAATTATTACAACCTGTTGGGCTGCATCAGACCAGTGTTAGTGTCCTGTGTAATCAGTAATTCCAGTGACGATATATGCTGCTGCTATATATCCACTGTTGCAGTATAACAATTATAACAACCTGTTGGGCTACATCAGACCAGTGGTAGTGTCCTATGTCATCAGTAATTCCAGTCATTCCTGTGACGCATATTGTTTCATATAACTCCCAAAAAATAATGGAGAACAAAAATTTTGAGGATAAAATAGGGAAAGATCAAGAAGAACCACTTCCTACTAGTGCTGAAGCTGCTGCCACTAGCCATCACATAGACGATGAAATGCCATCAACGTCATCTGCCAAGGCCGATGCCCAATGTGATAGTAGAGGGTGTGTAAAATCCAAAAAGCCAAAGTTCAGTAAAAAGAACCAAAAAAAGAAATTTAAATCTTCTTAGGAGAAACGTAAACTTGCCAATATGCCATTTATGACACAGAGTGGCAAGGAATGGCTGAGGCGCTGGCCTATGCTCATGGCTAGTGGTTCAGCTTCACATGACGATGGAAGCACTCATCCTCCCGCTATAAAAATTAAAAGAGTTAAGATGGAAAGAGCACAGAAAAGAACTGTGCGCTCTGAGATGATATCACAAATCCCCAAGGAGAGTCCAAGTGTGTCAGCGATTGTGATGCCTGACCTTCCAAACAATGGATGGGAAGAGGTGGCTCCTTCCACCATTTGCACGCCCCTGCAAGTGCTGGAAGGAGCACCCACAGTCCAGTTCCTGATATTCAAATTGAAGATGTCACTATTGAAGTACACCAGGATGAGGATATGATTGTTGATGGCGCTGAGGAGGAAGTTGGCAATGAGGATTCTGATGGTGATGTGGTTTGTTTAAGTCAGGCACCGGGGGAGACACCTGTTGTCCTTGGGACAAAGAAGCCCATTGTGATGCCTGGGCAAACTACCAAAAAAGCCACCTCTTCGGTGTGGAATTATTTCTCCTCAAATCCGGACAACAGGTGTCAAGCCATCTGTTGCCTCTGTCAATCTGTAATAAGTAGGGGTAAGGATGTTAACCACCTAGGAACATCCTCCCTTATATGTCACCTGCTGCGCATTCATCAGAAGTCACTGTCAAGTTCAGAAACTTTGGGTAAGAGTGCAAGCAGTCCACTGACATCTAAATCCCTTCTTCCTCCTGTACCCAAGCTCCTGCAAGCCAGACCACCAACTCCCTCAAAGTCAACTTCCTCCTCAGTCAGGAACGTCCGAAGTCCTGCAGGCCATGTCACTGTCAAGACTGAGGAGTCCTCTCCTAACTGGGATTCCTCCGTAGGATCCTTGAGTGGTACGCCTGCTGTTGCTGCCGCTGCTGTTGTTGCTGCTGGGAGTCGATCGTCATCCCAGATGGGAAGTCGGAAGACTCTTGTACTACTTCCAGTAAGCAATTGACTGTCCAACTGTCCTTTGTGAGGAAGATGAAATATGACAGCAGTCATCCTGTTGCAAAGCAGATAACTGAGGCCTTGACAGCTATGTTAGTGTTAGAGGTGCGTCCGGTATCCACCATTAGTTCAGAGTCATTTAAAGATTTGTTTGAGGTACTGTGTCCCTGGTATCAAATCCCATCTAGGTTCCACTTCTCTAGGCAGGCGATACTGAGAATGTACACAGACGTCAGAAAAAGAGTCACCAGTGTCCTAAAAAATGCGGTTGCATCCAGTGTCCACTTAACCACGGACATGTGGACAAGTGGAACAGGGCAGACTAAGGACTATATAACTGTAAAAGCCCACTGGGTAGATGTATAGACTCCCGCAGCGGCACCAGTAGCAGCATCTTGCAAATGGCAACTCGTTCCTAGGCAGGCTACAGTGCCGTTTCTTGCAGCGGGCGAGCCGTGCAACCGCACGGGGCGCCCGCCGCGGCACTTTGTGTGTCCTTGTCTGCTGATCCTCGCTCTTCCCATCGTGACGTCACGACGCAATCGCGTCATTCCGCGAAACCACGCCCCCCGAGCAGGAGTACTCGGGATGATGGAGGAGAAGCAGACAAGCTGGAAGGAGGAGGCGGCCGGCGCGAGGGAGGTGAGGCGGCCCGATCCGAAGAGCGGGAAGATTCTCTATATGTAAGTAGTCTCTCTCTCTCCCCCCCTCCCTCTCCCTTCCTTCCCCCCCACCTGACACCTGCCTGCCGCACTGTATAAAATGGGGACACCTGCCTGTGTACTGTGTAAAATGGGGACCCCTGCCTGCGTACTGTGTAAAATGGGGACACCTGGCTGCGTACTGTGTAAAATGGGGACAACTGCCTGCGTACTGTGTAAAATGGGGACACCTGCCTGCGTACTGTGTAAAATGGGGACACCTGCCTGCGTCCTGTGTAAAAAGGGGACACTTGCCTGCTGTGCTGCATACTATGTAATTTGGACACTTGCCTGCCGTAATGTGTAAAATAGGGACACCTGCCTGCGTACTGTGTAAAATGGGGACACGTGCCTGCGTACTGTGTAAAATGGGGACACCTGCCTGCCGTAATGTGTAAAATGGGGACACCTGCCTGCCGTAATGTGTAAAATGGGGACACTTGCCTGCATACTGTGTAATTTGGACACTTGCCTGCCGTAATGTGTAAAATGGGAACCCTGCCTGCCGTACTGTGCAAAATGGGGACACGTGCCTGCCGTACTGTGCAACATGGGTTCACGTGCCTGCATACTGTGTAAAATGGGGACATCTGCCTGCCGTTATGTGTAAAATGGGGACACCTGCCTGCCGTAATATGTAAAATGGGGAGTCTTGCCGCCGTAATGTGTAAAATGGGTACACCTGCCTGCCGCACTGTGTAAAATGGGGACAATTGCCTGCCGTACTGTGTAAAATGGGTACACCTGCCTGCCGCACTGTGTAAAATGGGGACATGTGCCTGCCGTACTGTGCAAAATGGGGACACGTGCCTGCCGTACTGTGTAAAATGGGGACTTTTGATTTTTTGAGTTTTCCCTGTGGTGGCCACTGTCAAAGTCGGAAAAATATCATGCTGCACGTTGCCATATATTCACCTCATGCGCTTGCCCGCTGCACGTGCACATTCTCTCCCGTGCGTGCGGATACTCGCAGCTGCGTAATGGAGCTTCTACGGCCGTGCGCATTGGCGCGTGGTATGTGCATTTACGGTAGAGTTTGTGTGCGTCTAGCGGGCGACTCAAATGTTAAATAATAAAACCAAATAGTATGTTTTATAGATAATGTTCCCCTTAATAATGACTGCAAGTTTGTTTAATGTAAAGGGTCGCTGGACAGAGGAATTCCTCTTTGTATGGTACGAAGGGTCAGACAGGGTTTGAGCAGCTGTGTCTGGTACCTAACTAAAGAACATTTTATTAGAAACAATCCGGTGCTGGTTAGGTAAAGATTAATCGCTCCTGCGTATAGCTATGGCCATTAGTAATTTCTGGACATTTACTATATTTGCGATTCATTACCCATGCGGCGGGAATCTTCAGATTCCCTCCCACCTGAGCAGTTTGATATAGTCACAGCCCACCTGTTCAAACTAACCTATGACCTTTTGTTATGATGCGAGGAGATATTCCTGTGTCCAATGAACAATGAGATTATAGGTCCCTTTGTAGTGTACTGTACGCAGTGTATATAAGATCAGCCAGCCTGGCCAGCTCAGTCTCACTCTCCACAAACGGTTTTCATCTTGACTAACTTGGAGCTGGTACCAGAAGCTGCGCAGCGATCGTTCCCAGTGTGTGTAAGTAATTCTCTGTAGCCAACTTGTTCTTTGTTTGTATTGGCCATACTCTCTCTCTCTCTCTGTTATAGTATAGGATTGTGACGCTATTGTATATTTCTGTCTAGATATTCTGTTAGAATGATATGTTAGCATGTAGTGTATGACTTGTAAACTGTTTCCCCTTTTCGATATAACTAAAAGCTTGTTAGTAAAGGTGTTGGAACCTTAGCAAGGTATCGTGTGTTTATTATATTGCAGAGGGTAATAGGAGCGTCTCAAACACTCAAGCAGCTTTAGCATTAACAAGGTTAAGCAGCGTTACATCGCTACAGTATTTCAGTACAAGGTTTACAGTATAAGAGTATCCTTTCTGTGTGTTACATTCAAGGTTTACTGATTGTAATCCCGTGAGCGTCTGCGCCGCTCGTGTTCTCCTCGTGGACTCGAGCGTCCGCTACGCTGGTAGCGTAGCATTACGGTAGTCGGCCGCCTATAGCGGCCTCGACACCACGCATTAAGCTGTGAGCGAGCGTGTCGCATGTGCGTCTCGATCACGGCCGAGCGTACGCTACGCTAAGTGCGTACCCTTATGGTACCCCACACGCCAATTGCGTACTGAGTCTCTTACCCATTTATAGTGAATGTTATAAGATAAATAGTTAGCTTTATCAATTGGCGGCTCGTCCGTCCTCCACATATCCGCACTAGCGAACACAGACTTTATCTGTCAGCAAGGGCGGGAAGGCAGTATCCCTTTGTATCGGGATACAGTAGTTCTGGCTAGATAAGCGTCTGTTTCGCTACGTTGAAGGAGTGCTGGTGGAATCCGGAACCGGAGGTAAGAACAATACGCTATTGTCTTTTAAAACTGTTTATTTCTGTTTTGCGTACACACGCACGCACGCACACACCTGTATTTCTTTTCATTTGTGTATTTTCACATATCACTTTCCTGTTTGCCATTTCACAATTGATAACGTGCTGAGAAAGATTTGTTGCTATTGGTAGTTAAAAGTAATATTAATACGTTAAGGAATAATTTGTAAAACACGCGCACGGCTTGCCTAAGATACAAGGAAGTTCGGTGTGGTGTTCGGTAGATGATTACAGTTAAAGATCATCTACATTGATATAAACGTGTTAACTGTATTTCTGTGGATATACCTGGCTTGCGTACATGTGTCTCTAGCAAATGGTGGGACTAGAGTACGCGACGCAAGGGCCTACGCACGGAGCGTATATTACGCAACGGAGCGTCTGGGTACGCCCACATAATACAAATCACACGATAGTATTGTTTTAGTTAGGCGATAAGGAGGCAACACGATAATAGCGCAAATCGATCTCAGTGTCCAAAATTTTAAGCTAATAGATCCTTCTCTAGCTGCAACTCCTCGGGATTAGCCTGAGATACTGAATGAAAGGGATTTCTGCGCAGAAACGAAAGTAAAGAGTATATGAGGTGAAAGAGTGTATATATATATATATAAGTTTCTAATTTTTGGGGTTGAACCACAGGAAATCATCGAGTTCTCGTGAGGTACATACGTGTAAGTGACTGCACGGTGGCTTGGGAGGCATCCCTTGTTAAACATTTAAAAAAAGAGCATTAGAGTATAGCAGACCAGGAGGTCTACTGTAGCACAGACCAGGAGGTCCAGAAACAGACCAGGAGGTCTAGGTACAGCAGACTAGGAAGTCCGCTATAGATAAAAGGAGCACAACACCAGGAAGGGTTGGTGCGGTACCCATATAGGCCATTAAGCTCTGGCTGAAGGAATTCGCAGCCACAATTTTCGATTCCACTGGTCGCTCCACACATAAGATTAGTTGCTTATGTGCAGAACGATTGTACCGCACGTAATTGTGTGCATTAGTTAGTAACTTGACCCAGTACCATTTGCGTACGCTAGAGGGGTCATAAACGCTATTTGTACATTCTAACGTGATTTGTGTAATTTTTTTTTATTTTAAGGGAGGTTTGCTGGTCACTTGGGAACTATCCAACAACCAATAGTTACTGGAAAGGGTTAAGTGCTCTTCGGATCACACCCACATGTTCCAGTAAATAGAGGTTCAGGTCGCAGGGGCCCTAGGTCGAGTACGCCAGCGTTAGGGCAGTGTGTGGGCATATTGGTCGACGTGGGCGAGTGAGTGGAGTACTCGGTAAACTTCCGCCGCCGGCCTACCCCGGACATCTTGGTTTTTGTAAGGGTTCGCTGAAGACCTTGATTTGAAGGTCAGAGGTAGTGGAAGCAACACCTGCAAAGATGGGGGCCAGTTGTTCAGGTAGGGGGCGATCAACCTCGGTTCGGGTTGACTTAGTAAACCGACCAATCGGGTCGGCAAGGTATGTAATGTGTGAGAAATACGGTTCACACACAGAGGTTTTGTGCGATGAATGGGAAAGAATGACTGTGCATGATGGGGAAAAGTTCCCACGGGTAGGCAGTTTTAGTCCCGAGGTGTTACAGAATCTAAGGAGAAGGATATGTCTCATTAAATCTGCAAAGAGACGGATCAAACATTATGATTATTTACAGTTATGGCAATAGGAAGGTGAAATACAAAGAGGATTGGCTCAAGCGGCTGGATCTAACCCTATCAGAAAACTGATAGCCACCGCGCCACCACCACCATACATAACGGGAGAGAAGGTGGTTACAGAGAATGGCACACTGGTGAATGATAAACATGCACTTAGTAACTGTATAAATGTTAAGAATAATGTAACCAAGATTGTTGATGCTAATATTAACCCGTGCAAGCTGTACCCTGTTTTAAACTTTCCCCAGGATTGTGACCAAGAGGATGAGCCATCGGCACTCTCTCTAGCAGCCACCATAGCAGAAACAACAGTGGGCACGTCCCAACCAGTAAGAGCAGTATCAAAGGCCCCTAGTGGAGGGACAGGTGAGGTCGTATCAACTGGTAAGTACGGCACCATACACTATGCTGAAACCATTTCACCACATGCTGTAGAATCTACTCAGGATGATGTTATTGAACTTAATCCCGTTAGGGTAATTGCAGTGCCAAATGGGAAAACTGATACTTCAGGAGTCACTCCTCTCAGACACATCGCCATGCACTGCCCCTTTTCCCGAATGGAATTAAGATCAATGGTGTCTGAATTCCCTGATCCTAGGAAAGATCTAGTGGCAAGCCAGAAATACATTAGAGAGCTAGGAAATACTGTGGAGCCCAATAACAAAGACTGGCAGATATTGCTGAGGGCATGTTTACCCTCCAATGTCGACTCAGCGAGATTTATAGCTGACTGTAAATTAGATGAAGAGGTACCCCTTACGGATGTGTACAACCAAGATAATGTAAAGAGAATAAATTTACAGTTAAAAGAGTATTTTCCAGCTGTTGTCAAATGGAACAAAATTTTCTCCATCAAACAAAAAGAGGGAGAAACAGCTGCTGATTATTTTCATTGGGCACTACAGGATATGGCTAAGTATACAGGCATAGAAGACATTAAGACAAATCTGAATCATAGAGAAGTAGCAGTATCTGTGTTAATGGATGGTTTAAAGGAAGTATTGAGGACGAGGGTACAGACCACCCAACCATGTTGGCGAGGTCTGTCGGTGGCTACTTTGAGAGAGGCCGCTATTGATCATGATCGGAATATCACCAGACACAGGGAGTCACAAAGTGATAAGTTAATGGCCGTAAGTATACAGGCCCTGACCACAAGGCCACCTCTGTATAAATCTCCGACCCCTGTGGGTAAGTCAAATGTGGTAACTTGTTATTACTGTCATAAAGAGGGACATTTTGCACGAGATTGTAGATCGAAAAATGCACAAAGATCATATCAACCCCCTAGACAACGACATGACACACGAAATTGGGATCAAGGACCGCAGAGACGGAGTTATGAGCCACACGCAGGGGAAACAAAAAGGTATCCCCCAAAAAGAGACTGGCAAATCACTGATAGTTCCCATTTACCCCCTTCACAGGTAATAGCTGCCAGCGCAATGCAGGGAGGCCACCACGCACCATAGGGGCGGGGCCACACCTGTAATCTGCAGCCAGTAAAATTAATTGCGAGCCTTGGAAGTGAACCCGAGGTCACAATTGATGTAGCTGGTAAATCTCTAAATTTCCTTGTAGATACGGGGGCGGCCAAGTCAGTGATAAATTCGACCGTGGGCATGAGAACCACTGGTAAAACAATTCCAGCCATGGGAGTAACAGGAGTAGTACAGCACTACCCTTTAAGCAAACCTGCAGAGATTACGATAGGGCCTTTGCATACCAAGCATTCTTTTCTGCTGGCTGCATCGGCTCCGACTAATCTCCTAGGGAGAGATTTACTGTGCAAAATGGGATGCGTCATATACTGTACTCCTGAAGGTGTGTTCTTGGACATACCCGAAAACCACGCTCAGGAAGCGCAGGATATGCTAGACTCCCCAACAAGATTAATGTCACACACTGTTGTTGAAAATAGGTGTCCGTCCAAGGTAGAGGAAATGATTTCCCAGATACCGGAATCACTTTGGACCAAGGATGGACAAGACACTGGATTGATGGCAAACGTAGCCCCAGTAGTTGTGCAAGTAAAAGATGGTAGGATAGCTCCAAAAATCCCACAATACCCTCTGAAGCCAGAGGTGGAGTTAGGAGTTTACCCTGTAATAGAGCGCTTGCTACAACAGGGCATTCTGGTAAGAACGTCCAGCACTGCCAATAGTCCCATCTTCCCTGTTAATAAGAGTGGGGGGAGGGGTTACAGATTAGTGCAGGATCTAAGAGGGATCAACAAAATAGTTGAGAGTCAATTCCCCGTAGTGCCAAATCCAGCTGTCATCCTTATGCAAATCCCTCCCACTGCCAAATTTTTCACTGTGATTGACCTCTGCTCCGCTTTCTTCTCGGTACCTCTGCACCCTGACAGTCAATACTTATTCGCATTCACATACAGAGGAGTTCAGTACACTTGGACTCGATTACCACAAGGTTTCATAGACAGTCCAAGTATTTTCTCACAGGCCCTGCATGATTGTTTACAGTCTTTCCAACCAGAGAGTGGATCAATATTAATACAGTATGTGGATGATTTACTGCTGTGTTCAGATTCACTGGAAGCGTCCCTGAGAGATACGAAACAACTCCTATTTCATCTTTCAGACACAGGACACAAGGTTTCCAAGGACAAGTTACAATTATGCCAGACCCGTGTTAAAGTATTTGGGACACTGTCTGACACAAGGACTGAGACACCTTACCGCTGATAGAATTCAAGCAATTCGTGACATGACCCTGCCACAAACCCAGCAACAGATTAGAACATTTTTAGGAATGTGTGGGTATTGCCGTAACTGGATCCCAGGTTTTTCCATACTAGCCCTACGTTTGCAGGAGATGGTCTCCTCAAACAAACCTGATCGGATTTCGCACACAGACGAATCTGAGATGGCATTTGAGAGACTTAAACAGTGCCTAACGCAGGCACCAGCATTAGGTATGCCTGACTATGGGAAACCCTTTGAGCTGTACGGAACAGAGAGTGCTGGGTGCGCAGCAGGTGTCTTAACCCAGAAGCATGGTGATGCCAGCAGGCCGGTAGCCTACTATAGCGCTCAGCTAGATACGGTAGCGCGATCCCTCCCCACATGCTTGCGAAGTGTTGCTGCGATAGCATTGCTAGTCACAAAGAGCGAAGATGTAGTGCTAGGACACAACCTCACAATTCATACACCACATGCAGTGTCAACCTTACTGAATTCGGCCCAAACCAGACACGTCTCATCAGCGCGGTTTACAAGATGGGAATTGGCATTGATGGCCCCCGTAAACATCACCATAAGGAGATGCAGCGCATTAAATCCTGCAACGTATCTCCCTGGTGTGCCTGGACAGGCACAAAGGGTGGAGGATGAGAGTGATGGTGAAGGAGGATTTAATACAGGGGATGACACGCATGATTGTATGGAATATTTGACCCAAAATTTCACGGCAAGGCCTGACATCAGTGACAACCCACTGGAAGATGTAGATTTTACTTTCTACACTGACGGTAGTTGTCACAGACAGACGGATTTGGGAGACTTGTGTACTGGATACGCAGTCGTAGATGACCAAGGTACCATAGAAGCGGAACCGCTAGGCCCACCACACTCAGCACAAGTTGCTGAACTGGTTGCCCTGACCAGAGCATGCGAATTGGCTAAAGGCAAGTCAGCCAATATTTATACAGATTCTAGGTACGCCTTCGGAGTAGTCCATGATTTCGGGGCCCTATGGCGCCTCAGAAATTTCATGACGGCAGCTGGCACACCCGTAGCGCATGCAGCCCACATCAAAAGACTTCTGACAGCGATACAGGAACCCGACAGAGTGGCTGTTATCAAGTGTAAAGCTCACACATATAGCCAAGACCCGGTATCACTTGGTAACAGCCGAGCAGACGAAGCTGCTAAATCAGCAGCCGGTAACCCCATACAAACAGATAGTACACGACTGATGGTATTTAATACTGTAAACACACAGAAATTGTGTGAAATGCAAAATTTGTGTTCCCCACAGGAAAAGGCAGTCTGGAGGTCAAAAGGATATGGCCAGGAGTTCTCAGGACTCTGGACAGATGGACATGGTAAGCCAGTGGCACCCAGAGCATACCTTCCAAGTCTAGCGGAAGCAGCACATGGGCTGACTCATCTAGGCAAAGAAGGAATGTGTAAGCTAGTAAGAGCTTATTGGTGCGCCCCAGGATTTTCCTCCCATGCGGGTAAAAGAGCAATGACATGTCTCACCTGCTTGAGGAAGAATATCGGAAAGGCAATACCGACAGAGCCATCCCATATCCCTCCGACAGATGGCCCTTTCCAGGTAATACAGATTGATTTCATACAATTACCACCTTGTAGAAATTTAAAGTATGTTTTGGTCTGTATTGATGTATTCTCAAATTGGGTCGAAGCATTTCCCGCAGCCACAAATACCGCTGTGTTTACTGCAAAGAAAATTGTGCAGGAATTTGTGTGTAGGTATGGTATCCCTAGAATCATTGAAAGTGATAGGGGTACCCATTTTACAGGTGAAGTCTTTCAAACAATGTGTAAGTTGATGGGAATTAATAGTAAGCTGCACACTCCGTATCGCCCCCAGGCGAGTGCAAAGGTGGAAAGAGTAAACAGCACTATTAAAAATAAATTGAGCAAGGTAATGACTGAAACAGGACTGTTATGGCCTGAAGCTTTGCCAATCGTATTATACAGCATCAGAACCACTCCCAGGTCCCCTCTTAATCTGTCTCCTTTTGAAATTCTGTTTGGTCGACAACCTCATGTTATGATTAACCCCCAGGATGATTTGAAATGTAACAATGAAGTAACTGTAAAGTACTTGGTTAAGATGAGTAAGCAATTGAGGAATCAGAATGATAATCTAAAGTTGGTGATTCCTGATCTGCCAGACAGTAATTGTCATGACATTGAACCTGGGGATTATGTAATGATACGGAATTTTCTACGCTCAGGTTGCCTTATTGACAGATGGGAAGGACCATATCAAGTCTTATTGACCAGCACAACAGCATTGAAGGTTGCCGAGAGAGAGACTTGGGTCCATTCGTCTCATTGTAAAAAGGTCACTGACCCAGAGAGGTCCCGTGATAAAGAACAGACGGTAGAGGTTGTATCACTAGAGTGTCTGTTCAGGGAGGATTGAGACGAAACCCGAGCGCTGAGAATAATAAGACCGGAAGCTTGTCGAGCCAGATTTCTTTTTCCCATTTGTTATTTTCTCCAGTTCCCACCTCCCTCCTATTTCCTTTCCCCTTTCTTATTTTTCTCCTTTTACTCCTCTAAGATGGACTTGCCCCAAGAGACTGTGATCCGGATTTTCCTGTTGACCATGATGTTGACCAGAGCAGTCTGTTTCGGTGAGAGTACCATGGAGGTCGAGAAAGGATCGGGAATGGGTTCTGATGACCAGGATGCAGGCGTAGATTTCCAAGAACAACATAATCACAGAGTAAAGGCGAGTATCAGAAAACGCTCAGGTAGCATTGACAACAGAAGGAATTGTGAAGGATTGTTAGCTGAAGAGAACTGCATCTGTAGGCATTGTGACAATATAGTTGAGGATGGGTGCATAAAGAAATGTCAGTCCAGTTTTAATGTCCACATGGACCGGCATCCATTGAGTGACTATCACTCCTTAGTGGGTAAAGTGTTAAATCAGACAGACTGTTGGGTATGCTCTCAAGTACCTCAAGGCCATAGCAAATCAGGACTAGTACCATTCCCTTTAACTGTAGGAGAGGTACTTGAGCTAAGTGGTGGGAGGCCGGTGGACAAGAGGTTTAATATCTCTAGTCCTCCTAGTTTGAAGCTCCACCAATATCATGTGGATAGGTCCTTAGTGTGCTTTAACATTTCCAATCCCCGAAAGCCGGGAAATTGGGAAGTGTCATGGAGTAATCAAACCATGACCTTTTCATACAGACCCGACAGAATGCCCATAGACACAGAACTTATACGCCAGATAGCCGACCATAGGAAATTTTTCCGGTATAGGTACACCTTAGGAAGTAGGACCATGCGAGTTGGAGAAGTATCACCAGGATACTGTGCACAGATCGTACAAACTGATACGTGTACTAAACAGATGGGAGAGTTAGGGTTAGGAGATTTCACATGGAAAATTTGTAACATGATAATGTCATACTCCGTCCCATATGTTCTCCCCGATGATGCATATTTCATATGCGGGAGGAAGGCGTATAAGTGGCTTGCCCCAAACTCAGAGGGATTGTGCTATATTGGGAAAGTACTGCCTGAAGTAATGACTGTAACCCATAACAAAATGAAAGATATTCACCGCAGTGCCCAAGCTCCTTATACTCACACTCATTACGAGCACGTCGTTAAACGGCACCTGATAGAGAGGACAGAGCATTCAGCCTCTGATCTGATCCATGAATCCACCGGGATTCAATTCCTACTCGCGTTAGATATCACTCGTACCGCCAGAGGAGTGATAAATTATAAATATATATCTGCGCTTGCAAATTTATTAGACAATATCACCGAAATGTATGACGACACATTCAGGTACACTGGGAAAGAGTTACAAGTCTACAAAACAGAACTGGTTCAGCATAGGATGATTCTCAATTACCTCACAGCTGTGACAGGCGGGTATTGTGTTACCCTAGCAACTCAATATGGAATAAAGTGCTGCACGTACATTACCAACAGCACGGAGGACCCAGCCGAGGTCATAGACCAAAAGATGGATGACATTTTACAATTAAAGTGGGAGTTTCGAAGGAAACACAATCTCACACTCGCTGCTGTGGGTAATGAGCTGACCAGTTGGGTGTCATGGTTGAACCCACGAAATTGGTTCTCGGGCTTAGGAGAATGGGCCCAAGGTATTATTATGGATGTAGGGAAATTTCTTTTGTGTATTCTGGGAGTCGTCATATTGGTTGGCCTGATATTTAGATGCGTTCGGGTTTTAGCGAAGTGTAAAGGTAGTACCAGGGTGATGAGTCTGAGGAGCGAGGACACTGTACTAACAACAACTAATCTGATTTATGACCCAACGATAGAGACAATGTTGTCATGAAAATGTGATTCCACGGTCCGTTTCTTTCACCCGTTTCTCCTTTGTTTTCCTCCAAGGTACAAAGACATCCGCTTGGAAGAAGAATTTGACAACCTCTTTTATACAGACCATTGATGAACTATGCTACAAGCCCCAAATATCCCTAGTGACTTTAAATTTTACGATAGCCCAAATATTTTAGTGACTAACTTTCTGGACAATGGAAAAACTTTTGCCGTCCTTTATAGCAAAAGCATCAGGAGACTACAGTCAACATGTACATCGAGACAAGACACAAGACAAGACCTCAATCGGCAAATGTATATTAAACTCACATAGTTTATGACTGCATTTACCATAATTGCTTCTTATCTTCATTTCTACAACCTTCAGGTAATGACACACATAGTCAATAGGGAATATAGGCACAGATATCAGCACTCACATATCCCCCCATTCATGTATCATCAACTAAAATGTGCTTCCCCATTTTGTTACAACTAAAAGCCGAAAAAGAGCTCGGTAAAGTTTGACAGCCCATCCACAGACCCGTAATACGGGATAAGAAGGAATTCAAATGTATACTTCGCAATACCTCGAAGCTTGATTTAAAACACGTATGGCACGATGATACATGACCCCTCAAACATGGATTCATACACACATGCTTCTACTATCTCACTAGGTCATACCCTTTTCCCACCTGCTCCTCTCCTCCCTTTACCCAATCATAAAATTGTATTTGCATTATGACATATATTTTTCTTTTGAACTGTTTTAGGAAGTGGCAGTTATTGATGACTGCCAAAGGGTGGACTGTCAAAGTCGGAAAAATATCATGCTACACGTTGCCATATATTCACCTCATGCGCTTGCCCGCTGCACGTGCACATTCTCTCCCGTGCGTGCGGATACTCGCAGCTGCGTAATGGAGCTTCTACGGCCGTGCACATTGGCGCGTGGTATGTGCATTTACGGTAGAGTTTGTGTGCGTCTAGCGGGCGACTCAAATGTTAAATAATAAAACCAAATAGTATGTTTTATAGATAATGTTCCCCTTAATAATGACTTTAAGTTTGTTTAACGTAAAGGGTCGCTGGACAGAGGAATTCCTCTTTGTATGGTACGAAGGGTCAGACAGGGTTTGAGCAGCTGTGTCTGGTACCTAACTAAAGAACATTTTATTAGAAACAATCCGGTGCTGGTTAGGTAAAGATTAATCGCTCCTGCGTATAGTTATGGCCATTAGTAATTTCTGGACATTTACTATATTTGCGATTCATTACCCATGCGGCGGGAATCTTCAGATTCCCTCCCACCTGAGCAGTTTGATATAGTCACAGCCCACCTGTTCAAACTAACCTATGACCTTTTGTTATGATGCGAGGAGACATTCCTGTGTCCAATGAACAATGAGATTATAGGTCCCTTTGTAGTGTACTGTACGCAGTGTATATAAGATCAGCCAGCCTGGCCAGCTCAGTCTCACTCTCCACAAACGGTTTTCATCTTGACTAACTTGGAGCTGGTACCAGAAGCTGCGCAGCGATCGTTCCCAGTGTGTGTAAGTAATTCTCTGTAGCCAACTTGTTCTTTGTTTGTATTGGCCATACTCTCTCTCTCTCTCTGTTATAGTATAGTATTGTGACGCTATTGTATATTTCTGTCTAGATATTCTGTTAGAATGATATGTTAGCATGTAGTGTATGACTTGTAAACTGTTTCCCCTTTTCGATATAACTAAAAGCTTGTTAGCAAAGGTGTTGGAACCTTAGCAAGGTATCGTGTGTTTATTATATTGCAGAGGGTAATAGGAGCGTCTCAAACGCTCAAGCAGCTTTAGCATTAACAAGGTTAAGCAGCGTTACATCGCTACAGTATTTCAGTACAAGGTTTACAGTATAAGAGTATCCTTTCTGTGTGTTACATTCAAGGTTTACTGATTGTCATCCCGTGAGCGTCTGCGCTGCTCGTGTTCTCCTCGTGGACTCGAGCGTCCGCTACGCTGGTAGCGTAGCATTACGGTAGTCGGCCGCCTATAGCGGGCTCGACACCACGCATTAAGCTGTGAGCGAGCGTGTCGCATGTGCGTCTCGATCACGGCCGAGCGTATGCTACGCTAAGTGCATACCCTTACGGTACCCCACACGCCAATTGCGTACTGAGTCTCTTACCCATTTATAGTGAATGTTATAAGATAAATAGTTAGCTTTATCACCGTGATGATATCAGATGAGGCCATGCCCACTATAATGAGACCACGCTCATTTTAATGAGGTCACACACCCTTGCCGGGATCGCGCGTGCCTCCGGCGCGCATGCTTTTTGTTTTTTTATAGCTATGGGGGCGCGCATTTTTTTTATGGCAATGGGGGGGCGCATTTTTAAATCTCGCACTGGGAGACAAATTGGCTAGAAACAGCCCTGGCAGGCTACACTATGTATCACCGCTTTCCATAAGAGGCACACAGCTGACAACCTCTTACGGAAACTGAGGAACATCATCGCAGAATGGCTTACCCCAATTAGACTCTCCTGGGGATTTGTGATATCGGACAACGCCACCAATATTGTGCGTGCATTACAACTGGACAAATTCCAGCACATCCCATGTTTTGCACATACAATTCATTTGGTGTTGCAGAATTTTTTGAAAAATGAGAGGGGTGTACAGAAGATGCTGTTGGTGGCCCGAAAAATTGCGGGCCACTTTTAGCATTCTGCCACTGCGTGCCGAAGACTGGAGCACCAGCAAACACTCCTGAACCTGCCCTGCCATCAACTGAAGCAAGAGGTGGTAACGAGGTGGAATTCAACACTCTATATGCTTCAGAGGATGGAGGAGCAGCAACAGGCCATTCAAGCCTATACATCCACCTACGATATAGGCAAAGGAGGGGTAATGCACCTGACTCAAGCGCAGTGGAGAATGATTTCTGTCTTGTGCAAGGTTCTCCAACACTTTGAACTTGCCACACGTGAAGTCAGTTCAGACACTGCCAGCTTGAGTCAGGTCATTCCCCTCATCAGGCTTTTGCAGAAGCTGCTGGAGAAATTGAAGGAGGAGCTAAGACGGAGCGATTCCGCAAAGTATGTGGGACTTATGGATGCAGCCCTTCATTTGCTTTGCCAGGATTCAAGGGTGGTCAATATGTTGAAATCAGAGCACTACATATTGGCCACCACGCTCGATCCTAGGTTTAAAGCCTACGTTGTATCTCTCTTTCCAGCAGATACAAGTGTGCAGAGGTGCAAAGAACTGCTGGTTAGTAAATTGTCAACTCAAGTGGAACGTGACCCATCAACAGCTCCTCCTTCAATTTCTCCCGCAACTGGGGCTGCAAGGAAAAGGATAACATTTCCTAGCCCACCCGCTGGCGGTGATACAGGGAAGTCAGGAGCGAAAGCTGACATCTGGTCTGGACTGAAGGACCTGCCAATGATTACTGACATGTCTACTGTCACTGTATATGATTCTGTCACCATTGAAAGAATGGTGGAGGATTATATGAGTGACAGCATCCAAGTAGGCATGTCAGACAGTTTGTACGTATACTGGCAAGAAAAAGAGGCAATTTGGAGGCCCTTGCACAAACTGGCTTTTTTTTACCTAAGTTGCCCCCCCTCCAGTGTGTACTCCAAAAGAGTGTTTAGTGCAGCCGGTAACCTTGTCAGCGATCGGCGTAGGAGGTTATTCCACAAAATCTGGCGAAGATGATGTTCATCAAAATGAATTAGAAAGTCTTCCGGGAAGACCTTTACCAGCAATTGCCTCCAGAAAGTACACAGGAACCTGTGATGGTGGATTCCAGTGGGGATGAATTAATACTCAGTGAGAAGGATGTACACGGTGAAAGGGGTGAGGAATCGGAGGATGATGATGAGGTGGACATCTTGCCTCTATAGAGCCAGTTTGTGCAAGGAGAGATTGATTGCTTCTTTTTTGGTGGGAGCCCAAACAAACCAGTCATTTCAGCCACAGTTGTGTGGCAGACCCTGTCATTGAAATGATGGGTTTGTTAAAGAGTGCATGTCCTGTTTATACAACATAAGGGTGGGTGGGAGGGCCCAAGGACAATTCCATCTTGCACCTCTTTTTATTCTTTGCATCATGTGCTGTTAGGGGACTAGTTTTTTTAAGTGTCACTCTGTCTGTAACTGCAGTGCCACTCCTAGATGGGCCAGGTGTTTGTGCCGCACACTTGTGTCGCTTATCTTGGCCATCCAGCTACCCCATTGCACCTCTTTTTCTTCTTTGCATCATGTGCTGTTAGGGGACTAGTTTTTTTGTGCCATCCTGTCTGTAACTGCAGTGCCACTCCTAGATGTGCCAGGTGTTTGTGCCGCACACTTGTGTCACTTAGCTTGGCCATCCAGCTACCTCATTGCACCTCTTTTTTTTTTCTTCGCATCATGTGCTGTTAGGGGACTAGTTTTTTTGTGCCATTCTGTCTGTAACAGTGCCACTCCTAGATGGGCCAGGTGTTTGTGCCGTACACTTGTGTCATTTAGCTTGGCCATCCAGCTTCCTAATTGCACCTCTTTTTCTTCTTTGCATCATGTGCTGTTTGGGGACTAGTTTTTTTTAAGTGCCATCCTGTCTGTAACTGCAGTGCCACTCCTACATGGGCCAGGTGTTTGTGCCGCACACTTGTGTCGCTTAGCTTAGTCGTACAGCCACCTCGGTGCAACTTTTAGGCCTAAAAACAATATTGTGAGGTGTGAGGTGTTCAGAATAGACTGGAAATGAGTGGAAATGATTGTTATTGAGGTTAATAATACTTTAGGAGCAAAATTACCCCCAAATTCTGTGATTTTAGCTGTGTTTTTTTTTTTAAATCATCCAGATCCAAAACCAAAACCAAAACACGAAAGGGTGGTTTTGGCAAAACCAAACCAAAACCAAAACACAAAAATGGAATTAGAACCAAAACCAAAACACAAAACACGAAAAGTGCCAGCCGCACATCTCTAGATTGTACACAGTTGCAGCTTTCCTTGCATCTTTTGCTGTAGTTGTGTCTAACAACCAGGGGCGAATTGGAAACTAAAAGTGGCCTTATAAAATTTTGTAGAAGTGTCCCGACATGGGCAGCACAAGAAGTATAACACACTTTGTAGACATGGCAGCATCACTGGATGGCAGAGTTGCTGTACTGCAGAGTTGGAAAAAGAGAATGAATGGGGACAATTCAGTGTAATGAGTGGGGTGGTGCCACATGACAACACACAAAACAGGTACCACAGACTCGTCAGCCTACCAGGGATCTTCCTAGTGAGCCCTATGGCCAATACACCCCTGTAGATAGATAAGCAGAGTAATGGCAGCAGTTCGAGACTGTAATGACTTTTAAAGATGGTTCATTCTTTCAACGTTTTGGGATTATACTTGTCATCAGGAAACAAGAGCCAGTACTACAATACCAATATTTATACCTAACAAAGACGTTAAACAAGTGATTACCTGACATACCTCAACTGAGGTCGCACACACTCAGACTCCCCCGACGTCCGTCTGGTGGGAACGGAGCTCCAGACCGCCGGTGAAATCATCATGATGTACTAGTCATCCAGAACTACCAGGACTACTGTGTACAGTTGCTGAGGCAACTGTACAGTCCTATACACAAACAGAGACATACAGTACAGTACAAAAAATACAGAAAGGTACTTGTCATAACAAGCAAAACTAAGTATCAAGAAATTAAATACAAGTGATTAAATACAAGGGCAGCAACTATATAGCCATTATCCTATAATTTCGTAGTATGACTATATCACTCAAATATGTTCAATAAACAATAATTACTTCACATGTATTAGAATTAAATGTGAAAGCGCAATATTATAGAAAACATTTTGTAAGCCTAAGGTTTCATTAAGGCCACATGGAGTTAAGCGTGTCAAGTTGAAATATCCATCTGCTTTCTAATTGTAGGAGGGTTTTTTACCCCAATTGCCACCTCTCAAATCATTAGGCACATGGGGGTCTATTCCTGAAGCAGTGAAAAGAGTGGAGAAGTGAGCCAATGGAGAAGTTGCCCATGGGAACCAATCAGCATAGATGTAACATTTATCAAGAGCATTCTATAAAATTATAAGTAGCAGGTGATTGGTTACCATGGGCAACTTCTCTACTGGCTCACTTCTTTACTCTTTGCACAGCTTCATGAATAGACCTGATGGTTTATTAATTTATATCTAAACTCGGTAGAACATGCCTAGCTAGTAGGCAATGGCACACCACAGGCTGATTGCTATGTCCTGTTTCGAGGGCCACTCTAATGGTGGACCTGTGGAGTACCATGCATTTTCTAAACTGTCATTCTGTCTTGCCCATATAGATCAACCCTCATGGGCAAGACAATAGGTAAATAACAACTTGAGGGGTACACGTCAGTGGAAAGTTTATGGTATACTTTTTACCTGAATGATGGTAAGAGAAGGTGTCTCCCACTATCAATGACCTGCAAGTGACATATCCCAGGCATCTGTCGCCACTGGGTTTATGTGTCAAAAAAATGCTGAGTTTCTTTCTTGTTCAGCTTAGTATTGTCACATTTTATCAATTGAGCATTTACGTTAGACCCCCTAGTATAGCTAGGCATCAGCACAATGTAGTGCTGTTAACCACTTGGCTGGCATGGTCGCATCAGATGTGACCACACCATGCTGGGCTTTCCCTGACATGGTCGCATCTGATGTGACTAGTCAGAAATGCCCACTTAGCGGGACCTGTCATCCCTCCTGCACTTGCCGCGGCAGTTTATCCTGATCAATGCTGATCGGGCAGCCCTGCAGCAACCAACCACCCGGTGATAACCCTCCCTCCTTCCCTCTCTCTGTCCAGAACACTGCATGCACAGTGATCGGGCATCAGTAGCAGCACAGCTCTGCCCTCCCTCCTCTTTCCTCTGTCCCAATCACTGCAGCTCTGCACACTACCCCTGACCCAATCACTGTGGCCAGCAGTGATCAGCCAACCCAGCATCACCACACTCTCACCCCACACCTTTCCCCCACACTTACCGATATAAGTCGCAATGTTTACCAATTTTCCAATGTTCTTCAATGGTGACCGATATTCTGATGTTCCAAAAGTCAATTTTTTTACATTTATTTTTTAAGTTTATTATTCAAAAATTATTTATTTTTAAAAATGATCTAATAAAAGCTTTGTGAAGAAATTTAAAAACATGTTCTTCACCTAAATCATCTAAAAATAATAATTTTGGAGCGGTTTTCGGAGAAGGTAAGTGGTTAACAACCTACATATCTGTATACCGCATAGTGAGGGTATAAAGGCTGCTAAATTGCTGATTTCGGGTAATCCGCTATATGTGGGTCCACCAATTGATACATTCCTTAACTTATTAGAACTAGTACTAACTAGAAATGATTTTATCTATGATGGCAAATTCTAACTGTAGAAGGCAGGCTGTGCGATGGGGTCAATGTGGCCCCAACGTACGCAAATGCATTCATGCACATGGTGGAACAGCAATTATTCTTTTCTCATCCACAGATCTATCAATATCTCAAACTAAGAACCTGATTGAGGTTTGTTGACAAAGCAAAAAGGCACACAGCTGGGCAAAACCATGTTGCACAGCATGTGCGACAGATGTAATGTGCAGAGAGGTTTACATTTAGGTGGGTTACAGTATATTGATTATGTGCTGGATAAATACTGGCTGCTTTTGCATGTAGCCCACAAATGTTGAACAACTTTAATTTTACACTGCAATTTAGAGTTCAGTTTTACAGTACCCCACCCAAATCTAACTCTCTCTGCACATGTTACATCTGCCCCACCTGTAGTGCAGCATAGTTTTGCCCAGTTGCTTTTTTATTTGATTTACTTACAAACATGAATCAGGCCCAATGTCATAGATAGTTATCAGGATGACAAATTACTAATAAGTCACATGTACGTAAGGGACAGGAGAATACTTTACTGTTTCACCATCTAACTGGCCTCTGTTGTCACAATTTTTTTAAATACATGTATGATACAGTTATGAACCACATTTTTCCATTAATTTTGCATTTACAACTATAAATCCACTTCCCCTTTCTTAGTTTTTCTACTGACTAAGGATCAGCTTCCACTAGTTTGACAATCAAGGTATTCCAATTTAAATAATGTACACAATTTACATTAATACTAAATTATCTGAAATAATTTGATTCTTAATAAATTGGAACTTTCATACAAAAATTGGGCAAACAATATTTCCTGCTGATAGGATGAAAAATTTGGAAAACTAAAACATTTCCATATTCCCATCTCTACCTGTCTCTTTATAATTCTGTACCTGGCTAACCTAACTTAGAATGGGGGTGGGGGAGGGTGAAGCTGTCTGGAAAGAGGGTGTTAAAATAAATGAACATACATTTTTGAATAATCGAATAAAATAAAATTAAATTCCCGTAGGTGTGCATCTCTGTCAAAATGCATGTATTTATTAATTTGTTTATATACAAATAATTAAAACCACAGTTTATTGAAAAACACCTAAACATCAAGGTGAAATTAACATAACAATAAGAAGCTATAATGAGATGTCGTAATTAAAAAAAAAACATCATAGACACAGTTCCAAAAACAAACTCTACTAGAATATGAAAAATATGAATGTACTTATTTATTAAGCATGTAAGTTATACATGTAAATGCTATACAATCCCATGTAACATATTCCAAATACGTAACAAAATATTTGACTCATCAAGAGATTTATTGAAACAAAGTATTCAGATGAAAATTAAACACCGCACTGGTTTAGACAATTCTCAAAAGGTCATGGGGGGATGTAACAGGGCGTGAGAATCAGAAAGTGAGAGATTTTGGGGGGTTACCACTGATAATTTCAGAGCTATTGAATTTGCTCCCCTGTGTACTCAATTGTGGGCTGTTTTCACCAGTTTTTAAGGTTTTTCACCAATAGCTTTCCACTTTTTTTAAAATTGAAAAAGGCAAAAAATGCCTCAAAAATGGCCCGCCTTTTCGCCGGTGCATGTGGGAACACACGTGGATTCGGCGATCCACATGTTTTCCGCTCCTGCTGAATTTTTCGGCTAGGTGAAAAAACGGTCTTTGTATTGAATTAGGGGATTCCTCATTCCCCCTAAAAAAGTGCTTTATTTTGCCTAGGCGAAAAATTTTTACCTATTTGAATACCCACTTTGTGAGAGTTCTCCTGTTTTTTTAAAGTGGTGATCATTTATATGGCAAAACCAGGTTGATTTTGCTATGTAAATGACTGCCACTTTAAAGAAAATCAGAAAAACTCTCACAAAATCTCTCACTTTCTGATTCTCAAACCCTATTACATTCCCCCCATGTGTTTTATGTTTCAGAAGATTCTCTTATATGCAAAATGCAACAACACAAGTATTTAATTAAATAATTCTTACAATAAATTCTGAAAAATTAAAATAACTTGCATTTTATATTCACAATTTATGCCCTGGGGCCAAACATAAGTAATAGATCTTGCAAATTTTATGCAGGAGTAATTTTTCCTTGAAATTACCTTGTTTTAATGAGTGGCTAACCTTTTCAAATGCAGTATACCTTAAATCACTATATGACTGATAACCACCCTCAGTATAATATATTACGATGGCATTGTATATTTCTTGTTCATGTCCATGTATTTTAAAGAATTCTGTAGATTTCAGTGGAAGTTGCAAGTGCAACCCAAAAATGTTTTTTAACATGTGCATATGATTAAAAGTCAGAGCAATTTCTGAACTGATTTAGGAAAACATTCTTCTCAGCGATTGTATACATTGCAGGATACATGTAGTGATTGCAAAATTCTGATAATGAACTATTACGGTCCGGCGGGTCAGGCTCCGGGAGCGCCGGTACTTACCTGTCCAGACGCTCTGGCACGGTCCCTCTGGTGGGGGTGCGGGTTGCTGGCGTTGTGCACAACTGGCAGGCATGTCTGGGAGGAGAGGACTCAGAGGCAGCAACAAATGTTTGTACAGCTTCCAGCTGCAGAGGTCGGGATGGGCGCCGCCATCTTGGAAGGGTCAACTGACCAAAATCACGCAGTGACCTGCAGAGTTTGCAAAACCAATGAGAAACAGGTTGCAGGTATAAATCTGGGGATTTCTGGGTAAGAAATCGCCAGTGCAACATCTATCAAACAGCTTTGTGTGTGCTAGTTACTCTGTACTCCACAGAATCGCTTCTATAGTATCCAGATTCCTGAGATTCACCCGGTTACCTCTCAATGGCTGCCGGCTTCTTTGGGGCACCTTCTCTTCCAGTGAGCCTCAGTTCATCCCAGCCTCCAGTCCTCCTGACCCTGGGATCTGCCAGGCCTTCGCTCATGGGCAATCGGGTTCTGCAGATCCAGCTACTCTAACAAGTAACAACTACAGCATAAGTGCAATCTCCTGAGAGGACCTATGAAAAAGACCTTTATTCAGCCTGCCCGGCTAATGCTGACTAAAACCACCGACACCGAACCACAAGTCACAAGTCCGGATTTTCAAAACCCCGTAACTCTGACAGTTTGCACTAGCCCGATGGATCCAGAGGGTGCTCATGGTTTCGGTACGGATCGTCTGCAGGGCATAGCTTCCCATCTGGAGAGTCCAGAGGAGTCGCAGCGCCAATTGGCTCAATTTATTCAAAGGATGTCTTCTCGCCAAGATTCCATGCAAGTCGAAATCGCTAATGTTGCCACCGGTCAACGTCCAGAGACTCAGCAAGTGCTGTCGGTCACTGTTTCTGTGGTCGCTTCTCTCTTGTCCCTACGTCTACCAATGCCCACCAAATTCAAAGGGAATCCGAAGATGTGCCGCGGGTTCTTGAACCAATGTGAGATCCATTTCTCATTATAGCCCTTTAACTTCCCGTCTCAGAAGGCAAAGGTAGCATATATCATCTCCCTCCTGGCTGGTTCATTCAGCCCTGGATTGGGTGTCACCCCTGTGGGAGACAGCTGATCCTCTAACTCGATAATTATTCAGAATTCCTCGTTACTTTCTGAAAGATTTTCGATGAGCCCGGAAGAACTACGTCGTCATCAATCGAGATAATGCACCTCCGGCAGGGGAACCGTTCGGTTGGTCAGTATGTAGTACAGTTCCAGACCTATGCTTTGGAATTTCGGTGGAATGAGGAGGCGCTAGTATCTGCCTTCTGGAATGGCCTGTCTGATAGGATGAAGAATGAATTGGTTACCCGGGCTCTACCGCCTAAATTAGACGACCTGATTTCCCTATGGACCAAAGTTCATCTTCGTTTTAGAGAGCGTCAGACAGAGAAGAATCATGGTGAGCATCCAAGGTTCCATCCTCCTCCGACTTATTCCTTGAGTTCTCCAGCTGAAGTGTCCGAGGATAAACCTATGCAGATTAATAGGGCTCGACTCACTCCAGAGGAACGCCAGAGGAGGCGTAGAGAGAACTTATGCCTTTACTGTGGAGCTCCTTGATATTTGGTAGCCTCCTGCACCCAGCGTCCGGGAAACTAACACTCCTAACCAGCAGTGGAGACAGTAGGTTAGGAGTGATGATTTCATCTCCATCCCATTCTGAACAAGTCCTAGAGGTTTCCTTGGGGCTGCCACAAGGTTCTAAAGATTGTATTCTCTCTCCTAGATTCGGGAGTCGCTGAGAACTTTATCACGGCAGATGTGGTACAGCAACTACGGACTCCTACCGTCCAATTACCCTCTCCGCTGTAGATGGCAGTCAAATCTCCAGTGGAGTAGACCCTTCCTCTTCAGTTATGTATAGGAGCTCTCCATAAGTAGTTCCTTAATTTCTTAGTTATTCCAAAGGCTACTCATAAAATTGTTTTGGGACTTCCATGGCTCCAGAAGAACAACCCAAGAATCGATTGGGTGAATATGCAAATCCTGGCTTGGGGAGAATCTTGTGCCCTTTCCTGTCTTACCTGTGTAAAACCTGTGAATAAAAGCCAAGTGGAAATCCTTCCACAAGTTCCGCCTCAGTATTACTCTTTTTCTGATGTTTTCAGCAAACAAGCAGCAGAGGTCCTACCACCCCACAGATCCTGGGATTTCCATATTTTAACTAATTCCGGGGAAAACTCCTCCTAGGGGGCGGATCTATCCTTTTTCGGCCCCTGAAACTGAGTCCATGTCAGAGTACATCAAAGAGAATTTAGCTAGAGGGTTCATTCAGCCCTCCACATCCCTAGACGGGCCGGGCTCTTTTTTCGTCCAGAAAAAGGATGTGGTCTTCGCCCCTGCATCGACTACCGGGGTCTGAATGACATAACGATAAAGAACCGTTTCCCGCTGCCCTTCATCTCAGTTATTCAAGTTTAGACGCCGGAAGTCCTGGAGTGGGGGCTGCCCTGTAAAAGAGCTTAAAGGCCACCTCCCCCAGGTGAAGGTCCAGCACAATAAAATATTAAAACATCAGGTGTTGTTGTTTTTATTTTAATATTTTCTTTACAGGCGGACTACGGGTGCCAGTGGGCCCTTAATGTTCGGGCATGTTGGCACTTGAGGTTCTCTAAGTGCCGGTATGCTTGGGCAGGCTTGCTGGGACCTGTAGGCTGACTGTAAAGAACAATATTAGTATGCCATGAATCCCGCACCCACCGCCACCAGGGGTGCGGGGCATAGCACTGGGCTTTCAGCCCAGTGCTGGTTGTTGCTCAGGAGGGGGGACCCCATTTAAGTTTTTGGGGTCCCCACTTCCTGAGGAATTCCAACCCTGGGCTGACTGGTTTGGGGGGTGTTTAATGTTATGGCAGGGGGACCCCACACTGAGTGTCTCCCCTGCTATGGCAATAGTGCTGGTCTTTGTAAAAGAAGGAGAACCCTATGCTTTTTTTTTGTGGGGGGGTCTTGTATGGGGTGGTGGGGAGGTTATGCCAGTGCCTCACCAGTCACTGCCCTCACCGCACGTCACTGTGTTGAACATATGTTGTGTCGACCATTGCCATTTAGACCATATGAACCGGTTGTTCTTTTGAACCTGACAACCTTTTTCAATGTAGAACCTTCAAATGTCAACCTTTTGTCCACATACAACACATATTGGAACACAGGACAAAGTATGGCGATTTAATACTCTGACACTGTGTTCTGTTTAAAGTGCATCTTACATAGACATAGGGTGGGGCTTAAATTTTGAACCAGTGGTGCTGCCAATTACATAACTGGACCTTTAATACAACAACAGATACAGCCACAAAAAGAAGTGACAGAGGTATACCCTACACCAAAATTTAGATATATTTCAATGAACTTGCACTACATAACTATAGAGACATTATACCTATTGGAATACAATATCAGATTTTTTGATCTTTAGTTCTCACCAGAGTAATTTATCAATATTTCACTTTCATGGTGTGTGTCTTTTTTTGTTTTTGTTTACAGGGGGACTATAGGTAACAGTGTGTCCTTAATTCTCTGCGTGCTAGTACTTGTGGTTCTTCAAGTACTAGCATGCAGGGCGAGCTTCATGGGACCTGTACTCCTTCCTGTAAAGGATTTTTTTTTTACTCTAAACTAACTTCATGGACTATCAACTTAGCACCTACAGCCCAGGATAACCAGGGATAGCCCCAAGCTTCAGCCCTGGCCATAGGTGTCTGGATGTGGGGTCCCCCAGGGAATCCCAGCCAGGGCTGACTAGGTAGGAGGGTTAAGGTTACGGACAAGGGGCCAATATAAGCGTGTCCCATGGCTGTGGCATTGCTTCCCTGGCTAGTGGAGCATGGTCCTGGATTTAAAATATGGGGAGCCTGGTCCTGAATCTAAAATATGTGGGGCCCCTATGTCCACCCCCCCCCCCCACCCCCCCTCAAGTTTTTAGAACCAGGACCAATCCAAAAGCCCTTTGCTGATTCTTAAAATACAGGCAAACCCTACATATTTTTTCCCTGTATTTTTTGAACCAGGACCAGCTCCAAGAACCCAAGCTGGTAATACTTTTGGGTGGGGGACCCCACATACTTTTTTCTTAATTTTTTAACTCTTTCTTAACTTTTACAGATAGAAGCATACATGGATCTCACTGATCTGTGCATGCTTCTATCAAACTCACACCTTGTAAGGAAACTCGCATTACAAGGTACAAGTTTACATAGGGAAAACTTGCATGTACTTGCATAATGTAGTAGCCTCGAACTCTCAAATTTTCAGGCTATTACATCTGGAGAGCTGTGGGACAAACTTGCACCTTGAAATGTGCTAGAAGGTGCGAGTTTGTCCCACAGGAAAAACTTAGACCCTATCACATTTACCCCCAAGTGTTCAATGATGGATGGTTGTTTTGTGAAAGTACCTCTTGGCTCCTGCAGTATCTGCTTGAAAAATATTGTCTATGGTCAGTTACTAGTGAAACACCAGGTCCAAACTACTTATTGGGGCTAATTCAGACCCGATCGCTGCTGTGCATTTTCGCACAGCAGCGATCAGGTCTGACCTGTGCATGCGCCGGCGCATGCCAGACAGCTGATGGCTGTCTTAGCCCTGCGATTGCCTCTGCCGCCGTTTAGGGGGCATGGTCAGGGGAACGCAGGCTTGCCCGGGCCATTGGGGGGTGGGCTGCGGCGGCTGTGTGACGTCACACACAGCCACTGCGGCCCGGGCAGCGACGAGTACCTCCCTGTCAGCGCGCAGGAGCTGCGCTGGCTGGGAACTACTCTTCCAGTACAAAAGCATCGCCACTGTGTGAAAATTTTGTACTTCTGTGGGGGGGGGGGGGTCGGGCCTGACATGCGGGCGGACTAGCCCTATGCTGGGCGTCCCCCCCCCGCATGTCTGATGACTGATCGTAGATGTGCTAAATCAGGTCTGAATTAGGCCCATTAATCTCAGCACACTACTCCTATAGTGAGCTACATTCTAACCCATCTGTTATTGTCTTTAAATATAATACAGAGCAGCTGATTGATTACAATAGGCAACTTCTCCACTGACTCACTTCACTTTTATCACTGCTTAGTACATCTCCCCCAAAGTGCTGGAAGATTCTGCAGGTTTTTTTCGCCAGATCACAGGAGGTCAGCAAGGTTAAATCCAACTGTTTCATTACCACTGCTTTGGTATGCTGCTAAAATTTACATACAGTATTATAAATGTTGAGCTTGCTAGACATCTTTCTTTAACCTCTCTATTTTATTATATACATATGTAAGCCAGTGGTTCCTAAACTGGGTGACGTGGCACCCTAGCGTGCCACAGGCCACTTGCAGGGGTGCCACAGGTTGTTTTCTAGGGCCAAATCAAATAATTTATGGTCAGTGTAATTGGAAAAACCAGTGCTGGTGGCTGCCAATCATAAAATGATAAAATATGTGGACAAACAGAAGCACAGCCCTGTCCACCACCACCACCTAACTGACCCTAAGGATGACAGGTAAGCACAATGTACTTAATTTTACAATTGTGGATGAAATTCCCAATAAGAAACTTTGGACATAGGGGTGCAATGAAAACAATGCTGACACTAGCCGTGATTCTAGAAAGTTTGGCAACCACTGATGTACGATATGGAGGGATAAATGAGTCCAAAAACAAAATAAAAACATTGAGTCCCATGTTTGTCCCATATATATCAGATTGGACTGTCCTGTTCTCGATAAAAGACAGACCTGTATTCCTATAGATGATGCACAGCATAGGCAAACGCAGGAGGGGTTTACGGTTGCCTGGAAACCCCCCTCCTCTTGGCAAGTGGCTCAAATTATGAAAACAATAGCAATGGTATATAACACAATAACTAGAGCTACCACCACATAATGCAGTTTAAGGGACAGAGCAGAGCTGCTGAACATGCCCAGTCGTAGCATCTTCTTCTACCAAGTTTGCTGTGTGAATCCTCAATCAGTACTCTGGACAAGAGAGTAGCTACCAGGAAGAAAAGACAGAGCCTTGCCATGAGGTGGGAGAATGTGTGCTTAAAAAGTGCAGGACTGGTTCTATTATGTTTGTAACATTTATTTATTATGGTATGTTTAATCTTATTCCTGACCACTTATTTATATTATTTAAATGTGTGAAACAGCCTATACTATAGACCATCTATAGTGTTAAATATTAATACTGTATTCCATACAGTACACATTAATGTTCAGGGTCATTACTAGGTTCTTCTACAGCTCCCCCAGACTCCCACAATTGCTCCAACGTTCCGCAGAGTGGGAGATTGTGTACTTCATTTGGAAACCCCCCTCTAGAAATCCTCTGTTTGCCACTGCACAGTGCAGTAAAAAGATACGGGTGGCTAATGTGAGCTTTTCTACAGATAGTTTACAAACATAACCTGCATATTATTCAAACGACTACAAACAAAATATTACAACATCGCTGTGTGTGCTATTTCTGACAAATTATAACAGTTTACCAAACTTATCACGTACAACAGGACATGGACAACCTTCAGATCACCTTGGTGAATGTCATGTCCCACAATAACAATTGGATGACTAATAATTGTGAAAGCCCACTTGGCTCTGACATGTAGACTGTGCATGGTTTTTAACCTCTTCTTTAACAGTATTTAATGTATCACATCTATTTATCCTCTTAATTTGTGAATCTGCCAGTATCCAAGCCTTGTTTTAGCATCATTCTTTTAATTAACATTTCAAAGAATTTATGGTCTTCTTGCATCACTGATTTCTAAAAGGTAAGTCAGCACACGCATAAAATTAACTCCTTAGTTTTATAGCACATCCATCCTACTGACATTTTCATCTGACACTATTATGAATATTGTTGTATGTAATTGCCATATGCAAACAAACCAATTAATGTTTCATTTAGTTCACGGTAAAGGAGACATGCAACCTGTTTAATATTCAGAGGTGATGTACAAAATTAATTATTTTCCTGACCAAATTCCCAATACGTTTAAAGTCTTACCCATATATACAGAAAACAACAACGCCTGCTTTGGCAGCACTTCAAAATGTCTGTGCCTTACTTTAATGCAATCAGATTCTAGATTGAAAGATTATAGGACATATAATGAGCAGAGACAACTGAGCAGAATAAATGTTATACTGCCAATCAATTGAGAGACAGATGAAAGCTAGACACATTAAATCTATCTTTTATATTGAAAAAATAAAACAGATGGCATCAAAGAAAAATAGTGGAAACAAAAGATGAAATGCAGTCACCTCTAAATAACTAATAACAGCTTAAAAATGAAAGAACAAAAACACGACTAAGAATAATGTAAAAATTTAAAAGTAATAGGAAGTGGCACTGACAGTATGACATACTGTCATTTGGGTGTTCTGCAATGAGTGATTCTATATGCTTCGTTAAGTTATGATACTTATATTTTTTTACAGCATTTCTTATTTGGGAAAGGGTTTGTGAGGAGTGTATTCTCTTTTTTTATTCTCTTTTTTCATGCATTTTGAGAATGAATTTACAAGAAAAAAAAAAGACTTGCTGCTTGTTCATCCTCATTCCATGAGGTTGGAGTGTCTATAATGGGTGTAGGGTGTGTGGTGGACATGGGCCCCTGGGTCCAGGGGAGGCCACACTGCACACCATGAACCCATTAATCTATACTCACCTTTCTCAGGGCTGTCTTAACAGCAGTATAGGCCCCTGGGCACAGCAATGCACTGGGGCCCTTACCCATCCTCCAGCGGTAGGGGTGGGGGGTGCTATCAGCGGCAGCTTTGATGTCCCGCGGGCGGCAGGGGGTGTTCTACCTTCCGCTCAGCATGTAGGACCTGGACCAGTAATTTCTGCTAATTACTCCTTTACTGCCCAGTAAACTATAGAAGGGATATTGAGCTGAATGAAGGGGCCATGGTACATGACTTCCAGGGTGGTAGGGGGTGTTTAATATGTAGGGGAGGGGTGGATAGTGGAGTGAGCTTAATATTCATTATTTTCAGGTGGGAGGGCAGCTTGCTTGATTGCAAATATCTCAAGTTACTGGAGATAGATTTCTTAGCTTTGAATGGGATAAAAAAAACTAGAGAGTCCCACATTTGAGGAGGTGCTGGGTATTTGGGAATCAGAGTTCAGGAGCCAGAGCAATCCACCAATGAATATATAAAACTGCATAATAGGCGTGTGGAGCTGTAGCAGGTACCAGCTGCTTGAAGGCTGATATCTCTGGTTTTGAGCATAGTAGAGACAAGCTGTCAGTGTCCACCAAAAGGGGAGAGTCCCAGATTTTGGAGTATTCCCTCAGAAAAACTCTAAGTTAGACAGAACCCAAGATATCTGGCTGGGAATAGCAATTAACAGGCTTGGATGGGTACCACTGCTTTGAAAGCGTATTTCTCCGGCTCCCCATGGCTAAGCTGTCAACCTAGGGCTCTTATACTCCTGGTGCCCTTGGGAAAATGCCCGTTGAGCCCATACGAAAAGATGGCCCTGACCTTTCTGGATTTGCTGCTCAAATCTAATCAGAAAATAACTGCCGTGCTAGAGTCTACTAGAGCTCACTAGAGCACCGCTGGCTGGAGAGGACGGGGGCCTGGACGGAGACTGCACACAGGCCCCCTCCTCACTTAATGCACCTTGACTGTAGCCACATGTATCTAATGGCAGATGATGTTGACAAGACACCTCAAAAACAAAATTTTAAAAAGTAATTGTTGACATGAAAACGCTGTGACATGCGAATAAATACATTTTGAGTGTGCTGTCAACAGCAGCTGGTATTAGGGCTGGTCAGATCCCCAGAGTAAAGACTAAGCAATAAAAAGTTATACCAGCGCTGGCTTACACAATAACACTTAAGGACGGTTTGTGATGAAGTAAATAATACAATTTATTACACTAAAACCTCTTTAAAAACACATATATAAATCTAAATAAAAATGGCACAGTATTCTCAATGCGGTAGAAATAAATGCATAAAAATTAGAAATACCATGTTCAAACTCCTATATCAGCATTAGTCAAGTGTCAACATGTTTCACTGGTCCATAAACACCCAGCTTCCTCAGAAGAATGAGGAAGGTGGGTGTTTATGGACCAGTGAAACGCGTTGAGTCTGAGAGACACTCTATATTGCCATCTGGACTCCTGGAAACTTCTCCCCTGGTACTATTTGGACTACCATCTTCTTTGGACTTTCACGCAGCACTACAAAACATCCGGATTTCCCCTATAGCAACAACTGACCATTACATACTTTGGTGTCATCATTGGGGACTACTGCATACTATACGGTAACAACAGCTGCTTATGGTGACCTGATATGAACATAATATTGAGAAGTCCTAACCAGGGCTTGAATGATGCTGATATAGGAGTTTGAATGTGGCAATTCTAATTTTTATGCATTTAGTTCTACCTCATTGAGGCATTTTTATTTAGATTTCTATATGTGTTCTTAAAGATGTTTTAGTGTAATAAATTGTATTACTTATTTCATCACAAACCGTCCTTAAGTGTTATTGTGTAAGCCAGCACTGGTACAGTATAAACTTTTCTTTTTATTGCTGTAACATGAGGGTGATAATAAATCTGTGACAGCAGGTGTGACTAACAATAATAACAACACTGTAACAAAAGGATGGGAATAAAAATATTTTAACAGGATGAGGAGGATAATAGTTATGTTGTAACAGGGGGCGTGGTGATGATAAAAGCACTACAGTTAGGTGTAAGTAACACTCAGTTCCACTCAGGATAACAGTCTGTTACTGATCTTTGCTTATTTACCTCCTGGCTATTTGGACTGTTGGCCACTGACTGTCAGTTAGGGAATGGGGATAGTCTAGGCAGCATGGTCTCCTGCTATTCCCACAATCCCACTGTGGTCTGCATCACCCGAGGACAGTCTCTCTGGTCTCCTCTGTTCTGGGTCATGTGATAGCCACACACTCTGCTTTAAATCTATACAGTCTGGGTTGCCAGGTCTAGGGAGAAGTGACTACAAACACTGGTGAGAGCATAGGCGTTCGCACAGGCACCCCCTAATGTCCGGCACCCCCCCCCCCCCGCACGTCACGCCGATCATCGCTGTCTGTATGCTGCTGCAGTAACACACTGATCCAGCGATGATCGGATAACCCCCTCCTGACTGCATCGCTCGCGCTGCCCTAACAACATTGATTCACCCCCTCCCGAGTCCCGCTGCGCTGTCGCCGCCCGCCGGTCACACTCACACACAGCTGCCTGTCAGCTGTGTGGCTTCTTCCTGGACGGGTGGGCTGGCCGCACACAGCCCAGCCCACCCACCGCCACTGTCATAAGCCGACTGCCTCATGGTGTGAGTGTGACGTCAGCACGTCACACTGCGCGCCCTCCCTCCGTTCCTTCCCGCCCTGGCTGAGTGGCTGCGCTGTCGGCTGTCCTCCGAGTCCCGGCTCCTGGCTCCCGCCCGTGCTAATTTCAAGTGTGTGCCTTGCTCTGCCGCCCGGCCCTAACGTTTTCATCCTGCCTGAGCCTGCCCTTCAGAATGTGAGTGAGAGACTCATTCACTGTCTCTCAGTCTCTGTGTGCACCAGGGCAAAGTTCAGGCCAGGTGGGGGTGGGAGTTGGGATAAAATTTGGCACAATAAAATAAAGGTTTATTATTATTATTACTAATATATATGTCCATAAATAACTGGCACTCAGAGACAGCAAAATTATTCAAAAGCAATATGTAATATCCATGTCAAGAATGGATATTACATATTGCTTTTGATTAATTTTGCTGTCTCTGAGTGCCAGTTATTTATGGATCTCTATCTATCTATCTATCTATCTATCTATCTATATATCTATATATATATATATTCTTGTGGACGTGTCACGTTATCTCCATGGGACGCCGTTGGGGCTCATTCACGCATGGCAGACTAGAAGGCACAAGATTTGCAAGCCTACATTAAGGTAAGGCACATGTTCTGTCTTGAAAAGAGGACTTTGTCCTGAAATGTTGTCTGGTGGTGGATATGAGACTCTGAGTGTGCCATATCTTTATTATTTAGTTTGCATTGACTGCTAATATATGGTGCTAGGCATGCCCAGTAGGCGGGGCTAGGCACGCCCAGTAGGCGAGGCACGCCCAGTAGGTGGGGCTAGGCACGCCACTCCAGTCGTGCACCCCCTAATAAAATGTGCTGCGCACGCCTATGGGTGAGAGTTGACACCCAGCTGGTAATGTATGGTGTTCACACAAAGGTATAGGTTGTGCAGTGTGCAAAGGTATAGGTTGTGCAGTGTAGGTTAAGCTTGGTAATACACACAGCCAATTTGGTCACTGTAAGCTGTAAATTAATTCATGCATGCAGGTACTGTATATGAGAATGATAGCAGACTGGAAATGCACAGGATACCAGTGGTAATTGTCCTAGGCTTGCAAGCTCAGGACAATGGGCCTAATTCAATAAGGATAGCAAATTCTTCTAATTAGCAGATTTTACTATCCTTTTCCTAGCATGCTGGGGGCCGCCCATTGCTGGGCAAGGCCGCACAGCATGCCAACCGGCACCTCCCCCCTTGAGGAAGCAGAAATTGCAATCGCCTCACAATTTCTATTTCATCGTAGAAATTAGTGATGGCTCCTGCCAGCGCAGTTTAGCTGCGCCTGCAGGAGCCCCGTCGCCATGCTCACGATAGTGGTGGCTGCATGTGACGTCACGAAGCCGTCATGATCACATGGCAGTTTGACCACCTACGCCCCCGCAATGATCTGGCTCCTCCCTGGAAATGGACGTTGCCCGCCCCCCTGTCCCGCGACCACCTCTGCCTGTTTGACAGGCAGAGGCAACCACATTCCCTGCAGCTCCACCCTGCGAAAAGTGTGGGCGAATGCCATGCGCCCGCGGGGTGATCGTAAAAATTCCGGTTGGATCGCGATATGCGATCCAACCTGAGTTAGCACCAATGTTCTCATTGTGGAAACTGCACAGGCTTTACTAGCTGGAGTTGATAGGCGGAGTGGATACTGCACAGGGTGGCAGTGGTTAACTGTACAGGTTTTGATGAGTAGAGTGGAAAGTGCACACCCTCCAACTGTACCATTTAAGCTGGTACAGAACCATTATTTTATGGTCTGTACTTGCAAACAGGAGCTTTTTACCGGGTGCATTGCCTCTGGATTTCTATAGATTTCTATAGATTTCTATTGCAGCACTGCGGGGACACGCCCTGTTTTCTTCATGCCCATGTCTCTTTCCTCATCTGTAGTGGTTTTTAGCTCAGAGATGTTGCAGGGTATGTGGTGCTGGGCTTGAACTCAGCAGACTGTAAATGGAACTAACAGGGAATACACACTGCAGGCAGAGATAGCTCACTGGTAAAGATACTGTACATTAGCATGAAGCACTTTGCAGAATGCAGAGAGTCTTGGGGCCTAATTCACTTTGGATTGCTATTGAGGCTGAAATATCGATTTTCACAAAGCTGCTTATACTAAAAATCGCATATGAAGAGCCGCTCAGAAAGGATAAAAGACACCCACTGGGGAGATTGCAAATCTGCGTATGCATTAGCAGAATTGCAATGCATATGCAAAAAATGTGCACAAGCGACAGAGTGGCAGACCCCTGCATACTCAAAATAATGAGAATGCAGTCGCACTGGGCTCGATGTTTTTCATCGCAGCGTTCGCAGATGATGTCAGATACACACCCCAAAAATGGCCATGACACGCCTGTGTTTTCCCAACCACTCCCCACAAATGCCATGTTACAACCCACGAATGGTCACTTCCACTCAATCAAAATGCAAACAATTTGCACTTAGGCTGCAAACACAGATCAATCATATTTTGGCCTTTGCGCACGCACAATCTGCCGATAATTGCTCAATGCATGCATTCCATTTCTCGCATTTGCAAATGATAATGAATTAGGTCCTTGAAACAGAAACTAGGAACCGGAGAACTCAGGAACTCTGATATGCAGAATGGAGTGCATATCAGACAGGATTAACCAGCAGTGGTGCAAGTAGAAAAAATTTCCTATAGGCACTGTGTGTTCGCGCCAAAGGCGTGCGCGCCCCAAAAATTGGTGTCAGATACACATTACCCCAGAATGTCAGATACACACTGCCCCAGAGTACCAGATACGACCCCACTGCACCAGATACACATATGCCCCCACAGTGCCAGATATGCCCCTTGAGTGCCAGATATGCCCCCACAGTGCCAGATACACATGCCCCCACAGTGTCAGATGCACATGCCCTCACAGTGCCAGATAGGCTTATTCAGTGGCAGATATGTCCCCACAGTGCAAGATACACATGCCCCCACAGTGACAGATATGCCCCCAAAGTGCCAGATATGCTACACAGTGCCAGATACACATGTCCCCACAGTGCCAGATATTCCCTGACAGTGCCAGATACACATGCCCCCACAGTGCCGGATATGCCCCCACAGTGCCAGATATGCCCCCACAGTGCCAGATTCACATGCCCCCAGAGTGCCAGATATGCCCCAGCAGTGCAACTCACCATTGTTGCTGCTGCCTGGAGCTGGCATGGTCTTCTACTGCTGGCCTGCTGCTGGGGAGAGGAGAGCACAGCACGCGCTCCTCCTGCCCTCAGTCCGGTCTCCGCATCCTCCTGCGGCGGAGGCATCATCCTGTATATTAGAACTGGCACCGGCCTGCAGGGCTTGCGGTCCGGCAGCGGCGGCTGATTGGATGCCGGTCCGCGAGCTCTGATTGTCTCACGAACCGGCGTTTCACTGCATGCCGCCGCCGTCAAACTCGGGACTCGGGCAGGCAGGAGAAGTGCACCGTGCAGGAGAGAAGAAGCACATGCTGCGCTCTCCTCTCTCCAACACCCGGTGTCTGCAAGGTGATGTCCCGGCTGGGAATTTCCTACCGGTACGCCGTACCGCCACACTTGCAGCACTGTTAACCAGAAACCAGGAGACAGAGCTGCTGACACTGAAGCCAGGAACAGGTAAGGTACAAATTGTACTGGCATGGAGCAGATGAAAGTGAGAGGTTTAAATATAGTGCTCTTAGATGTAGTGGCTTTACCAGTAGTCAGGATCCTGTTGGTCAGGATATTGATGCCAAAATCCCGACCGCTTACAATGCTGACAGCCAGAATGCCGGCAAACAGGGTCTATTTCCACCAGTGGGTGTCCACAACACCCATAGAGTGGGAAAAGAATCTGTGGCGAGCAAGGGGCTCCGTTGCGCTCACCCCCCGCCAGCATTCTGACAGCCGAGAACTTGTGGTCGGGATACTGACCTTCGGTATCCCGACTGTCGGCATTACAGCCTCAACCCGGTGCTCAGATCAGTCATTGTTACCTCTGGTAATGTGGAAGCTAGCACCTCTGTGAAGCTAGGACCTCTGTGGCAGAAATTGGAGTCAGCTGATCACTCCAACATGGTGGCAGCTAAAGAGACTCAATGAGGTAAATTTACTAAAGCTTCTAAAAATGAAAAGTGGTGATGTTGCCCCTAGCAACCAATCAGATTCTGTTTATCATTTCTCTATTGCATCCCAGAAAATGACAGACAGAATCTGATTGGTTGCTATGGGCAACATCACCATTTTTTAATTTAGAAGCTTTAGTAAATTTACCCCTTTATGTTTATGTCTACTGTAGTGGCCGGGGGGAGCACCCCAGCAAATTAGGTGACAGTGCTGGGTCTGGTCAAAATCTGTGTGACATACCCTATACAGGTTGAGTATCCCTTATCCAAAATGGTTGGGACCAGAGGTATTTTGGATATCGGATTTTTCCTTGTTTTGGAATAATTGCATACCATAATGAGAAATCATGGTGATGGGACCTAAGTCTAAGCACAGAATGTATTTATGTTTCATATACACCTTATACACACAGCCTGAAGGTCATTTTAGCCAATATTTTTTATAACTTTGTACATTAAACAAAGTGTGTCTACAGTCACACAATTCATTTATGTTTCACATACACCATATACACACAGCTTGAAGGTCATTTAATACAATATTTTTAATAACTTTGTGTATTAAACAAAGTTTGTGTACATTGAGTCATCAAAAAACAAAAGTTTCACTATCTCACTCTCACTCAAAAAAGTCCGTATTTCGGAATATTCCGTATTTCGGAATATTTGGATATGGGATACTCAACCTGTATATATCATTATTATCCTTAAAAAAGTGAGTTAATTCTATAACCAGGGCACAAATTGCTTTCTATGTTGCAACATTAAAATTGCCTTCCACAGTTGCAATGCAATTTGTAGAAATAAGAAAACGTAAATTAGAGATGTATGCAGACTCCATATTTTGGTTTTGGTTTGAGTTTGGCAAAACCACTCTCCAGTGTTTTGGTTCAGTTTTAGTTTTGGTTTTGGAGTTCTTTAAAATTGATAAAGACAGCTAAAAGCATATCATTTTGGACCTGTTGTAGTTTCTACAATATTATTAACATTAATAACATTAATTTCCATTCATTTCTATTATGAAATGATACCTTAAATCGTGAGGGATTTAAATCACCTTAAATCGTGATGACTAACATGCCATCAAAAACATGCAACATTAATTTTTTAGATCTGACCTGACCCAGGACTCAGTGCGACTTGAAACCCCTGGGTGTGTTCAGTTTTCAACAAAACCAAGGTGCTTATCTCTAACATGAATAGATCAAATCTTGGCATACAGTATTTATGTACAGATACATATTAAAAGCACTTTGAATCTTCTAAATTGTATTACACAGAGTTATGTGCCGGGTTTTATGAGCATTAGTAATACTTCCATAAACTGAACAGGGAAGCAAATAAATTAAGGTTAAAATGAGATTATTAATAACACTTATAACAAATTTTTTGTCTTTGGGTATTAGGTGCTGTTTCTTAATTGTTCATGTCTCAAAAGTATGGAAAATGGTATTTATTCCCCTCAAACTGCACCAGACTGCCTCACCAGGGATCTGCTTCTGGTCCATTTATGCCATTACAGTGTTTAGAGGTGCCCGGTTCTCTGCACTCGGACCTGCAGGTGTAAGGTTCCAGGTGCGTCTACACATTGACCCAGCATAAATGGTCTGGAAGTGGATTCTCAGTGGGGTGTATCAGTAAATACGGCTGGAAATTTGGTGAGATTTGATCTGAGATGTGATTAGGTGAGTTTTGACAATAAAAATGATTAGAATAATACAAGAAGATATTTATAATATATTCTTTGTATTTTTGATATCATTTTTATTGTAAAATCTCTGGAGTATACTGGAGTCAGTGGCAAACACAGGATTTGCATGGGGGGGTTTCCAGAACTGGGCGGAGCCAATCACGGGGGTGGGGACTGAGGTGACCCAGTATATGCTGGGTCCGTAAAACTAGTGTGTCTGTGTGTGTGTGTGTGTGTGTGTATATATATACATATATCTACACACATATATATATATACATATATATATATATATATATATATATATACACACACACATATACATAGCATATTAAACATGCATACATATATATATATATATATATATGTACACACACATACAGTACACATATATATACACATGTATATATATCGTGTGTGTGTGTGTGCGCGTGTGTGTGTGTGTGTGTGTGTGTGTGTGTGTGTGTGTTTATATGTATGCACATGGATATATATGTACTATAATTAAAATAAAGTAAACTTTTATTGCACTTACAAGTGCCACCAGGAAGACAGCAGGCTGCAGAGGACGCTAGACAGCCATTAATAATACTCATGCAGCTAAAAAAAAAAAAAAAAAAATTTTAATTAAGTGGAGGGGGGTTTCTGGATGCTCGGAACCCCCCCCCCCTGGGTGCGCCACTGGGAGTGTGATAGAAAAGGCTTTGACTCACCTCACCGCTTGTCACTGGATTATAAAGTCCATCACTCTCACAAATCAGCCCCCAGATGTAGTCTCTGATTATATTCTCATTATACTGTACTGTCCTTGGTAGCGGTGTTCAAGTATATCCTGGTGGAAGCACTCGCCTTGTTACTCCGAGTATGCTCCCATGTTCTCCTACAATGTCTCAAGATAAGCATATAGAATACAGACTTTGAGGGACATCCTGCACCCGATTGTACTGAAGTTCTTCATCAAAATCTCAACCAACTACATGTTGTTTTCGACCTTGTGATTACCAAGGAAGTCCCGAAGCACTGCAATAAAGCTGGTCCAAGCAGCTTCCTCCTTCTGAGCGAGCATCTTTGGGAATTCCTTGCACTGCAGGATCTTCCTAATCTGTGGTCCCACAAAAACACTGGCTTTGACCTTTACCTCAGACGGCTTAAAGAAGTCTTAAAGGCTGCCAAATGTTTATCTAGACCTCTAACAAATAGTTTCAAAAAGCCCAACTTGATATGTAGTGGAGGCTTCAGCAGCTTCCTGGAGTCTACCAGTGGCTCCCACCTGATGTTATTTTTCCCCACACAGAACTCGGCCTGCTGTGGCCGATGTTGTCTGTTGTAGTGCGCCTTAGTGTCTCTGCTGTCCCACAGGTAAAGAGATCAGAAAAACTTGGTAAAACCGCTTTAAAGACCCATTAGGAATACCACCATTTTGAAGTCTCTGATGACCTCGCAGCTGTACTCATCCTATTTCAAGGCTTCTAGCAAGGTCTTGATGCTGTTGTAATCCTCTTTGTGATGCACTGAGTAGGCCACAGGAAGAGGAGGGTACTTGTATCAGAAATGTCCTGGTAAATAAGAACATTTCAAAATATTTCTGTCCAGGTCACAAAAGCATAGTTTGTGGGGAAGAAGTGGCATTTTCTATACTCTTGGGGCATACGCAAATAAGGAAATAACACTTCAAAAACAAGGACAAACAAAAGAATATTTTTTTTACACAGTGTAATCTGCAAAGTAGACAAACAGATGGAGCAGAGCTCATCTAATGCGGCTCCATCGCAAACATGCACTCCTGATAGGACTAGGTGACCTGGCGCCCAGCCCCGCTACAGGAGTGCACAGAGACGCTCCAATTGCAGTGAATGGGGCTCGTGCGCGTCTCACATGCGTCCCATACGCGTCAATGGGCAGGACTCGGTGGGTGCGCTCGGGTGCAGACGGAGCCACGATTAGCGGGGCTCCATCTGTATTTCCATTATTTTACAGAACATCTGCAGTGTGCAGTCAACTAATATTGTACATGTGTGTATGTTATGTATGCGCCTTGCTGTTATCATACAGCATCTTCCTCCTTGTGTATCATGTGACTCCCATTTTACTTTACAACAAAGCAGTATCAAGTGTAGACAATTGAACTGTCGGTAAACTGGAGACAAAGCATAATCAATATAAGATATATATTTACATGATAATCTGAGCGAATCAATAATGCTTCTCTTGGATTTCACACAAAGGATAAGAATATGAGTAATTCACAAAAAAAAGGAGAGCAGACTAGCAATTATTTTGCTTTAATAGTGCCGTTTAATGCATTCAGAAGCTAAAACATATTCATCATTGCTGGAGCGAGGGAGAACTAGCTTTTCTCTAAACAGAGTGGCCTAATTTGGCCTAATGTTCTTTTCCTTTAGTTCTCCAAGTCATCAGAATCCTACCAACCATGGCTCCTTGCTGAGCTGAAAGGAAGCTGTGAGGATTCTGGGCTCTCAGTCTTTAACTATAGAAAAGAAAGAAAGAAAAGAACGTGTTCTAAAACCACCAGAAAGTGTCATTATTATTATTGAAATTACTTAATTACATTTCCATTTAAACATCTTTTTCTATTTATATGTTTATATACTGTAAATGTTTTACATTGTCATCCGAGAGATGAATGCACTTATCTTCACAAAAACAGGGAAACATTATTCAATGTCATATAAGACAGAATGTTATGATGGCACCAAACTTAAAATGATTTGAAAATTACTTGTAATAATTCAAGGAACTTTTAAAAGACTAGATAATAATAAGTAGGGATTGAATGTCAGGCAATGGACGTCTCGGAAGTTTAATTCCCACAGAAAGTACATCATTGATGATCAGCCTCAGACACTTTATTCTGTTGCTTGCAGTGTCCTTGAGTTTGATGTATTATTGAAGTGAAGAACAATCATTTAGCTTATTCTTTCCTATCACAGGAACATATATTTTATTGCAAGTCAATTCAGGATCCTAAATATATATATATATATATATATATGTCTAGAGAAGATAGAATAATGGGGGGCGCCAATAGTGCATTAAAAGATGACAATTTATTGACACATCATAAAACACAGGTCTAAAAATGTAAGCGTACCAAAGATGGCGGTATAATCACCGCAGATACATTTGTTTTAAAATCAAAGATACAACATGGATTCACCACTGCATGTTGCCTTGTTCAGCGTCCATCCATAAGCCACGCCCCTACCGGTTTCGTCACCAGGACTTCATCAGAAGCCTTCTGATGAAGTCCTGGTGACGAAACCGGTAGGGGCGTGGCTTATGGATGGACGCTGAACAAGGCAACATGCAGTGGTGAATCCATCTTGTATCTTTGATTTTAAAACGAATGTATCTGCGGTGATTATACCGCCATCTTTGGTACGCTTACATTTTTAGACCTGTGTTTTATGATGTGTCAATAAATTGTCATCTTTTAATGCACTATTGGCGTCCCCCTTTATTCTATCTTCGACATAATCTTTCCCCATTGGGAGACGGGAGAACGGGGTGGACGACAGCTGATCTAAACGGCAGTGTGCAGCCAGATTATTTGGAGACTTTACTTGTTTTAATTTGGATCTAACAATCTGGACTTGGACTTGTAGTTCCACAGACATTCTCCATTTAAACCCGGTTTGCGCTCACACCTCCAATTTCTTTTTCTTATATATATATATATATATATATATAGTCAGTACATCAAACAAGCAGCGGCACTCAGAGGCTTGATGGCGCAAAAGACCACCGTGGTCTCCATGGCGACTGGGCATGCTACGTGGATGATGCCTGGCTGTCCTCTGGATGCCTGGGAGTCTGGGTCACTATGGCAACACGACGCCCTTACGTGATGACGCTGCACTGAACATCCGGACAGGAAGCGTTTCACTTCCCCGGTCCCTTTTGAGTACTAAATAGCATGAACAGCTTGTAACGTACTCTGCTGTAATAGCTACAATGACAAGTGTTACCTTTCTAAGTATAATGGGGAGAGATAAAAGCTCCTCCCTAAGTTCCTGGATGCCAAATCACCGTCCTTAGTATCTCTGTACAGTATTTTCTATTTGAGTACTAAATAGCATGAACAGCTTGTAACGTACTCTGCTGTAAAGGCCAAATCACCGTGCTTAGCTTTTCTGTACAGTATTTTCTATCTATCCAGAAACCCCGCATCCAGTGCAAGCTGGGCAGACAACTGGAGCAGACCCGACACACGGTTGATTGCTGTTTCCCTTTGCAGTGTCACATAAACTAGTGGTTGGTCTGCCCCGAAAGCCAAGAGTCTCCTCTTTTGTATGGTACTGGTCCTGAGTATCTGGGACACCCAGAACCAGAGATATCAGTATGCAAAATGGACCCATTTTCCCATAGACTATAATGGGCCCATTAATTCAGACCCACCATGGGTTCCGATGCTTGCCATGTGCCTTGTGGGGGTCAGAGAAACTTTGGGTTTGTATCCCTAGGTAGCTAATCGTCTCCTCTTCCATAGCAACCTGATTCTGAGCTGATTGGACTCTCAGAACCAGAGATATTAAGCTTTAAGTCCATTTTAATTGAATTTTATTTTATAGCTCACATAAACCGTACGTCAATGGACCATTGCTCTTACACGTTTGTTTGTGTCTGTACACACTACTTTTATTTATTGATTTATTGGTTTCTTTTTTGGGGTCCCAACAGACAATTAATATTTTTGACAGTGTCTCTGAACTCCACTGGTTAATCCTCACCTCTCCCCTCACCCTTCCCCCTCCCCTTTATGCTGTTAGGGGACTCAGATGCTTATATTGCAAAACATGGTATTTTCCACAAACTCCCCCTACCCCCATCCCGCTTCCCACAGCCTCCCCCTACCCCCATACCCCTTATTACCTGGCAGCCTACACAGTTCACACAATAGACAGGGAGGGAGGTCAGGTTACAACAAATGTGCAACACAATACTACAGTATACTGTATATAAAAATCACATAGAGAACTGCAGTCGCGTTGATAGGTGTGTAAATGGTACAGTAGCAGTGATCCCTTCTCATAAAGTACAACACAGATTCTCTAACACCGACGATCTACAGTACTGTGTTGCTCGAACAGTTAGTTGCGTCAGAATACACTAGTTTATATTTACTGGTATGTCTATGGGTGCTCATTACCGCTGTGTATTTTAGATAGCGGAATGAGTCGCTCCTGCATATTTACCCTGATTTATGTGAAACCTGTGTGCACCCTTCCATTGAATGCATTACAATGGATTACAAAGGAAAAAATAATAATAAAGTGAATGTCAGGGGGAAAAAAATAGATTGGCACTTTGGGAATCAAACCCGGGACTCTCAGCATGGGATGCGGGAGCCTTCACTGCTAGCCCACGTCGCTACATGGAAGTTACACAAGTTCATCTGTAAAAGCAATGCTAGTAGTGATTCCTTCCCATTGGTGTTTGTTTATGCTGTTAGGGGACCCTGACACTCATAATGCAAAACATGGTATTTAGTGCACTGTACATACTTTAAAGTCAATGAGCTACATTATTCCTTTCACACATTAGTTGCGTCTGCATACACAAGTGTTTTAACATGTTCGTTTGCATTTGTATAAACTATTTTTTTTTACTCTCTCCGTCTGACCATTTGTCACCCCATTTGTCACCATCTGTGTGTACACTATGCACTACAGGACTGTATATTAACATTACAGTCGTCACTGACCATTTGCCAGAGCTTGTACTGTAGATAAATCTGCCGCTATTCAAACTAAAGTACTGGATTAGTGGAGCATTAGCCACCCAGTGGTGGAGATGTGTATTGCATGCTTGTGCCTCAACGCACCTGTCCGTGATTTAACTCAACAACCTAAACTATCACCTAGGCATGACTAAACCTCCATCTAGGTGCAGAAACAACCAAGACAATGGAGGACCCATCTGAATATATATATATATATATATATATATATATATATATGTGTGATGAGCGGGTTCGGTTCCTCGGAATCCGACCCCCCCCCCCCCCCCGAACTTCACCCATTTTACACGGTTCTGAGGCGGACTTGAATCTTCCCGCCTTGCTCGGTTAACCCGAGCGCGCTCGAACGTCATCATCCCGCTGTCGGATTCTTGCGAGATTCGTATTCTATATAAGGAGCCGCGCGTCGCCGCCATTTTCACTTGTGCATTGGAGATGATAGGGAGAGGACGTGTGCAGCGTTCTCTCAGTTGTGTTCAGTGTGCTGCAAATATATGTGCTCAGTGTGCTGCAAATATCTGTGCTCAGTGTGCTTGCAAATATCTGTGCTCAGTGTGCTGAAAATATCTACGTTCTCTGCCTGAAAAACGCTCTATATCTGTGCTCAGTGTGCTGCAAATATCTGTGCTCAGTGTGCTTTATTGTGGGGACTGGGTACCACCAGTATTATATAGTAGGAGGACAGTGCAGAGTTTTGCTGACCAGTGACCACCAGTATTATACGTTCTCTGCCTGAAAAACGCTCCATATCTGTGCTGCATTGTAGTATATAGTAGGAGGACAGTGCAGAATTTTGGTGACCAGTGACCACCAGTATTATATCAGTACGGTACAGTAGTCCACTGCTCTACCTACCTCTGTGTCATCAAGTATACTATCCATCCATACCTGTGGTGCATTTAAGTTTTGCGCAGTATATACAGTAGGAGGACAGTGCATAATTTTGCTGACCACCAGTATATAATATATAGCAGTACGGTACAGTAGGCCACTGCTCTACCTACCACTGTGTCGTCAAGTATACTACAAAAGTTCAGTAAAATGACCCAAAAATCAAAATTAAAAGCGTCTGAGGAGAAGCGTAAACTTGCCAATATGCAATTTACGACACGGAGTGGCAAGGAACGGCTAAGGCCCTGGCCTATGTTCATGGCTAGTGGTTCAGATTCACATGAGGATGGAAGCACTCATCCTCTCGCTAGAAAACTGCAGTGCCACTCCTAGATGGGCCAGGTGTTGTGTGTCGGCCACTTGGGTCGCTTAGCTTAGCCATCCAGCGACCTTGGTGCACCTCTTTTTTTCTTTGCATCATGTGCTGTTTGGGGACTATTTTTTAAATCTGCCATCCTGTCTGACACTGCAGTGCCACTCCTAGATGGGCCAGGTGTTTGTGTCGGCCACTTGGGTCGCTTAGCTCAGTCACACAGCGACCTTAGTGCACCTCTTTTTTTCTTTGCATAATGTGCTGTTTGGGGACTATTTTTTGAAGTGCCATCCTGTCTGACACTGCAGTGCCACTCCTAGATGGGCCAGGTGTTTGTGTCGGCCACTTGGGTCGCTTAGCTTAGCCATCCAGCGACCTTGGTGCACCTCTTTTTTTCTTTGCATCATGTGCTGTTTGGGGACTATTTTTTTAAGTGCCATCCTGTCTGACACTGCAGTGCCACTCCTAGATGGGCCAGGTGTTTGTGCCGGCCACTTGGGTCGCTGAGCTTAGTCATCCAGCGACCTCGGTGCAAATTTTAGGACTAAAAATAATATTGTGAGCTGTTCAGAATAGACTGGAAATGAGTGGAAATTATGGTTATTGAGGTTAATAATACTATGGGATCAAAATGACCCCCAAATTCTATGATTTAAGCTGTTTTTGAGGGTTTTTTGTAAAAAAACACCCGAATACAAAACACACCCGAATCCGCCAAAAAATTTTCAGGGAGGTTTTGCCAAAACGCGTCCGAATCCAAAACACGGCAGCGGAACCGAATCCAAAACCAAAACACAAAACCCGAAAAATATCCGGTGCACATCTCTAATATATATATATATATATATATATATATATATATATACATATATGCCAGGTGTGTTGGAAAAACCAACAGAGGGCACTCACCAGTCCATAAAGATAATAAAGGTTTTATTGATACATCATAATCACCAGTAATGTGTCGACGTTTCGACCCATAGGGCCTTTCTCAAGACAGTCAGAGAAGACATCCAAACTGCATGCCAGTTACACACATACTGACAATGCCTACCGGGTCCCCTTATATAGCACATCAAATACCAATCAACAACGTAATCGGCCCAAATAAGACACAAGCAGTGTAATTCAAAACCCCCATTCTGCATATAGTATAACATCTGAACTCACAGAGCAATATAGGAATCATAATGCATGTTACCGGAATATCATCATTCAGCGATTAAAGACAGCTGGGGACGCTGTGCCGCGCGTCCGGAACTACCGGAAATACGTCAAACGTGTCACGCGTTACCATAGCTACGGAAGTCAAACCATTCGTGTCTGCAGTAACCATAGCAGCGCGGCGGTCAGACACCCGACCTGCAAACGCCTGGACACACCTGCATTTTCCCTACCACTCCCAGAAAACGGTCAGTTGACAGCCATAAACGCCATCTTCCTGTCAATCTCCTTGCGATCGGTTGTGCAAATGGATTTGTAGAAGCCTTGCACAGCAACGATGCGGTTTGTACCCGTACGACGTGCGTGTGCATTGCGGTGCATACACATGCGCAGTAGTAACCTGATCGCTGCGCTGCGAAAAACGGCAGCGCGCAATCAACTCGGAATGAGGGCCAGTGTTCTTACATAATGTAGTGTGGTTCCATAACCAACAATATGTAAAAAAAAAATCATTAATTTTTATGTAAATAATTTTCCAAAACATATTCTAAGGATACTTCTGACTTGGCAAATAATCTTTCTTTGTTTTATAATACTAAAAAGTCTTAATTTCTAAAAAAAAAACATATTTTTGGTTCATTATATTTAGTAAAACGTAATCAATACCTCTCCTAATTCTTCTGTTATCCTCCTTAATACCTTTACCTTGTGTCATGCCATACACTAATTATAGTAGGGCTCTGTGGGTATGACACCCCATCTCCCTATATTTCAGTATGGATGACATTGCAGTGTGCCGGAGCCAGGTTCCTACATACCCGGTCAGGTGGCACAGGTTTCCAAAGGGCAGCGGCGGTTCTGTTGAGGGCGGATGTTGGTCTTCTGCCAGGCAGCACCCCCTCCTCTGCTGCTGTGGGAGCTGCTGGCATCTCCTCTCTGCTCTTGGTGGCTGTGACAAGCAGTTGTGGCTCCAAAAGGGACATGTGCGCAGGTCAGTACAAAATATAAAGGACCAGGTGCGCCAAACATGACATCACATTTGGCACCAGATTCAAACCTCCTCTCTATTAAAGAGAGTCTCTGGGCACTATTCAAGTGCCATAGCATTAGACTCACATCCTGTACTCCAGCATCTGGTTTGTTAGAGCTCTCAGTGTAATCACCTGTGTTCCAGTTCAATCAAGTATTACAATTTACCTTGCCTTCTCCATTGATACTCCTTGTGACTTTCCGAATCTGACCTTGGTTATTCCACTGACCTAATTCTGCTGGTATCCGGTCTCTAGGTCGACAACACTTAAGTCGACATGCTTAGATCGACCACTATTGGTCAACATGCATGAGGTCAACATGGTTTCTATGTCGACATGTTCGAGGTCGACATGACAAAATGTCGACATGAGTTTTTCACAATTTTTTGAACTTTGTCATACTTTACCATCGAGGTGGACTGCAATTGGGAACGGTAACCTGTGCCGAGCGCAGCGGTAGCAGAGCGAGGCACCTTTCCCGAAGCATGGCTAGCCATGCAAGGGGAAACGGTGCACTAATTGGGGTTCCCGGTCACTCCACGAATAAAATGACACAAAAAAAATAAAAAAACTCATGTCGACCTTTTGTCAGGTCGACCTTGTTTATGTCGACCTAATGCTTGTGTTGACCTATTTCAGGTGTCGACCTAGTTACTGTTGACCTAGACACACCCATTCTGCCTGCCCCCTGGTACTGCATTGCCAGTCTGGTACTTAACTGCTTCTTTTGACTATGCTCCAGTACCCTTAAATGACACAGTTCTTTACCTGCCCTGATTTGCTCCAGTGTCCCTTAGCCCCATACTTTAGGAACCTAGTCAGAGTGCTTCAATCTGGGTATATGGAAGCCCAAAACTCACTGCATGGTTCCATGGTGATGACCACTAGTATTAGTTAGACTCTGCGCTGCTGCTTTGGTTTTCCACCAGTACTACATGTATGGCCAGCATCCATACCATTCTAGCAAGTGTTGACATATGTTGCCTACCATCAAGGTACCTATTAATTTCTTGCATCATTACCATAAGTTCCACCTCAGAGAAGATGCTCATCCATATGGATGGAAATTAATAAGAAATGTTAAAAATCCGACCAACAGAGTGATTGGCTGACATACATCATATAGGGTGAACTTGATGATGTCATTAATAATGATGGGTCTCAAATTACATCACCAAACATGGCCACTGAATGTCTGATTGATATTAAACCACCAATTCATTTTTTGGACAAACACTCCCACAAGAGTGCTTTTCAGATCAATATTATTTATTTAGTGTTATATGCATTATCTTGTGACAATGTAATGCAATCTATATTTTTATATGAACTTGACATTGGAAAGCCAGTACTTATTATATCTATTATATTTTCTAAACCAGTGCAATCTTCTGGGACTTCTCCAGCCTAGGATAAGCTCCATGCTGGCTTTAATGAGAGGGCTGAAGAGGGGTTGAGTATGTATGAACAGCGTTTGGGAACCCGCCGGTCATCATACCAATGCCGGGATCCCAAGGTTTAGCATGCCGGGGGGGGGGGAGAATGTAATGAAGCTGCCGCTCATCACGCAGCAGGCTCGGTGGCTCTCTGCACTCTCCACAGGTTCTATCCTCACTGTATGGGTGTCGTGGACACCCATGAGTGGGAATAGTCCCTGCTATTTGGCATACCGACTGTTGGGCTTTCAAGTGTTCGAGATCCCGGTGTTGGTAATGGGACCGGTGGTCTCCTGACCTCCGGTCACATAACTACATCCCCTGAAGAGAGCCAGTTACCACCATCTTCTCATGGGCCCAATACAGGCTGTTTTAATATACTTTTACTTTGCTTCATTTAAACACTTTCCCCCTACCAACCCCTTCCCCTTCTCCACACATGCAGTTGTCATAATCTTGGATTTTACTTCTAAAAACTTTTTAATTACTTATGTTTATTTTGTGTTGGATTTTTTTTTTGGCCCTATGCTGTTACTGCCATGCACCCCATTCCACCCACACACTGTGTACCTGTATGCTGTACCTCCAGTGTTTGCACACTCTGCCAGCAGAAACCTACATAGTGCACCCTAGATGGTTGCCTCAGATGGTACCTTTATGGGTAGAATGTACTTTGGGGGTAATTCCAAGTTGATCGCAGCAGGATTTTTGTTAGCAATTGGGCAAAACCATGTGCACTGCAGGGGAGGCAGATATAACATGTGCAGAGAGAGTTAGATTTGGGTGTGGTGTGTTCAATCTGCAATCTAATTTGCAGTGCAAAAATAAAACAGCCACTATTTACCCTGCACAGAAACAAAATAACCCACCCAAATCTAACTCTTTCTGCACGTTATATCTGCCTCCCTGCAGTGCACATGGTTTTGCCCAATTGCTATCAAAAATCCTGCTGCGATCAACTTGGAATTACCCCCTTTATGCGGATCTATCCATAAATGGTATATCATGCTACTACACTTACATCAGCTTGCCCATATAGGCCTTGGGTTCCTGGTTGGCTTAACCCCTACAGTGTAACCTTCAAATTGCCCCCAACATGGCTGCTTCTCTTGGTGCACTCATGGACAGAATGAAAAATACATGGACCTGGCTGTTGGGACCCTACTCCTAGTGTTAAGATGTTGCAGCCACCCATTTTGTGTCATCTCTTCTGTATGTGGTATATTCCACCACGGGTAATCCCACATAGCGCACCCAACATGGCTGCCTCAGCTGGTACCTTTTGTGTGTGGAATATATAACCCATAGTAATTATCACCTAAATTGCCTGCATAAACCCTGCATTATAAATTTTCTATGCTCCCTGTGTTTTCTTCTCTTTCTTTTTATTTTATTTGTGGTTTGTCTATTACTATATTACTATAATCTTTTGTACTAAATGCCTAATTCAGACCTGAACACAGCTGTGTATCTGTACACAGCAGCTGCATTCGGGTGGTCTGTGCACACGCTTTGGCTGCAGTGCGTGTGCACGACCTTACACATTGCGGCCGCATCCAGGAAGGATGCAGCCGCAGTGTGTGATTGACAGAGGCGGCCATTGGTGGGGTGTCATCTCAGTGTTGAGGGGCAAGGCATCCCAAACAGGGGCTGAACAGGCCTGGACCATTTTTGGGTGCCATCCAGCAAAGAGCAAGGCCGTCCACCTCCCGATGTGTCCGCAACTAGATTGCAGAAGCATCTGAACTAAGGTTGAACCCTGGCAACGCAGCCATTTTTTTTCTAAGCGGTTGCATGTGACGTCACACAGCTGCCCCGAAAACGGATGCAGCGATCTGCTTTCATCTCTGAATAGCTCCCTAAGTGCTTTATTTTTTATGTCTGTAAAGCGCCTTGAGTCCTGTTAATAAAGAACATTATGTAAATAAAATTATTATTATTATTGTTATTATTATTATTGTTATTATTATTATTAATACTACTATTATTAGTGATGTGCACCGGACATTTTTCGGTTTTTGTGTTTTGGTTTTGGATTCGGTTCCGCGGCCGTGTTTTGGATTCGGACGCGTTTTGGCAAAACCTCCCTGAAAAATTTTTGTCGGATTCGGGTGTTTTTTACAAAACACCCTCAAAAACAGCTTAAATCATAGAATTTGGGGGTAATTTTGATCCCATAGTATTATTAACCTCAATAACCATAATTTCCACTCATTTTCAGTCTATTCTGAACACCTCACAATATTATTCTTAATCCTAAAATTAAGGAAGGGACACTGCAGTGCCACTCCTAGATGGGCCCGGTGTTTGTGTCGGCCACTAGGGTCGCTAATCTTACTCACACAGCTACCTCATTGCGCCTCTTTTTTTCTTTGCGTCATGTGCTGTTTGGGGAGGGTTTTTTGGAAGGGCCATCCTGCGTGACACTGCAGTGCCACTCCTAGATGGGCCCGGTGTTTGTGTCGGCCACTAGGGTCGCTTATCTTACTCACACAGCGACCTCGGTGCAAATTTTAGGACTAAAAATAATATTGTGAGGTGTGAGGTATTCAGAATAGACTGAAAATGAGTGGAAATTATGGTTTTTGAGGTTAATAATACTTTGGGATCAAAATGACCGCCAAATTCTATGATTTAAGCTGTTTTTTAGGTTTTTTGGAAAAAAACACCCGAATCCAAAACACACCCGAATCCGACAAAAAAAATTCGGTGAGGTTTTGCCAAAACGCGGTCGAACCCAAAACACGGCCGCGGAACCGAACCCAAAACCAAAACACAAAACCCGAAAAATTTCCGGCGCTCATCTCTAGTAACAATACAAAATATTGAAGTGCAAACAGTACACTCTGTAAAAATCCCCATAACGCAGGGGGTCTTCAACATGTGGCCCTCCAGCTGTTGTGGAACTACATGTCCCAGCATGTCTTGTTATGTATTTCCATAAAAGCTAGAGTCCACAGGTTGAAGACTACTGCCCTAATGTTTGGCAGGTATCAGGATAACCCCAATCTTTGGATCCCACTGCCGCACATCCTTGAGGTAACATTATAATAGAGCAAACAGAACACTCTGTAAAAATTAGAGATGAGCGGGTCCGGTTCGTCGAGATCCGAACCCCCCCGAACTTCACCTATTTTACACGGTTCCGAGGCAGCCTCAGATCTTCCCACCTTGCTCGGTTAACCCGAACGTGGCCGAACTTCATCATCCCACTGTAGGATTCTCGAGAGATTCGTCTTCTATATAAAGAGCCGCGCATCGCCGCCATTTCACTCGTGCATTGGAGATTGAACGGAGAGGATGTGACTACATTCTCTGCCTGAAAAGCTCCATATCTGTGCTCAGTGTGCTGCAAATATCTGTGCTCAGTGTGCTGCAAATATCTGTGCTCAGTTTGCTGCAAATATCTACGTTCTCTGCCTGAAAAGCTCCATATCTGTGCTCAGTGTGCTGCAAATATCTGTGCTCAGTGTGCTGCATTTTGGTGACCAACAGTATATAGTTGTACAGTACAGTAGGCAATTGCTGTATCTTGCAGCTCTGTGTCACTGCAAGTATCCATTCCATATCTGTGCTGCATTTTTGTGAGCAGTATATATAGTAGTACAGTGCAGCATTTTGGTGACCAACAGTATATAGTTGTACAGTACAGTAGGCCATTGCTGTATCTTGCAGCTCTGTGTCACTGCAAGTATCCATTCCATATCTGTGCTGCATTTTTGTGAGCAGTATATATAGTAGTACAGTGCAGCATTTTGGTGACCAACAGTATATAGTTGTACAGTACAGTAGGCCATTGCTGTATCTTGCAGCTCTGTCACTGCAAGTATCAATTCCATATCTGTGCTGCATTTTTGTGAGCAGCATATATAGTAGTACAGTGCAGCATTTTGGTGACCAACAGTATATAGTTGTACAGTACAGTAGGCCATTGCTGTATCTTGCAGCTCTGTCACTGCAAGTATCAATTCCATATCTGTGCTGCATTTTTGTGAGCAGCATATATAGTAGTACAGTGCAGCATTTTGGTGACCAACAGTATATAGTTGTACAGTACAGTAGGCCATTGCTGTATCTTGCAGCTCTGTGTCACTGCAAGTATCCATTCCATATCTGTGCTGCATTTTTGTGAGCAGTATATATAGTAGTATAGTGCAGCATTTTGGTGACCAACAGTATATAGTTGTACAGTAGGCCATTGCTGTATCTTGCAGCTCTGTGTCACTGCAAGTATCCATTCCATATCTGTGCTGCATTTTTGTGAGAGTATATATAGTAGTACAGTGCAGCATTTTGGTGACCAACAGTATATAGTTGTACAGTACAGTAGGCCATTGCTGTATCTTGCAGCTCTGTGTCACTGCAAGTATCCATTCCATATCTGTGCTGCATTTTTGTGAGCAGTATATATAGTAGTACAGTGCAGCATTTTGGTGACCAACAGTATATAGTTGTACAGTAGGCCATTGCTGTATCTTGCAGCTCCGTGTCACTGCAAGTATCCATTGCATATCTGTGCTGCATTTTTGTGAGCAGTATATATAGTAGTACAGTGCAGCATTTTGGTGACCAACAGTATATAGTTGTACAGTAGGCCATTGCTGAATCTTGCAGCTCCGAGTCACTGCAAGTATCCATTCCATATATGTGCTGCATTTTTGTGAGCAGTATATATAGTAGTACAGTGCAGCATTTTGGTGAGAAACAGTATATAGTTGTACAGTACAGTAGGCCATTGCTGTGTCTTGCAGCTCTGTGTCACTGCAAGTATCCATTCCATATTTGTGCTGCATTTTTGTGAGTAGTATATATAGTAGTACAGTGCAGCATATTAGTGACCAACAGTATATAGTTGCACAGTAGGCCATTGCTGTATCTTGCAGCTCTGTGTCACTGCAAGTATCCATTCCATATCTGTGCTGCATTTTTGTGAGCAGTATATATAGTAGTACATTGCAGCATTTTGGTGACCAATAGTATATAGTTGTACAGTACAGTAGGCCATTGCTGTGTCTTGCAGCTCTGTGTCACTGCAATTATCCATTCCATATCTGTGCTGCATTTTTGTGAGCAGTATATATAGTAGTACATTGCAGCATTTTGGTGACCAACAGTATATAGTTGTGCAGTACAGTAGGCCATTGCTGTATCTTGCAGCTCCGTGTCACTGCAAGTATCCATTACATATCTGTGCTGCATTTTTGTGAGCAGTATATATAGTAGTACAGTGCAGCATTTTGGTGACCAACAGTATATAGTTGTACAGTACAATATTCCATTGCTGTATCTTGCAACTCTGTGTCACTGCAAGTATCCATTCCATATCTGTGCTGCATTTTTGTGAGCCGTTGTTAGGGTCTCCTGCCCTGTGCTGCCACGTCATCATGGCAACCGGGAGACAAGTGCTAGTGGAGTAACCTGAGCGCAGCTGATACTCCGGTTCGGGTCTTTTGCTGTGCAGTGGTTACAGGCAGGGGATCCGGTGCTGGTTTTTGTGCTCACAGTCTGTGAGGTCTGAGGGGGGCGTGGACAGCACCTGCTTTATAAGGCCTCTTCTCAGGTTAAGCAGATGCTGCTGAATCTTTGTTGGTTAGTCAGTTCCTGAAAGTTAGCCAGTACTGTGTAGCTTTGTATTTGTTGTTGCTTACTGCAAATAGGCCTGGGGATTTGGTACTACACTCTGCCAATCCAGACCTAGCAGTAAGACTGGAGTCAGTCGTTTAGCCTGCTGAGGTTCTTTTGCTATTCTGTGAACCCAGCAGGTTTGTGGCTGTACTTTCAGACCTGCCTGCTTAATCCTCTCTCACTGTGCAGGGCGTCCATGTGTCAGTTTAGTGGCAGTAAGCTGAACCTGGGCCCTGCAAGTGAGAATTAGGATTGTGGAGACTCTCCTTGTGTCTATTATTCCATCTCTGACCAAGGAGTTTACTGCCACACCCGTTGGTAACCCTTTAGGGTTTTGCTGTTGCCCTTAGCAACAGCATTTCGGGTTCTCTACGTATTAAAACACAACATCTTGCTTTTTCCATCTGAGCATTTCTAATACTAGGGAGACACCCAGTTTCTTAGCCTCTGGGCTTCTCTGTTCACTCTGTGTTGGTTTTGTTACCCTATCACCTTCTGTGTACGTTATGTCTTATTTCCCAGTCTGTCTGTGAGTTCATTTGTTTTGCATCCCTCTCTGTTCAGACACCAGTACATTCCTGCAGGCACTGGTGTGCATAACAGTTCAAACACCAGTACATTCCTGCAGGCACTGGTGTGCATAACATATTCAGCAGCCCAATACTCCTGTTGAAATTTTGTGGGAATATGGAGCATACCCCTCAAAATACGTTGCAACAGGTGGTCGATCAGGTGCAGGTCCTGACTCGTCAATTTAATGATTTGTCCATTAAAATGCACACCTCCCAGGCCGCTGGCGGAGCTCCCGCAGCAGCAGCACCTTCAGGGGTTAAGGAGCCGAAAGTAAATCTTCCGGATCGTTTTTCTGGAGATCGCTCGCAGTTCTTTTGTTTCAAGGAGAGCTGCAAGTTATATTTCCAGCTTAGGCCTCAGTCTTCTGGGTCAGAGATTCAGCGGGTGGGCATAGTGATTTCCTTGCTACAAGGAGACCCACAGGTCTGGGCATATGGGTTGCAGCCTGACTGTCCGTCGCTAAAAAGTGTTGATGCTTTTTTTACGGCACTGGGCATGTTGTATGATGACCCTGACAAGACGGCCTTAGCTGAGGCTCAGATTTCGATCCTTAAGCAAGGGCGAAGGCCAGTTGAGGTTTACTGTACGGAGTTTCGGAGGTTGGCCCATGATACCCAGTGGAATGACCCAGCCCTGAGACACCAGTACCGAAGAGGTCTTTCTAACCAGATAAAAGACCAACTGGTACAATATCCCTTGCCTGATAGCTTGGATCAGCTCATGCAGTTATCCATCCGGGTGGATAGACGGCTGAGAGAGCGTAGGCTTGAAAGGGAGACCGAGGTTTCCTTCTTTCCCAAGGGAACCTCAGACTCTGAGGAATTTTCCAAGGAGCCTATGCAGATTGGGGCTACCCGCCTCTCCTCGCGTAAGAAGACGCGGAGGAGACAGCAGGGGTTGTGTTTGTACTGTGGGAATAAGGGTCATGTGGTAGTATCATGCCCAGAAAAGCCGGAAAACTTCAGGGCCTGAGGGTGATGGGAAATATCCTGTCAGGCCAGAAGTCAGAATTTCCCAAGAAGACTTTTATCATTCCGGTGACCTTGAAGATCCTCGGTCAAACTGTCAAGACTGAGGCCTTTGTGGACAGTGGGGCCGACGGGGTTTTTATGGACCGCCAATTCGCCCTGAAACACTCTGTTTCCTTAGTACCCTTGGCGTCGGAAATTGAGATTTGTGGGTTAAACGGGGAACCATTATCCCAGGGTAAAATTACCTCTTGCACTAGCCAGATTTCTTTGTTTATTGGAGCCACACACTCTGAAAAATTGTCCTTTTATGTGACTGTCTGTACTTTTGCCCCATTGGTGTTGGGGTTACCCTGGTTAAGGGCCCACAATCCTCAATTTGACTGGGTCTCTGGGGAGATTCTTAGTTGGGGTACTGATTGATTCAGGAGTTGCTTGAGCCTTCCAGTCAGGCTCTCGCAGCTAAGTTTGCCAGGATTGCCAGGGTGTTATGCAGATTTTGCGGACGTGTTCTCCAAAAAAGTTGCAGAGGTACTACCTCCCCATCGCCCCTATGACTGTGCCATTGATTTGTTGCTGAATGCTAAGCTTCCCAAGAGCAGGTTGTACTCCCTGTCACGTCCTGAGACTCAGGCTATGGCAGAGTACATTCAGGAGAACTTGGCTAAAGGATTTATCAGACCTTCACAGTCTCCAGTTGGGTCGGGGTTCTTCTTCGTGGGTAAAAAGGATGGTTCATTGCGACCCTGCATCGACTTCAGGGAATTGAACCGTATCACGATTAAAAACTCATACCCACTGCCTCTCATTTCGGTCTTGTTTGACCAGCTTCGTACTGCCACCATTTTTTCTAAGATTGACCAACGCGGTGCGTACAATCTAATCCGAATAAGAGAGGGGGATGAATGGAAGACTGCCTTTAATACCCACTCAGGGCATTATGAATATTTGGTGATGCCTCTTGGGCTCTGTAATGCCCCGGCAGTCTTCCAGGATTTCATGAACGATGTGCTCAGGGAATATTTGGATAGATTCTTAGTTGTATACTTAGATGACATCCTAATCTTCTCCCATTCCCTGGAGGAACATCGGAAGCATGTACGCTTAGTCCTCCAGAAACTCAGAGACCACCGGCTTGGGGCGAAGCTGGAGAAGTGCGAATTTGAAGTTGAGACAGCCATCTCATAAGTTAGGCCCCCGGTTCATCGGCCCTTATAAGATCACCAGGGTTATCAATCCGGTGGCATTTCAGTTAGATCTGCCCCGTTCTTTGGGTATCAATAAAACATTTCATTGTTCCCTTTTAAAACGGGCGATTAGTAATCCTTCTTCCAGAGGAAGACCTTCCCTTCTTCTGATACGTGGCCAGAGGGAGTTTGTGGTTGAAAGGGTTCTTGACTCCAAGATGGTTCGGGGTCGGCTGTCATTTTTGGTGCACTGGAAGGGGTATGGCCCGGAGGAGCGGTCGTGGGTGCGCAGTTGTGATCTTCATGCCCCCAGACTGATACGCTCTTTCTTCTCGCAGTTCCCCGATAAACCCGGTGGTAGGGGTTCTTTGACCCCTCGTCAGAGGGGGGGTACTGTTAGGGTCTCCTGCCCTGTGCTGCCACGTCGTCATGGCAACCGGGAGACAAGTGCTAGCGGAGTAACCTGAGCGCAGCTGATACTCCGGTTCGGGTCTTTTGCTGTGCAGTGGTTACAGGCAGGGGATCCGGTGCTGGTTTTTGTGCTCACAGTCTGTGAGGTCTGAGGGGGGCGTGGACAGCACCTGCTTTATAAGGCCTCTTCTCAGGTTAAGCAGATGCTGCTGAATCTTTGTTGGTTAGTCAGTTCCTGAAAGTTAGCCAGTACTGTGTAGCTTTGTATTTGTTGTTGCTTACTACAAATAGGCCTGGGGATTTGGTACTACACTCTGCCAATCCAGACCTAGCAGTAAGACTGGAGTCAGTCGTTTAGCCTGCTGAGGTTCTTTTGCTATTCTGTGAACCCAGCAGGTTTGTGGCTGTACTTTCAGACCTGCCTGCTTAATCCTCTCTCACTGTGCAGGGCGTCCATGTGTCAGTTTAGTGGCAGTAAGCTGAACCTGGGCCCTGCAAGTGAGAATTAGGATTGTGGAGACTCTCCTTGTGTCTATTATTCCATCTCTGACCAAGGAGTTTACTGCCACACCCGTTGGTAACCCTTTAGGGTTTTGCTGTTGCCCTTAGCAACAGCATTTCGGGTTCTCTACGTATTAAAACACAACATCTTGCTTTTTCCATCTGAGCATTTCTAATACTAGGGAGACACCCAGTTTCTTAGCCTCTGGGCTTCTCTGTTCATTCTGTGTTGGTTTTGTTACCCTATCACCTTCTGTGTACGTTATGTCATATTTCCCAGTCTGTCTGTGAGTTCATTTGTTTTGCATCCCTCTCTGTTCAGACACCAGTACATTCCTGCAGGCACTGGTGTGCATAACAGTTCAAACACCAGTACATTCCTGCAGGCACTGGTGTGCATAACAGCAGTATATATAGTAGTACAGTGCAGCATTTTGGTGACCAACAGTATATAGTTGTACAGTACAGTAGGCCATTGCTGTATCTTGCAGCTCTGTGTCACTGCAAGTATCCATTCCATATCTGTGCTGCATTTTTGTGAGCAGTATATATAGTAGTACAGTGCAGCATTTTGGTGACAAACAGTATATAGTTGTACAGTAGGCCATTGCTGTATCTTGCAGCTCCGTGTCACTGCAAGTATCCATTCCATATCTGTGCTGCATTTTTGTGAGCAGTATATATAGTAGTACAGTGCAGCATTTTGGTGACCAACAGTCTATAGTTGTACAGTACAGTAGGCCATTGCTGTATCTTGCAGCTCTGTGTCACTGCAAGTATCCATTCCATATCTGTGCTGCATTTTTGTGAGCAGTATATATAGTAGTACAGTGCAGCATTTGGGTGACCAACAGTATATAGTTGTACAGTACAGTAGGCCATTGCTGTATCTTGCAGCTCTGTGTCCTGCAAGTATCCATTGCATATCTGTGCTACATTTTTGTGAGCAGTATATATAGTAGTACAGTGCAGCATTTTGGTGACCAACAGTATATAGTTGTACAGTAGGCCATTGCTGTATCTTGCAGCTCTGTGTCACTGCAAGTATCCATTCCATATCTGTGCTGCATTTTTGTGAGCAGTATATATAGTAGTACAGTGCAGCATTTTGGTGACCAACAGTATATAGTTGTACAGTACAGTAGGCCATTGCTGTATCTTGCAGCTCTGTGTCACTGCAAGTATCCATTCCATATCTGTGCTGCATTTTTGTGAGCAGTATATATAGTAGTACAGTGCAGCATTTTGGTGACCAACAGTATATAGTTGTACAGTACAGTAGGCCATTGCTGTATCTTGCAGCTCCGTGTTCTGCAAGTATCCATTCCATATCTGTGCTGCATTTTTGTGAGCAGTATATATAGTAGTACAGTGCAGCATTTTGGTGACCAACAGTATATAGTTGTACAGTACAGTAGGCCATTGCTGTATCTTGCAGCTCTGTGTCACTGCAAGTATCCATTCCATATCTGTGCTGCATTTTTGTGAGCAGTATATATAGTAGTACAGTGCAGCATTTTGGTGACCAACAGTATATAGTTGTACAGTACAGTAGGCCATTGCTGTGTCTTGCAGCTCTGTGTCACTGAAAGTATCCATTCCATAATTGTGCTGCATTTTTGTGAGCAGTATATATAGTAGTACAGTGCAGCATTTTGGTGACCAACAGTATATAGTTGTGCAGTACAGTAGGTTATTGCTGTATCTTGCAGCTCTGTGTCACTGCAAGTATCCATTCCATATCTGTACTGCATTTTTGTGAGTAGTATATATAGTAGTACAGTGCAGCATTTTGGTGACCAACAGTATATAGTTGTACAGTACAGTAGGCCATTGCTGTATCTTGCAGCTCTGTGTCACTGCAATTATCCATTCCATATCTGTGCTGCATTTTTGTGAGGCAGTATATATAGTAGTACAGTGCAGCATTTTGGTGACCAACAGTATATAGTTGTACAGTAAGTCATTGCTGTATCTTGCAGCTCGGTGTCACTGCAAGTATCCATTCCATATCTGTGCTGCATTTTTGTGAGCAGTATATATAGTAGTACAGTGCAGCATTTTGGTGACCAACAGTATATAGTTGTACAGTACAGTAGGCCATTTTGCTGTGTCTTGCAGCTCTGTGTCACTGCAAGTATCCACTCCATATTTGTGCTGCATTTTTGTGAGCAGTATATATAGTAGTACAGTGCTGCATTTTGGTGACCAACAGTTTATAGTTGTACAGTACAGTAGGCCATTGCTGTATCTTGCAGCTCTGTGTCACTGAAAGTATCCATTCCATATCTGTGCTGCATTTTTGTGAGCAGTATATATAGTAGTACAGTGCAGCATTTTGGTGACCAACAGTATATAGTTGTACAGTACAGTAGGCCATTGCTGTATCTTGTAACTCTGTGTCACTGCAAGTATCCATTCCATATCTGTGCTGCATTTTTATGAGCAGTATATATAGTAGTACAGTGCAGCATTTTGGTGACCAACAGTATATAGTTGTACAGTAGGCCATTGCTGTATCTTACAGCTCTGTGTCACTGCAAGTATCCATTCCATATCTGTGCTGCATTTTTGTGAGCAGTATATATAGTAGTACAGTGCAGCATTTTGGTGACCAACAGTATATAGTTGTACAGTAGGCCATTACTGTATCTTGCAGCTCTGTGTCACTGCAAGTATCCATTCCATATCTGTGCTGCATTTTTGCGAGCAGTATGTATAGTAGTACAGTGCAGCATTTTGGTGACCAACAGTATATAGTTGTACAGTACAGTAGGCCATTGCTGTATCTTGCAGCTCTGTGTCACTGCAAGTATCCATTCCATATCTGTGCTGCATTTTTGTGAGCAGTATATATAGTAGTACAGTGCAGCATTTTGGTGACCAACAGTATATAGTTGTACAGTACAGTAGGCCATTGCTGTATCTTGCAGCTCCGTGTCCTGCAAGTATCCATTCCATATCTGTGCTGCATTTTTGTGAGCAGTATATATAGTAGTACAGTGCAGCATTTTGGTGACCAACAGTATATAGTTGTACAGTACAGTAGGCCATTGCTGTATCTTGCAGCTCCGTGTCACTGCAAGTATCCATTCCATATCTGTGCTGCATTGTTGTGAGCAGTATATATAGTAGTACAGTGCAGCATTGTGGTGACCAGTATACTACAGTACAATAGTCCAGTGCTGTTCTCGCTGCTCAGTGTCAGTTCTCCGTAGTATCGTCTGTGCTCAGTAAAATCAGTGCTCAGTATAATCAGTGATTGATCAGTATAATCAGTTCTCAGTATAATCAGTGCGCTGTTAGACGTGTGCCCGTTTTCCACCATTAGTTCATTGGGATTTAGACAATTGATGAAGTTATTGTGTCCCCGGTACAAAATCCCATCTAGATTCCACTTCACTAGGCAGGCGATAGCGAGATTTTACCAATTAATATCAGTGATTTATAATTAATTATTAATTACAGTGTTCTTGCCAAATGATTCCAGTGATTTTGTCATTTTCTTCCAGTGATTTGGACCAATAATACCATTGATTAGATCGAATAATTCCTGTGATATTGAGGTGTTTGTGTCGCTTAGCTTTTTCTCTTTTCTTTGCATCATGTGCTGTTTGGGGCCAATTTTTTAAGTGCCATCCTGTCTGACACTGCAGTGGCACTCCTAGATGGGCCAGGTGTTTGTGCCGTCCTCTTGGGTCGCTTAGCTTAGTTATCCAGCGACCTCGGTGCAAATTTTAGGACTAGAAATAATATTGTGAGGTGTGAGGTGTTCAGAATAGACTGGAAATGAGTGGAAATTATGGTTATTGAGGTTAATAATACTATAGGATCAAAATGACCCCCAAATTCTATGATTTAAGCTGTTTTTGAGGGGTTTTTGAAAAAAAACACCCGAATCCAAAACACACCCGAATCTGACAAAAAAAATTTCAGGGAGGTTTTGCCAAATCGCGTCCGAATCCAAAACACGGCCGCGGAACCGAATCCACAACCAAAACACAAAACCCGAAAAATTTCCAGTGTACATCTCTAGTAAAAATCCCCATAACTTTTGGCTTTCTTGGCATCAGGGTAACTTAACCCCAATATTTGGATCCCACTGCTGCACATTTTTGAGGTAACGATATAACGTAGTAAAATGCTAACAGAAACTTTAACACACAAACATTTTTATGAACCGCTGCCCTTATTTAAGGCAATTGTCTATACACCTGATATTCTGAAGATTGTGGGATTTGTGTTGTGGGATTTGAGGGAGGCCCATAGTTGTATGTACCATATGTGTGCTGTGGGTACGCTGGGTCTTGCTGTTGTGCTTGTGTGGTATTCCCTAGAGTACGTGCAAACGTGCACTCAAAAAATGAGTGACATCTGCCTATCATGCATGGCCATTAACTGTGTCATAAATGATTGATGCATTTCCTTCTCGGATGCAAGATATCTCTCAATTCATGCATCTTCCTGAGAATTCAGCTCACTATTCGCCTCACGCAGGTGTGCCACGATAATGGACGTCATTGCTCTGACCGTTTGTTCTGTTTAGTTCAATTTCTTTTTCCGCTGTGGAACGTTGTAGACTGTGAAGGGGATGAAAAACAAATGTAATCAACAATGATTATATATATAAAAATAGCAGGGGTAGCATATACGTGTTTGTGGCCTTCTCCCACCTGCACACTAGCTATACTCTCCAACATTACCATGCGCCAATCATTGACAAGGCAAAACCACAGTGTTGACTGGAGCACCCTCACTGCTACTGAAATAGCTAAAACTTGTTGAGAAATTAGCCTGTAGGGCTGGAGTGTTAAACTCGCAGCCCTCCAGCTGTTATGGAACTACACATCTCAGCATGCCTTTACATAGATTTTGTATAGGGACTGCTGCAACTGTGGCAAGGCATGCTAGGATGTGTAGTTCTACATAAGCTGGAGAGCCTGGAGTTTATACTAGAGATGAGCGGGTTCGGTTTCTCTGAATCCGAACCCGCCAGAACTTCATGTTTTTTTTCACGGGTCCGAGCGACTCGGATCTTCCCGCCTTGCTCGGTTAACCCGAGCGCGCCCGAACGTCATCATGACGCTGTCGGATTCTCGCGAGGCTCGGATTCTATCGCGAGACTCGGATTCTATATAAGGAGCCGCGCGTCGCCGCCATTTTCACACGTGCATTGAGATTGATAGGGAGAGGACGTGGCTGGCGTCCTCTCCGTTTAGACACTTGATTTACTAATTTTGGGGAGCATTAGGAGTACTCAGTAGTGTACAGTGCAGAGTTTTGCTGATAGTGACCAGTGACCACCACTTTTATTTATAATCCGTTCTCTGCCTGAAAAAAGCGATACACAGCACACAGTGACTCAGTCACATACCATATCTGTGTGCACTGCTCAGGCTCAGGCCAGTGTGCTGCATCATCTATTATCTATATATAATATTATATATCTGTCTGACTGCTCAGCTCACACAGCTTATAATTGTGGGGGAGACTGGGGAGCACTACTGCAGTGCCAGTTATAGGTTATAGCAGGAGCCAGGAGTACATAATATATTATATAGTGAGTGACCACCAGACACACAGTGCAGTTTATTTAATATATCCGTTCTCTGCCTGAAAAAAGCGATACACACAGTGACTCAGTCAGTCACATACCATATCTGTGTGCACTGCTCAGGCTCAGGCCAGTGTGCTGCATCATCTATATATATTATATATCTGTCTGACTGCTCAGCTCACACAGCTTATAATTGTGGGGGAGACTGGGGAGCACTACTGCAGTGCCAGTTATAGGTTATAGCAGGAGCCAGGAGTACATAATATTATATTAAAATTAAACAGTGCACACTTTTGCTGCAGGAGTGCCACTGCCAGTGTGACTAGTGACCAGTGACCTGACCACCAGTATATAATATTAGTAGTATACTATCTCTTTATCAACCAGTCTATATTAGCAGCAGACACAGTACAGTGCGGTAGTTCACGGCTGTGGCTACCTCTGTGTCGGCACTCGGCAGCCCGTCCATAATTGTATATACCACCTAACCGTGGTTTTTTTTTCTTTCTTTATACATACATACTAGTTACGAGTATACTATCTCTTTATCAACCAGTCTATATATTAGCAGCAGACACAGTACAGTGCGGTAGTTCACGGCTGTGGCTACCTCTGTGTCGGCACTCGGCAGCCCGTCCATAATTGTATATACCACCTAACCGTGGTTTTTTTTTTCTTTCTTTATACATACATACTAGTTACGAGTATACTATCTCTTTATCAACCAGTCTATATTAGCAGCAGACACAGTACAGTGCGGTAGTTCACGGCTGTGGCTACCTCTGTGTCGGCACTCGGCAGCCCGTCCATAATTGTATATACCACCTAACCGTGGTTTTTTTTTCTTTCTTTATACATACATACTAGTTACGAGTATACTATCTCTTTATCAACCAGTCTATATATTAGCAGCAGACACAGTACAGTGCGGTAGTTCACGGCTGTGGCTACCTCTGTGTCGGCACTCGGCAGCCCGTCCATAATTGTATATACCACCTAACCGTGGTTTTTTTTTCTTTCTTTATACATACATACTAGTTACGAGTATACTATCTCTTTATCAACCAGTCTATATATTAGCAGCAGACACAGTACAGTGCGGTAGTTCACGGCTGTGGCTACCTCTGTGTCGGCACTCGGCAGCCCGTCCATAATTGTATATACCACCTAACCGTGGTTTTTTTTTCTTTCTTTATACATACATACTAGTTACGAGTATACTATCTCTTTATCAACCAGTCTATATATTAGCAGCAGACACAGTACAGTGCGGTAGTTCACGGCTGTGGCTACCTCTGTGTCGGCACTCGGCAGCCCGTCCATAATTGTATATACCACCTAACCGTGGTTTTTTTTTCTTTCTTTATACATACATACTAGTTACGAGTATACTATCTCTTTATCAACCAGTCTATATATTAGCAGCAGACACAGTACAGTGCGGTAGTTCACGGCTGTGGCTACCTCTGTGTCGGCACTCGGCAGCCCGTCCATAATTGTATATACCACCTAACCGTGGTTTTTTTTTCTTTCTTTATACATACATACTAGTTACGAGTATACTATCTCTTTATCAACCAGTCTATATATTAGCAGCAGACACAGTACAGTGCGGTAGTTCACGGCTGTGGCTACCTCTGTGTCGGCACTCGGCAGCCCGTCCATAATTGTATATACCACCTAACCGTGGTTTTTTTTTCTTTCTTTATACATACATACTAGTTACGAGTATACTATCTCTTTATCAACCAGTCTATATATTAGCAGCAGACACAGTACAGTGCGGTAGTTCACGGCTGTGGCTACCTCTGTGTCGGCACTCGGCAGCCCGTCCATAATTGTATATACCACCTAACCGTGGTTTTTTTTTTTTTCTTTATACATACATACTAGTTACGAGTATACTATCTCTTTATCAACCAGTCTATATTAGCAGCAGACACAGTACAGTGCGGTAGTTCACGGCTGTGGCTACCTCTGTGTCGGCACTCGGCAGCCCGTCCATAATTGTATATACCACCTAACCGTGGTTTTTTTTTCTTTCTTTATACATACATACTAGTTACGAGTATACTATCTCTTTATCAACCAGTCTATATATTAGCAGCAGACACAGTACAGTGCGGTAGTTCACGGCTGTGGCTACCTCTGTGTCGGCACTCGGCAGCCCGTCCATAATTGTATATACCACCTAACCGTGGTTTTTTTTTCTTTCTTTATACATACATACTAGTTACGAGTATACTATCTCTTTATCAACCAGTCTATATATTAGCAGCAGACACAGTACAGTGCGGTAGTTCACGGCTGTGGCTACCTCTGTGTCGGCACTCGGCAGCCCGTCCATAATTGTATATACCACCTAACCGTGGTTTTTTTTTCTTTCTTTATACATACATACTAGTTACGAGTATACTATCTCTTTATCAACCAGTCTATATATTAGCAGCAGACACAGTACAGTGCGGTAGTTCACGGCTGTGGCTACCTCTGTGTCGGCACTCGGCAGCCCGTCCATAATTGTATATACCACCTAACCGTGGTTTTTTTTTCTTTCTTTATACATACATACTAGTTACGAGTATACTATCTCTTTATCAACCAGTCTATATATTAGCAGCAGACACAGTACAGTGCGGTAGTTCACGGCTGTGGCTACCTCTGTGTCGGCACTCGGCAGCCCGTCCATAATTGTATATACCACCTAACCGTGGTTTTTTTTTCTTTCTTTATACATACATACTAGTTACGAGTATACTATCTCTTTATCAACCAGTCTATATATTAGCAGCAGACACAGTACAGTGCGGTAGTTCACGGCTGTGGCTACCTCTGTGTCGGCACTCGGCAGCCCGTCCATAATTGTATATACCACCTAACCGTGGTTTTTTTTCTTTCTTTATACATACATACTAGTTACGAGTATACTATCTCTTTATCAACCAGTCTATATATTAGCAGCAGACACAGTACAGTGCGGTAGTTCACGGCTGTGGCTACCTCTGTGTCGGCACTCGGCAGCCCGTCCATAATTGTATATACCACCTAACCGTGGTTTTTTTTTCTTTCTTTATACATACATACTAGTTACGAGTATACTATCTCTTTATCAACCAGTCTATATATTAGCAGCAGACACAGTACAGTGCGGTAGTTCACGGCTGTGGCTACCTCTGTGTCGGCACTCGGCAGCCCGTCCATAATTGTATATACCACCTAACCGTGGTTTTTTTTTCTTTCTTTATACATACATACTAGTTACGAGTATACTATCTCTTTATCAACCAGTCTATATATTAGCAGCAGACACAGTACAGTGCGGTAGTTCACGGCTGTGGCTACCTCTGTGTCGGCACTCGGCAGCCCGTCCATAATTGTATATACCACCTAACCGTGGTTTTTTTTTCTTTCTTTATACATACATACTAGTTACGAGTATACTATCTCTTTATCAACCAGTCTATATATTAGCAGCAGACACAGTACAGTGCGGTAGTTCACGGCTGTGGCTACCTCTGTGTCGGCACTCGGCAGCCCGTCCATAATTGTATATACCACCTAACCGTGGTTTTTTTTTCTTTCTTTATACATACATACTAGTTACGAGTATACTATCTCTTTATCAACCAGTCTATATATTAGCAGCAGACACAGTACAGTGCGGTAGTTCACGGCTGTGGCTACCTCTGTGTCGGCACTCGGCAGCCCGTCCATAATTGTATATACCACCTAACCGTGGTTTTTTTTTCTTTCTTTATACATACATACTAGTTACGAGTATACTATCTCTTTATCAACCAGTCTATATATTAGCAGCAGACACAGTACAGTGCGGTAGTTCACGGCTGTGGCTACCTCTGTGTCGGCACTCGGCAGCCCGTCCATAATTGTATATACCACCTAACCGTGGTTTTTTTTTCTTTCTTTATACATACATACTAGTTACGAGTATACTATCTCTTTATCAACCAGTCTATATATTAGCAGCAGACACAGTACAGTGCGGTAGTTCACGGCTGTGGCTACCTCTGTGTCGGCACTCGGCAGCCCGTCCATAATTGTATATACCACCTAACCGTGGTTTTTTTTTCTTTCTTTATACATACATACTAGTTACGAGTATACTATCTCTTTATCAACCAGTCTATATATTAGCAGCAGACACAGTACAGTGCGGTAGTTCACGGCTGTGGCTACCTCTGTGTCGGCACTCGGCAGCCCGTCCATAATTGTATATACCACCTAACCGTGGTTTTTTTTTCTTTCTTTATACATACATACTAGTTACGAGTATACTATCTCTTTATCAACCAGTCTATATATTAGCAGCAGACACAGTACAGTGCGGTAGTTCACGGCTGTGGCTACCTCTGTGTCGGCACTCGGCAGCCCGTCCATAATTGTATATACCACCTAACCGTGGTTTTTTTTTCTTTCTTTATACATACATACTAGTTACGAGTATACTATCTCTTTATCAACCAGTCTATATATTAGCAGCAGACACAGTACAGTGCGGTAGTTCACGGCTGTGGCTACCTCTGTGTCGGCACTCGGCAGCCCGTCCATAATTGTATATACCACCTAACCGTGGTTTTTTTTTCTTTCTTTATACATACATACTAGTTACGAGTATACTATCTCTTTATCAACCAGTCTATATTAGCAGCAGACACAGTACAGTGCGGTAGTTCACGGCTGTGGCTACCTCTGTGTCGGCACTCGGCAGCCCGTCCATAATTGTATATACCACCTAACCGTGGTTTTTTTTTCTTTCTTTATACATACATACTAGTTACGAGTATACTATCTCTTTATCAACCAGTCTATATATTAGCAGCAGACACAGTACAGTGCGGTAGTTCACGGCTGTGGCTACCTCTGTGTCGGCACTCGGCAGCCCGTCCATAATTGTATATACCACCTAACCGTGGTTTTTTTTTCTTTCTTTATACATACATACTAGTTACGAGTATACTATCTCTTTATCAACCAGTCTATATATTAGCAGCAGACACAGTACAGTGCGGTAGTTCACGGCTGTGGCTACCTCTGTGTCGGCACTCGGCAGCCCGTCCATAATTGTATATACCACCTAACCGTGGTTTTTTTTTCTTTCTTTATACATACATACTAGTTACGAGTATACTATCTCTTTATCAACCAGTCTATATATTAGCAGCAGACACAGTACAGTGCGGTAGTTCACGGCTGTGGCTACCTCTGTGTCGGCACTCGGCAGCCCGTCCATAATTGTATATACCACCTAACCGTGGTTTTTTTTTCTTTCTTTATACATACATACTAGTTACGAGTATACTATCTCTTTATCAACCAGTCTATATATTAGCAGCAGACACAGTACAGTGCGGTAGTTCACGGCTGTGGCTACCTCTGTGTCGGCACTCGGCAGCCCGTCCATAATTGTATATACCACCTAACCGTGGTTTTTTTTTCTTTCTTTATACATACATACTAGTTACGAGTATACTATCTCTTTATCAACCAGTCTATATATTAGCAGCAGACACAGTACAGTGCGGTAGTTCACGGCTGTGGCTACCTCTGTGTCGGCACTCGGCAGCCCGTCCATAATTGTATATACCACCTAACCGTGGTTTTTTTTCTTTCTTTATACATACATACTAGTTACGAGTATACTATCTCTTTATCAACCAGTCTATATATTAGCAGCAGACACAGTACAGTGCGGTAGTTCACGGCTGTGGCTACCTCTGTGTCGGCACTCGGCAGCCCGTCCATAATTGTATATACCACCTAACCGTGGTTTTTTTTTCTTTCTTTATACATACATACTAGTTACGAGTATACTATCTCTTTATCAACCAGTCTATATATTAGCAGCAGACACAGTACAGTGCGGTAGTTCACGGCTGTGGCTACCTCTGTGTCGGCACTCGGCAGCCCGTCCATAATTGTATATACCACCTAACCGTGGTTTTTTTTTCTTTCTTTATACATACATACTAGTTACGAGTATACTATCTCTTTATCAACCAGTCTATATATTAGCAGCAGACACAGTACAGTGCGGTAGTTCACGGCTGTGGCTACCTCTGTGTCGGCACTCGGCAGCCCGTCCATAATTGTATATACCACCTAACCGTGGTTTTTTTTTCTTTCTTTATACATACATACTAGTTACGAGTATACTATCTCTTTATCAACCAGTCTATATATTAGCAGCAGACACAGTACAGTGCGGTAGTTCACGGCTGTGGCTACCTCTGTGTCGGCACTCGGCAGCCCGTCCATAATTGTATATACCACCTAACCGTGGTTTTTTTTTCTTTCTTTATACATACATACTAGTTACGAGTATACTATCTCTTTATCAACCAGTCTATATATTAGCAGCAGACACAGTACAGTGCGGTAGTTCACGGCTGTGGCTACCTCTGTGTCGGCACTCGGCAGCCCGTCCATAATTGTATATACCACCTAACCGTGGTTTTTTTTTCTTTCTTTATACATACATACTAGTTACGAGTATACTATCTCTTTATCAACCAGTCTATATATTAGCAGCAGACACAGTACAGTGCGGTAGTTCACGGCTGTGGCTACCTCTGTGTCGGCACTCGGCAGCCCGTCCATAATTGTATATACCACCTAACCGTGGTTTTTTTTTCTTTCTTTATACATACATACTAGTTACGAGTATACTATCTCTTTATCAACCAGTCTATATATTAGCAGCAGACACAGTACAGTGCGGTAGTTCACGGCTGTGGCTACCTCTGTGTCGGCACTCGGCAGCCCGTCCATAATTGTATATACCACCTAACCGTGGTTTTTTTTTCTTTCTTTATACATACATACTAGTTACGAGTATACTATCTCTTTATCAACCAGTCTATATATTAGCAGCAGACACAGTACAGTGCGGTAGTTCACGGCTGTGGCTACCTCTGTGTCGGCACTCGGCAGCCCGTCCATAATTGTATACTAGTATCCAATCCATCCATCTCCATTGTTTACCTGAGGTGCCTTTTAGTTGTGCCTATTAAAATATGGAGAACAAAAATGTTGAGGTTCCAAAATTAGGGAAAGATCAAGATCCACTTCCACCTCGTGCTGAAGCTGCTGCCACTAGTCATGGCCGAGACGATGAAATGCCAGCAACGTCGTCTGCCAAGGCCGATGCCCAATGGCATAGTACAGAGCATGTCAAAAGCAAAACACCAAATATCAGTAAAAAAAGGACTCCAAAACCTAAAATAAAATTGTCGGAGGAGAAGCGTAAACTTGCCAATATGCCATTTACCACACGGAGTGGCAAGGAACGGCTGAGGCCCTGGCCTATGTTCATGGCTAGTGGTTCAGCTTCACATGAGGATGGAAGCACTCAGCCTCTCGCTAGAAAACTGAAAAGACTCAAGCTGGCAAAAGCACCGCAAAGAACTGTGCGTTCTTTGAAATCCCAAATCCACAAGGAGAGTCCAATTGTGTCGGTTGCGATGCCTGACCTTCCCAACACTGGACGTGAAGAGCATGCGCCTTCCACCATTTGCACGCCCCCTGCAAGTGCTGGAAGGAGCACCCGCAGTCCAGTTCCTGATAGTCAGATTGAAGATGTCAGTGTTGAAGTACACCAGGATGAGGAGGATATGGGTGTTGCTGGCGCTGGGGAGGAAATTGACCAGGAGGATTCTGATGGTGAGGTGGTTTGTTTAAGTCAGGCACCCGGGGAGACACCTGTTGTCCGTGGGAGGAATATGGCCGTTGACATGCCAGGTGAAAATACCAAAAAAATCAGCTCTTCGGTGTGGAGGTATTTCACCAGAAATGCGGACAACAGGTGTCAAGCCGTGTGTTCCCTTTGTCAAGCTGTAATAAGTAGGGGTAAGGACGTTAACCACCTCGGAACATCCTCCCTTATACGTCACCTGCAGCGCATTCATAATAAGTCAGTGACAAGTTCAAAAACTTTGGGTGACAGCGGAAGCAGTCCACTGACCAGTAAATCCCTTCCTCTTGTAACCAAGCTCACGCAAACCACCCCACCAACTCCCTCAGTGTCAATTTCCTCCTTCCCCAGGAATGCCAATAGTCCTGCAGGCCATGTCACTGGCAAGTCTGACGAGTCCTCTCCTGCCTGGGATTCCTCCGATGCATCCTTGCGTGTAACGCCTTCTGCTGCTGGCGCTGCTGTTGTTGCCGCTGGGAGTCGATGGTCATCCCAGAGGGGAAGTCGTAAGCCCACTTGTACTACTTCCAGTAAGCAATTGACTGTTCAACAGTCCTTTGCGAGGAAGATGAAATATCACAGCAGTCATCCTACTGCAAAGCAGATAACTGAGTCCTTGACAACTATGTTGGTGTTAGACGTGCGTCCGGTATCCGCCGTTAGTTCACAGGGAACTAGACAATTTATTGAGGCAGTGTGCCCCCGTTACCAAATACCATCTAGGTTCCACTTCTCTAGGCAGGCGATACCGAGAATGTACACGGACGTCAGAAAAAGACTCACCAGTCTCCTAAAAAATGCAGTTGTACCCAATGTCCACTTAACCACGGACATGTGGACAAGTGGAGCAGGGCAGGGTCAGGACTATATGACTGTGACAGCCCACTGGGTAGATGTATGGACTCCCGCCGCAAGAACAGCAGCGGCGGCACCAGTAGCAGCATCTCGCAAACGCCAACTCTTTCCTAGGCAGGCTACGCTTTGTATCACCGCTTTCCAGAATACGCACACAGCTGAAAACCTCTTACGGCAACTGAGGAAGATCATCGCGGAATGGCTTACCCCAATTGGACTCTCCTGTGGATTTGTGGCATCGGACAACGCCAGCAATATTGTGTGTGCATTAAATATGGGCAAATTCCAGCACGTCCCATGTTTTGCACATACCTTGAATTTGGTGGTGCAGAATTTTTTAAAAAACGACAGGGGCGTGCAAGAGATGCTGTCGGTGGCCAGAAAAATTGCGGGACACTTTCGGCGTACAGGCACCACGTACAGAAGACTGGAGCACCACCAAAAACTACTGAACCTGCCCTGCCATCATCTGAAGCAAGAAGTGGTAACGAGGTGGAATTCAACCCTCTATATGCTTCAGAGGTTGGAGGAGCAGCAAAAGGCCATTCAAGCCTATACAATTGAGCACGATATAGGAGATGGAATGCACCTGTCTCAAGTGCAGTGGAGAATGATTTCAACGTTGTGCAAGGTTCTGATGCCCTTTGAACTTGCCACACGTGAAGTCAGTTCAGACACTGCCAGCCTGAGTCAGGTCATTCCCCTCATCAGGCTTTTGCAGAAGAAGCTGGAGGCATTGAAGAAGGAGCTAAAAGGGAGCGATTCCGCTAGGCATGTGGGACTTGTGGATGCAGCCCTTAATTCGCTTAACAAGGATTCACGGGTGGTCAATCTGTTGAAATCAGAGCACTACATTTTGGCCACCGTGCTCGATCCTAGATTTAAAGCCTACCTTGGATCTCTCTTTCCGGCAGACACAGGTCTGCTGGGGTTGAAAGACCTGCTGGTGACAAAATTGTCAAGTCAAGCGGAACGCGACCTGTCAACATCTCCTCCTTCACATTCTCCCGCAACTGGGGGTGCGAGGAAAAGGCTCAGAATTCCGAGCCCACCCGCTGGCGGTGATGCAGGGCAGTCTGGAGCGACTGCTGATGCTGACATCTGGTCCGGACTGAAGGACCTGACAACGATTACGGACATGTCGTCTACTGTCACTGCATATGATTCTCTCAACATTGATAGAATGGTGGAGGATTATATGAGTGACCGCATCCAAGTAGGCACGTCACACAGTCCGTACTTATACTGGCAGGAAAAAGAGGCAATTTGGAGGCCCTTGCACAAACTGGCTTTATTCTACCTAAGTTGCCCTCCCACAAGTGTGTACTCCGAAAGAGTGTTTAGTGCCGCCGCTCACCTTGTCAGCAATCGGCGTACGAGGTTACATCCAGAAAATGTGGAGAAGATGATGTTCATTAAAATGAATTATAATCAATTCCTCCGCGGAGACATTGACCAGCAGCAATTGCCTCCACAAAGTACACAGGGAGCTGAGATGGTGGATTCCAGTGGGGACGAATTGATAATCTGTGAGGAGGGGGATGTACACGGTGATATATCGGAGGGTGAAGATGAGGTGGACATCTTGCCTCTGTAGAGCCAGTTTGTGCAAGGAGAGATTAATTGCTTCTTTTTTGGGGGGGGTCCAAACCAACCCGTCATATCAGTCACAGTCGTGTGGCAGACCCTGTCACTGAAATGATGGGTTGGTTAAAGTGTGCATGTCCTGTTTTGTTTATACAACATAAGGGTGGGTGGGAGGGCCCAAGGACAATTCCATCTTGCACCTCTTTTTTCTTTTCTTTTTCTTTGCATCATGTGCTGATTGGGGAGGGTTTTTTTGGAAGGGACATCCTGCGTGACACTGCAGTGCCACTCCTAGATGGGCCCAGTGTTTGTGTCGGCCACTAGGGTCGCTAATCTTACTCACACAGTCAGCTACCTCATTGCGCCTCTTTTTTTCTTTGCGTCATGTGCTGTTTGGGGAGGGTTTTTTGGAAGGGACATCCTGCGTGACACTGCAGTGCCACTCCTAGATGGGCCCGGTGTTTGTGTCGGCCACTAGGGTCGCTAATCTTACTCACACAGCTACCTCATTGCGCCTCTTTTTTTCTTTGCGTCATGTGCTGTTTGGGGAGGGTTTTTTGGAAGGGACATCCTGCGTGACACTGCAGTGCCACTCCTAGATGGGCCCGGTGTTTGTGTCGGCCACTAGGGTCGCTAATCTTACTCACACAGTCAGCTACCTCATTGCGCCTCTTTTTTTCTTTGCGTCATGTGCTGTTTGGGGAGGGTTTTTTGGAAGGGACATCCTGCGTGACACTGCAGTGCCACTCCTAGATGGGCCCGGTGTTTGTGTCGGCCACTAGGGTCGCTAATCTTTCTCACACAGCTACCTCATTGCGCCTCTTTTTTTCTTTGCGTCATGTGCTGTTTGGGGAGGGTTTTTTGGAAGGGACATCCTGCGTGACACTGCAGTGCCACTCCTAGATGGGCCCGGTGTTTGTGTCGGCCACTAGGGTCGCTAATCTTACTCACACAGCTACCTCATTGCGCCTCTTTTTTTCTTTGCGTCATGTGCTGTTTGGGGAGGGTTTTTTGGAAGGGACATCCTGCGTGACACTGCAGTGCCACTCCTAGATGGGCCCGGTGTTTGTGTCGGCCACTAGGGTCGCTAATCTTACTCACACAGCTACCTCATTGCGCCTCTTTTTTTCTTTGCGTCATGTGCTGTTTGGGGAGGGTTTTTTGGAAGGGCCATCCTGCGTGACACTGCAGTGCCACTCCTAGATGGGCCCGGTGTTTGTGTCGGCCACTAGGGTCGCTAATCTGATTCACACAGCTACCTCATTGCGCCTCTTTTTTTCTTTGCGTCATGTGCTGTTTGGGGAGGGTTTTTTGGAAGGGCCATCCTGCGTGACACTGCAGTGCCACTCCTAGATGGGCCCGGTGTTTGTGTCGGCCACTAGGGTCGCTAATCTTACTCACACAGTCAGCTACCTCATTGCGCCTCTTTTTTTCTTTGCGTCATGTGCTGTTTGGGGAGGGTTTTTTGGAAGGGACATCCTGCGTGACACTGCAGTGCCACTCCTAGATGGGCCCGGTGTTTGTGTCGGCCACTAGGGTCGCTAATCTTACTCACACAGCTACCTCATTGCGCCTCTTTTTTTCTTTGCGTCATGTGCTGTTTGGGGAGGGTTTTTTGGAAGGGACATCCTGCGTGACACTGCAGTGCCACTCCTAGATGGGCCCGGTGTTTGTGTCGGCCACTAGGGTCGCTAATCTTACTCACACAGCTACCTCATTGCGCCTCTTTTTTTCTTTGCGTCATGTGCTGTTTGGGGAGGGTTTTTTGGAAGGGACATCCTGCGTGACACTGCAGTGCCACTCCTAGATGGGCCCGGTGTTTGTGTCGGCCACTAGGGTCGCTAATCTTACTCACACAGCTACCTCATTGCGCCTCTTTTTTTCTTTGCGTCATGTGCTGTTTGGGGAGGGTTTTTTGGAAGGGCCATCCTGCGTGACACTGCAGTGCCACTCCTAGATGGGCCCGGTGTTTGTGTCGGCCACTAGGGTCGCTAATCTTACTCACACAGCTACCTCATTGCGCCTCTTTTTTTCTTTGCGTCATGTGCTGTTTGGGGAGGGTTTTTTGGAAGGGCCATCCTGCGTGACACTGCAGTGCCACTCCTAGATGGGCCCGGTGTTTGTGTCGGCCACTAGGGTCGCTAATCTTACTCACACAGCTACCTCATTGCGCCTCTTTTTTTCTTTGCGTCATGTGCTGTTTGGGGAGGGTTTTTTGGAAGGGACATCCTGCGTGACACTGCAGTGCCACTCCTAGATGGGCCCGGTGTTTGTGTCGGCCACTAGGGTCGCTTATCTTACTCACACAGCGACCTCGGTGCAAATTTTAGGACTAAAAATAATATTGTGAGGTGTGAGGTATTCAGAATAGACTGAAAATGAGTGTAAATTATGGTTTTTGAGGTTAATAATACTTTGGGATCAAAATGACCCCCAAATTCTATGATTTAAGCTGTTTTTTAGTGTTTTTTGAAAAAAACACCCGAATCCAAAACACACCCGAATCCGACAAAAAAAATTCGGTGAGGTTTTGCCAAAACTCGTTCGAACCCAAAACACGGCCGCGGAACCGAACCCAAAACCAAAACACAAAACCCGAAAAATTTCAGGCGCTCATCTCTAGTTTATACACCCCTGCTGTACAGTGGTTTGTATGTATGTAAATGTTTGTAAATGTTAATACTTACTATTTGAGCGCAAAGTCATGGTCTTGGGGGTTGCGACGTCTCCGCCTGAGACTGTGGTACGTCCTAAAAAGTTGCGCTGATGGAATCATCATTGGCGGTTGATTCTTCGAAACTGCTGTCCGATATAAGCAGCGGGGATGGTGGGCTGCATTGTGAGCTGAGAAGGTTGTGCTGTGTTTCCTCACGGTCCTCCTGTACTGACATCTGGCGACTGGCACAGCTGGATGACGATAGTGCTATGGGATTTGTTAGCGCAGTTTTGCCGAAGACAATATAGCATAGGTCATAATATACCCATTCCATCCATCCAGCGCCACTTTTCTTGCAATTATAGTTGTGAACTTTAGTAAATTGTTTGCGTAGTGCCTTCAATTTGTTAACAACTTGTTGCTGGGTTTTTTGCATGCCTCTTTCTGTCAGCATAAGGGATATGTTCTTATACACGACGGCATCCTTAACGGTTCCAGTCACCTTCCATCTAATTTCTTCCTCTCCCTGAATATTAAGCAGCTCTTTTATCTCTGTATCTGACCAGGTATGGGTAGCCATGTTGCTGTGCTGGAGCTTCTGCTCCTGTATAGTGTCTGTTTGTTTGTAAGCTTCTGCAATAAATATCTGCATGTGCCCAGCGTGACTTATTGTCTGTTTGCAAGCTGCTTCAATGCCTGCATGTACCCTGCGGAGTGTCTTTGTGCAAGCTGCTGCAATAGCTGTGCCCAGCGTGTCTCCCAGCATGTCATCAACTCCGCGTTTAGAAGCTGCTGTGATGGCTACATTGCCCAGCGTGTCTCCCAGAGATTACATCATCTTCCTGTGCCCCAGAAGCACCAATCAGCATCTCAGAGCGTTACTCGGGTCTGAAAAAACACAGGTAATGACCGTTTCCACTGCATATTAACCCGGGTCATTACCGTGTTCAATCCAGGTAGCTACCTGGGTAGGATTCCAGGGTCACTCAACTCGTGTTGATCCGTTTCCACTTACTAAAAACTAGAGATGAGCGGGTTCGGTTCCTCGGAATCCGAACCCCCCCGAACTTCAGCCTTTTTACACGGGTCCGAGGCAGACTCGGATCTGGAGAGGACGTGGCTGGCGTCCTCTCCGTTAGAATAGATAGAGACACTTGAGTTGATTACTTAGTAATTTTGGGGAGCATTAGGAGTACTCAGAGTGCAGAGTTTTGCTGATAGTTAGTTACTAGTGACTGACCACCACCAGTTTTATTTATTATTTAATATAATCCGTTCTCTGCCTGAAAAAAAACTATACACAGTCACATACCATATCTGTGCTCAGCCTCAGTGTGCTGCATGATAATATCATCTATGTATATCTGACTGTGCTGAGTGCTCACTGCTCACACAGCTGAATTGTGGGGGAGACTGGGGTGCAGTTATAGCAGGAGTACAGTGCACACTTTTGCTGCCAGTGTGACTGACCAGTGACCACCAGTATATTGTCTGCCTGAAAAAGTTAAACACTCCTGTGGTGTTTCTTTTTTTTTTATTCTATAAACGCATTCTGCTGACAGTGTCCAGCAGGTCCGTCATTCATTATATTATATAAATATTTACCTGCAGTAGTGTTATATTTTTTTTGTTCATCTCTATCATCTTTATCATCTCTATACTAGCAGACGCAGTACGGTAGTCCACGGCTGTGGCTACCTCTGTGTCGTCAGTGCTCGTCCATAATTGTATACCTACCTGTGGTGGGGGTTTTTTTTCTATCTTCTTCATACTATTAGTTTAGGAGTCTGCTGACAGTGTCCAGCAGGTCCGTCATTATATTAGATATACCTGCAGTAGTGATATATATATATTTTTTATATCATTATCATCTCTATACTAGCAGACGCAGTACGGTAGTCCACGGCTGTAGCTACCTCTGTGTCGTCAGTGCTCGTCCATAATTGTATACCTACCTGTGGTGGGGTTTTTTTTTCTATCTTCTTCATACTAGTAGTTTAGGAGTCTGCTGACAGTGTCCAGCAGGTCCGTCATTATATTATATATACCTGCAGTAGTGATATATATATATTTTTATATCATTATCATCTCTATACTAGCAGACGCAGTACGGTAGTCCACGGCTGTGGCTACCTCTGTGTCGTCAGTGCTCATCCATAATTGTATACCTACCTGTGGTGGGTTTTTTTTTTCTATCTTCTTCATACTAGTAGTTTAGGAGTCTGCTGACAGTGTCCAGCAGGTCCGTCATTATATTATATATACCTGCAGTAGTGATATATATATATTTTTTATATCATTATCATCTCTATACTAGCAGACGCAGTACGGTAGTCCACGGCTGTAGATACCTCTGTGTCGTCAGTGCTCGTCCATAATTGTATACCTACCTGTGGTGGGGTTTTTTTTCTATCTTCTTCATACTAGTAGTTTAGGAGTCTGCTGACAGTGTCCAGCAGGTCCGTCATTATATTATATATACCTGCAGTAGTGATATATATATATTTTTTATATCATTATCATCTCTATACTAGCAGACGCAGTACGGTAGTCCACGGCTGTAGCTACCTCTGTGTCGTCAGTGCTCGTCCATAATTGTATACCTACCTGTGGTGGGGTTTTTTTTTCTATCTTCTTCATACTAGTAGTTTAGGAGTCTGCTGACAGTGTCCAGCAGGTCCGTCATTATATTATATATACCTGCAGTAGTGATATATATATATTTTTATATCATTATCATCTCTATACTAGCAGACGCAGTACGGTAGTCCACGGCTGTGGCTACCTCTGTGTCGTCAGTGCTCATCCATAATTGTATACCTACCTGTGGTGGGGGTTTTTTTTCTATCTTCTTCATACTAGTAGTTTAGGAGTCTGCTGACAGTGTCCAGCAGGTCCGTCATTATATTATATATACCTGCAGTAGTGATATATATATATTTTTTATATCATTATCATCTCTATACTAGCAGACGCAGTACGGTAGTCCACGGCTGTAGATACCTCTGTGTCGTCAGTGCTCGTCCATAATTGTATACCTACCTGTGGTGGGGTTTTTTTTTCTATCTTCTTCATACTAGTAGTTTAGGAGTCTGCTGACAGTGTCCAGCAGGTCCGTCATTATATTATATATACCTGCAGTAGTGATATATATATATTTTTATATCATTATCATCTCTATACTAGCAGACGCAGTACGGTAGTCCACGGCTGTGGCTACCTCTGTGTCGTCAGTGCTCATCCATAATTGTATACCTACCTGTGGTGGGGTTTTTTTTTCTATCTTCTTCATACTAGTAGTTTAGGAGTCTGCTGACAGTGTCCAGCAGGTCCGTCATTATATTATATATACCTGCAGTAGTGATATATATTTTTTTTTTATATCATTATCATCTCTATACTAGCAGACGCAGTACGGTAGTCCACGGCTGTGGCTACCTCTGTGTCGTCAGTGCTCATCCATAATTGTATACCTACCTGTGGTGGGGTTTTTTTTTCTATCTTCTTCATACTAGTAGTTTAGGAGTCTGCTGACAGTGTCCAGCAGGTCCGTCATTATATTATATATACCTGCAGTAGTGATATATATATATTTTTTATATCATTATCATCTCTATACTAGCAGACGCAGTACGGTAGTCCACGGCTGTAGCTACCTCTGTGTCGTCAGTGCTCGTCCATAATTGTATACCTACCTGTGGTGGGGTTTTTTTTTCTATCTTCTTCATACTAGTAGTTTAGGAGTCTGCTGACAGTGTCCAGCAGGTCCGTCATTATATTATATATACCTGCAGTAGTGATATATATATATTTTTATATCATTATCATCTCTATACTAGCAGACGCAGTACGGTAGTCCACGGCTGTGGCTACCTCTGTGTCGTCAGTGCTCATCCATAATTGAATACCTACCTGTGGTGGGGTTTTTTTTTCTATCTTCTTCATACTAGTAGTTTAGGAGTCTGCTGACAGTGTCCAGCAGGTCCGTCATTATATTATATATACCTGCAGTAGTGATATATATATATTTTTTATATCATTATCATCTCTATACTAGCAGACGCAGTACGGTAGTCCACGGCTGTAGCTACCTCTGTGTCGTCAGTGCTCGTCCATAATTGTATACCTACCTGTGGTGGGGTTTTTTTTTCTATCTTCTTCATACTAGTAGTTTAGGAGTCTGCTGACAGTGTCCAGCAGGTCCGTCATTATATTATATATACCTGCAGTAGTGATATATATATATTTTTATATCATTATCATCTCTATACTAGCAGACGCAGTACGGTAGTCTACGGCTGTAGATACCTCTGTGTCGTCAGTGCTCGTCCATAATTGTATACCTACCTGTGGTGGGGGTTTTTTTTCTATCTTCTTCATACTAGTAGTTTAGGAGTCTGCTGACAGTGTCCAGCAGGTCCGTCATTATATTATATATACCTGCAGTAGTGATATATATATATTTTTTATATCATTATCATCTCTATACTAGCAGACGCAGTACGGTAGTCCACGGCTGTAGCTACCTCTGTGTCGTCAGTCACTCGTCATCCATAAGTATACTAGTATCCATCCATCTCCATTGTTTACCTGAGGTGCCTTTTAGTTGTGCCTATTAAAATATGGAGAACAAAAATGTTGAGGTTCCAAAAATAGGGAAAGATCAAGATCCACTTCCACCTCGTGCTGAAGCTGCTGCCACTAGTCATGGCCGAGACGATGAAATTCCATTAACGTCGTATGCCAAGGCCGATGCCCAATGTCATAGTACAGAGCATGTAAAATCCAAAACACAAAATATCAGTAAAAAAAGGACTCAAAAATCTAAAATAAAATCGTCGGAGGAGTAGCGTAAACTTGCAAATATGCCATTTACCACACGGAGTGGCAAGGAACGGCTGAGGCCCTGGCCTATGTTCATGGCTAGTGGTTCAGCTTCACATGAGGATGGAAGCACTCAGCCTCTCGCTAGAAAAATGAAAAGACTTAAGCTGGCAAAAGCACAGCAAAGAACTGTGCGTTCTTCGAAATCACAAATCCACAAGGAGAGTCCAATTGTGTCGGTTGCGATGCCTGACCTTCCCAACACTGGACGTGAAGAGCATGCGCCTTCCACCATTTGCACGCCCCCCTGCAAGTGCTGGAAGGAGCACCCGGAGTCCAGTTCCTGATAGTCAGATTGAAGATGTCAGTGTTGAAGTACACCAGGATGAGGAGGATATGGGTGTTGCTGGCGCTGGGGAGGAAATTGACAAGGAGGATTCTGATGGTGAGGTGGTTTGTTTAAGTCAGGCACCCGGGGAGACACCTGTTGTCCGTGGGAGGAATATGGCCATTGACATGCCTGGTGAAAATACCAAAAAAATCAGCTCTTCGGTGTGGAAGTATTTCAACAGAAATGCGGACAACAGGTGTCAAGCCGTGTGTTGCCTTTGTCAAGCTGTAATAAGTAGGGGTAAGGACGTTAACCACCTCGGAACATCCTCCCTTATACGTCACCTGCAGCGCATTCATCATAAGTCAGTGACAAGTTCAAAAACTTTGGGCGACAGCGGAAGCAGTCCACTGACCAGTAAATCCCTTCCTCTTGTAACCAAGCTCACGCAAACCACCCCACCAACTCCCTCAGTGTCAATTTCCTCCTTCCCCAGGAATGCCAATAGTCCTGCAGGCCATGTCACTGGCAATTCTGACGAGTCCTCTCCTGCCTGGTATTCCTCCGATGCATCCTTGAGTGTAACGCTTACTGCTGCTGGCGCTGCTGTTGTTGCTGCTGGGAGTCGATGGTCATCCCAGAGGGGAAGTCGTAAGACCACTTTTACTACTTCCACCAAGCAATTGACTGTCCAACAGTCCTTTGCGAGGAAGATGAAATATCACAGCAGTCATCCTGCTGCAAAGCGGATAACTGAGGCCTTGGCATCCTGGGCGGTGAGAAACGTGGTTCCGGTATCCATCATTACTGCAGAGCCAACTATAGACTTGATTGAGGTACTGTGTCCCCGGTACCAAATACCATCTAGGTTCCATTTCTCTAGGCAGGCGATACCGAAAATGTACACAGACCTCAGAAAAAGACTCACCAGTGTCCTAAAAAATGCAGTTGTACCCAATGTCCACTTAACCACGGACATGTGGACAAGTGGAGCAGGGCAGACTCAGGACTATATGACTGTGACAGCCCACTGGGTAGATGTATTGACTCCCGCCGCAAGAACAGCAGCGGCGGCACCAGTAGCAGCATCTCGCAAACGCCAACTCTTTCCTAGGCAGGCTACGCTTTGTATCACCGCTTTCCAGAATACGCACACAGCTAAAAACCTCTTACGGCAACTGAGGAAGATCATCGCAGAATGGCTTACCCCAATTGGACTCTCCTGTGGATTTGTGGCATCGGACAACGCCAGCAATATTGTGTGTGCATTAAATATGGGCAAATTCCAGCACGTCCCATGTTTTGCACATACCTTGAATTTGGTGGTGCAGAATTATTTAAAAAACGACAGGGGCGTGCAAGAGATGCTGTCGGTGGCCAGAAGAATTGCGGGACACTTTCGGCGTACAGGCACCACGTACAGAAGACTGGAGCAACACCAAAAACGCCTGAACCTGCCCTGCCATCATCTGAAGCAAGAAGTGGTAACGAGGTGAAATTCAACCCTCTATATGCTTCAGAGGTTGGAGGAGCAGCAAAAGGCCATTCAAGCCTATACAACTGACCACGATATAGGAGGTGGAATGCACCTGTCTCAAGCGCAGTGGAGAATGATTTCAACGTTGTGCAAGGTTCTGCAACCTTTTGAACTTGCCACACGTGAAGTCAGTTCAGACACTGCCAGCCTGAGTCAGGTCATTCCCCTCATCAGGCTTTTGCAGAAGAAGCTGGAGGCATTGAAGGAGGAGCTAAAAGGGAGCGATTCCGCTAGGCATGTGGGACTTGTGGATGGAGCCCTTAATTCGCTTAACAAGGATTCACGGGTGGTCAATCTGTTGAAATCAGAGCACTACATTTTGGCCACCGTGCTCGATCCTAGATTTAAAACCTACCTTGGATCTCTCTTTCCGGCAGACACAAGTCTGCTGGGGTTCAAAGACCTGCTGGTGACAAAATTGTCAAGTCAAGCGGAACGCGACCTGTCAACATCTCCTCCTTCACATTCTCCCGCAACTGGGGGTGCGAGGAAAAGGCTCAGAATTCCGAGCCCACCCGCTGGCGGTGATGCAGGGCAGTCTGGAGCGACTGCTGATGCTGACATCTGGTCCGGACTGAAGGACCTGACAACGATTACGGACATGTCGTCTACTGTCACTGCATATGATTCTCTCACCATTGAAAGAATGGTGGAGGATTATATGAGTGACCGCATCCAAGTAGGCACGTCAGACAGTCCGTACGTATACTGGCAGGAAAAAGAGGCAATTTGGAGGCCCTTGCACAAACTGGCTTTATTCTACCTAAGTTGCCCTCCCACAAGTGTGTACTCCGAAAGAGTGTTTAGTGCCGCCGCTCACCTTGTCAGCAATCGGCGTACGAGGTTACTTCCAGAAAATGTGGAGAAGATGATGTTCATTAAAATGAATTATAATCAATTCCTCCATGGAGACATTCACCAGCAGCAATTGCCTCCACAAAGTACACAGGGAGCTGTAATGGTGGATTCCAGTGGGGACGAATTGATAATCTGTGAGGAGGGGGATGTACACGGTGATGAATCGGAGGATGATGATGAGGTGGACATCTTGCCTCTGTAGAGCCAGTTTGTGCACAGAGAGATTAATTGCTTCTTTTTTGGTGGGGGTCCAAACCAACCCGTCATTTCAGTCGGGTGGTCTTCTGTTTGCCGGCGGTCGGGCTCCCGGCGCTCAGTATACCGGCGCCGGGAGCCCGACAGCCGGAATACCGACAATTATTTTCCCTCGTGGGGGTCCACGACCCCCATAGAGGGAGAATAAAATAGTGTCGCGCCACCGTGCCCGTAGCGTGGCGAGCGCAGCGAGCCCGCAAGGGGCTCATTTGCGCTCGCCAAGCTGTCGGTAAGCCGGCGGTCGGGCTCCCGGCGCCGGGATGCTGGTCGCCGGGAGCCCGACCGCCGGCCAGCCGTAGTGAACCCATTTCAGTCACAGTCGTGTGGCAGACCCTGTCACTGAAATGATGGGCTGGTTAAAGTGTGCATGTCCTGTTTATACAACATAAGGGTGGGTGGGAGGGCCCAAGGACAATTCCATCTTGCATCTCTTTTTTCTTTCATTTTTCTTTGCGTCGTGTGCTGTTTGGGGAGTGTTTTTTGGAAGGGCCATCCTGCGTGACACTGCAGTGCCACTCCTAGATGGGCCAGGTGTTTGTGTCGGCCACTTGGGTCGCTGAGCTTAGTCATCCAGCGACCTCGGTGCAAATTTTAGGACTAAAAATAATATTGTGAGGTGTGAGGTGTTCAGAATAGACTGAAAATGAGTGGAAATTATGGTTATTGAGGTTAATAATACTTTGGGATCAAAATGACCCCCAAATTCTATGATTTAAGCTGTTTTTTAGGGTTTTTTGAAAAAAACACCCGAATCCAAAACACACCCGAATCCGACAAAAAAAATTCGGTGAGGTTTTGCCAAAACGCGTTCGAACCCAAAACACGGCCACGGAACCGAACCCAAAACCAAAACACAAAACCCGAAAAATTTCCGGTGCACATCTCTACTATAAACCTGTTTTGATGCATGCCCCCGTGCAAAAACACGGGTAAATTTAGCTAGTGGAAAAGGGGTATGAATAAGGTTAAGAACATTTCTGTAAAACAACGTATCCAATACGATTTTATTTAAAATAATAAAACAAATAAAAAAATAAAAAAGGTGTGTTGTTTTTTTGTTTTTGTTTTTTTAATCAGAACACAAAATTATGGTCGATATATCGGACCATCAATGAACGGACCTTCACAACCCAATATTTTCCTGGGAAGCTGCGCCACTCTGAAGCTGTCGGGTGGCCTTACAGAACGTGAGGGGGACTTTTTTACATTTCCCCAGTGGCTGCAAATCTTTGCAGCCGCGGAGTGAGTGGTGCTGCTGGGCTGCCCAATGTGCAGTGATCGGAAGCATGGCAGGAACTGGGAGGAGGGAAGCAGGGGGATGAAGTCCCTCTGTTAGCAGCAGCTGCTGGAAGATACAGATGTGACCATGTCAGGGAAAGCCCAGCCTGGTGTGGTCATATCTGATGCAACCATGCCAGGCAAGTGGTTAAGGGACTACTATCTGAAATGGTTTAAGTGATGTGTCTTTAAGTATGAAAGATATCCTGACATGAAGATTTTAGAAATAAGAGAAAAAAGTTTCCTCTGTGCTGTGTATTTAGCAATCCTTTAAAAGCCTTATACAGCAATCAATACTGCTTAGTAATATTTACTTTGTTCCTGCAAAGGCTCTGCCACAGGATATTTGAGCTATAAACAACATTATCATCTAATTAGTGATACATACCTCCCAACATTGGTTGCAGGGGAAGAGGGACATCCGCACAGCGAAGCAGCGTCTGATTTTTAAAAGGGGGAGTGGCTTCACGGGAGTGCAGCGATCGCGAGTCATGCCCCCCATTTTCTGCACTGAGGGTGCATGCCCAGCGCTCTGTGACCTGCTGGCATGCACCCTCTCCCTCTGTCACCTGTGAATAGATACTGTGCGCATGCGCACAGCGGCTATTCACTGCTGCTCTGCTAAGCAGGGCAGCGAGAGACAGAGCCTCCAACGACCCCCCCTCCCCACACCATGGGACACTGCGGCCCTCGGGTGGGACTGTCCCGTGAAAATCGGGACAGTTGGGAGGTATGGTGATAACACTGCTGCTGCTGTGAGAGGTGCGGCTGCTGTGTGGTGGTGCCTGCTGCCGTGCAGGTGTAGACTCGGTACTCACCAGGCGCCGCTCTCTCTCACCTTCAGGTACCGGAACCTTCAACGGACCTGGAAATCTTCAGTCGGATCCGGACACGGCGATTCCCTCTCGGAGCTGACCGACGACCGAGCTGAGGAGAGAATAATATACCTTAAAGGGGGTATCGACCCTTCTTCCTCTGGAACAGGGGATACCCCAGGGGTGACCGCGACCTTCACCGGTTGGGTGAATGGTCATCACCGGCACGAAGCCTCAGCCACCCAGATTTCACACACCCACGCTCTCGCACGTAGTGTAATGAAAAGGATTCTCACGTCCGTGAGCAATCCCGATTCCGGCGCTCGGGGACAGACAAGGGACAAACGCACACAGATGTTACTCACCGTCAGTTTCGCACTGCGAACGTCTTCTTCTCTTACAGGTCCCTGTAAGGAGATAAACAAACAAGCAAACAGCCGTGCAGGGCCTAACTCTAACCTAGTGTCACACCCTATACTAACTACAACGGCAGAGCCCTCAAACTAGCTCTGTGGGTGTGGTGCAACAAAACTAACACACTTAACGAGCTCACACATCGCCCCGCACGGTAACATACATCACGATACACAATGCAAGCGACGGTACGGTCCCTTTATCTACCCGACTCAGAACACCCAGTAGTGGGGGCCGCACAGCTCACCCACCTACCGTACTCTCTCCTTAGGGGCTCAGGCCGAGCGGGCCTGCCTACTTAACACCTCAGGGTGGCCTGGGCCTAGCGCCCAGGGCCACCTGTACTCACCTCGGGGAAACACTGATTCACTGGGCCTAGCGCCCCCTAACTGCACACAGGCCGGAGGCCTGACTTCGCCCACGGGCCTAGCGCCCGCCTAACTTGCTGCCCGTTGGGTGACCTGGGCCTTGTGCCCAAGGTCACCTTATCGTATCCCTAATCGGCCAAAATACACCCCCGGGCCTAATGCCCGCCTAACTGTGCCACAGGGAGGGTGGCTTGGGCCTAATGCCCAAACCACCTAATAAAATAGTGACCCCAAACTCCTATCTGCGCCCCAGGCCTAGTGCCTGAATTGTGCCCTCGGGCCTAATGCCCATCCCTGGTGGTCGAGGGAGGAAAAGGGGAGGGGGAAGGATAGCCTCACTGAGGCCTCACCTAATCCGGGGGCCTCCGGCACCGTCTTCTGCCGCTGACCCGTCCTGGCCAGCGGCGTCGCCTCCGTTGCTCCGCGTCCAGCCGCCGCTGGACATCTTCTTCCCGGAGCCCGACCGCTGGCCTTCTCCTCGCGCTCTTCCGCGCGCGCTGACCTCCGCTCCCGCCTGTCTTCTTCGCCGCTCTTCGGCGCAGCCTTTTCTTCAGGCTCCCGCCCGGCGTCTGACGTCAGACGCCGGGGGCGGGGCCTATGACGCGGCGAGCGCCGATTGGCTCGCCGCGTCCCTCTCCAATTGGCTGCCGCTCCGGGAGCCGCGATTGGCTCCCGGAGGGCGCCAAGATTCAAACGCCCCTGGTCCGGTGCAGGGAAAAGGGTAATCCCTGCACCGGACACCCGCCGCCACGCACCCAGCGCTGGAGACAGACAAGCTGCCCCAGCGCTGTCCCCAGCTAGGGACAGCACCACAGATGTGCCCACAGGGCACATCTCTACATTTCCCCCCCCTTTTTCCTTTGTAGTCCCTACAAAGTTCTCCACGACGTCCATTGTCCGCGGGTCAGGGAATTCCGAGGTCCCTCCGGCGAGGTTGTGTTCAAGGGTCCAGCCCGGACAGGCTGTGACCCCACATCCTTCCACCTCCAGCTCCGGGTTCCTCTTCTTCGTTCCTCCTGACCTCCATCGGTGGATCCTCTGGGGAAGTGGCATCTCCCCACGGTCGCTCAACGTGGGCCACCAAGGGGAATCTTCCTCCACGGGGACAGCAGTCCCCCACTCTTGGCCTTCGATATCGTCTGTGGCTTCGTCCCTGTCTTCCGGGTGTGGTATCGACCACCACCCAACAGTGGAATCCTCCGGGGCATCCGTTTCCTCCCGGGCAACAGCCACCACATGTCGCATTTCCTGGTGGTGCATCTCCAAAGGTCCTGTGTCTTCCTCTGGAACGGGTCCTCCCACGGCATCGCGATCCTCTCCCCGTACGTCCGTCCATTTCGGCACTCCCGGCAGGTATTCTGGCTCAAGGACTATCTCCTCCTCTTCACGGAGGGCATTCAACTGGGAGCATGACTCCACCCGATCCTGCCAGTCACTCTCGTCGGCGCTTCCGATGCCAGAGTCGTCCTCCATCTGTTCTGGGAGGGATTCGTCGGCGGACAGCTCACCGTTGTCCAAGTCTTCCTCCGATATCTGGACTGGGGTATTATTTTCCTCCTCAGCGTACTTAGTCCTTTCCGCTGGCACCTCTGTTTCCTCAGCGTACTCCTTCGCTTCCGCTGGATTCTTTACCTCCTCAGCGTACTCCTTCGCTTCCGCTGGCATCGTTACTTCCTCAGCGTACTCCTTCACTTCCGCTGGCACCTCTGCTTCCTCAGCGTACTCCTTCGCTTCCGCTGGCATCGTGACTTCCTCAGCGTACTCCTTCGCTTCCGCTGGCATCTCTTGGTACCCAGGACACTCCTGTTCCGCACGTCCTGGTCGTGGACGGTTCCATCGCGGGGAGATTCCGGACATCTCCGTCACTGGGTCTTCACGCTTTTCTTCGCAGCGTGGTCTCTTCACCTCCCAGTCGTCCACCTCCGCCTTATGCGGGAAAGGATTCTGCCTTACTGGGGTCACTTTCTTGGGACAGAGTAGGTCCGCAGCATCTTCCCAGGGGCACTCACTGGCCGCATGTCCTGGTCGCCGACACTTCCAACAAGGGAGGGCCACTGCCGCCTTCTCCAAGACGGGTTCCTGGTCCACCTCCTTCACTGGGGAATCTTCACCCGTTGGTTCCGGCTCAGAGGAAATGGGTACCTGCGAACTACCTTCAAGCAGGGTCTTCCGCTCCATTTCCCTGGTTTCCTCCTCCCATCTCTGGGCGCGACCATCCGCAATCATCCGGTCTTCATTCCACGGACAATCGGGAAGCGCATGTCCTCTCGCCTCGCAGAGCGCACACACAGGCTCTGCAGCCACCCGGTCCCAAAGCTGCTGACGAGACTCCGTCATCTGCTTCACCGTGGCCTCGTAGTCCGTCCTGTCTTCCGTCCATGGACATTCCAGGAGCCGATGTCGGGGATCTCCACAGCTTTCACACCAGGAATCAACCTCGTCTTCGCTCAACTCTTCGTCCCAAGGACAACTGTTGTGCTTATGCCCGTAGTTTCCGCAGAGCAAACACCAGGACTCCTTCTTCGCTTGGCCCTGCTGACGTCTTCGGTCCGCTTCCTGGACCACCTTCTTTGGGGACGTCTCTCGCCAAGTACACTCGCTGGCAAACTGCCCTGTTTGCCGACATTTCTTGCAGGGCGTCACAGCGGCCTTCTTGCGCCCCTTCTCCCGGCGCTCTTCTTTTCCACGCTGGATCGACCGCTGCACCATCTTCAGGATGTCTGCCCCAGACACCGTCACCCAGTCGCTCTGGTCCGCACACATCCGGGGGTGAGTCTTCTCCGGAGCCGTCCGCAGGGAGGTCTTCTTGGTGGCGTTCCACATCGTGTCCGTTATCCGGTCTCTTCGATCCTGTCGACTACGCCAAGTGTGAGAGGTGCGGCTGCTGTGTGGTGGTGCCTGCTGCCGTGCAGGTGTAGACTCGGTACTCACCAGGCGCCGCTCTCTCTCACCTTCAGGTACCGGAACCTTCAACGGACCTGGAAATCTTCAGTCGGATCCGGACACGGCGATTCCCTCTCGGAGCTGACCGACGACCGAGCTGAGGAGAGAATAATATACCTTAAAGGGGGTATCGACCCTTCTTCCTCTGGAACAGGGGATACCCCAGGGGTGACCGCGACCTTCACCGGTTGGGTGAATGGTCATCACCGGCACGAAGCCTCAGCCACCCAGATTTCACACACTCGCGCTCTCGCACGTAGTGTAATGAAAAGGATTCTCACGTCCGTGAGCAATCCCGATTCCGGCGCTCGGGGACAGACAAGGGACAAACGCACACAGATGTTACTCACCGTCAGTTTCGCACTGCGAACGTCTTCTTCTCTTACAGGTCCCTGTAAGGAGATAAACAAACAAGCAAACAGCCGTGCAGGGCCTAACTCTAACCTAGTGTCACACCCTATACTAACTACAACGGCAGAGCCCTCAAACTAGCTCTGTGGGTGTGGTGCAACAAAACTAACACACTTAACGAGCTCACACATCGCCCCGCACGGTAACATACATCACGATACACAATGCAAGCGACGGTACGGTCCCTTTATCTACCCGACTCAGAACACCCAGTAGTGGGGGCCGCACAGCTCACCCACCTACCGTACTCTCTCCTTAGGGGCTCAGGCCGAGCGGGCCTGCCTACTTAACACCTCAGGGTGGCCTGGGCCTAGCGCCCAGGGCCACCTGTACTCACCTCGGGGAAACACTGATTCACTGGGCCTAGCGCCCCCTAACTGCACACAGGCCGGAGGCCTGACTTCGCCCACGGGCCTAGCGCCCGCCTAACTTGCTGCCCGTTGGGTGACCTGGGCCTTGTGCCCAAGGTCACCTTATCGTATCCCTAATCGGCCAAAATACACCCCCGGGCCTAATGCCCGCCTAACTGTGCCACAGGGAGGGTGGCTTGGGCCTAATGCCCAAACCACCTAATAAAATAGTGACCCCAAACTCCTATCTGCGCCCCAGGCCTAGTGCCTGAATTGTGCCCTCGGGCCTAATGCCCGTCCCTGGTGGTCGAGGGAGGAAAAGGGGAGGGGGAAGGATAGCCTCACTGAGGCCTCACCTAATCCGGGGGCCTCCGGCACCGTCTTCTGCCGCTGACCCGTCCTGGCCAGCGGCGTCGCCTCCGTTGCTCCGCGTCCAGCCGCCACTGGACATCTTCTTCCCGGAGCCCGACCGCTGGCCTTCTCCTCGCGCTCTTCCGCGCGCGCGCTGACCTCCGCTCCCGCCTGTCTTCTTCGCCGCTCTTCGGCGCAGCCTTTTCTTCAGGCTCCCGCCCGGCGTCTGACGTCAGACGCCGGGGGCGGGGCCTATGACGCGGCGAGCGCCGATTGGCTCGCCGCGTCCCTCTCCGATTGGCTGCCGCTCCGGGAGCCGCGATTGGCTCCCGGAGGGCGCCAAGATTCAAACGCCCCTGGTCCGGTGCAGGGAAAAGGGTAATCCCTGCACCGGACACCCGCCGCCACGCACCCAGCGCTGGGGACAGACAAGCTGCCCCAGCGCTGTCCCCAGCTAGGGACAGCACCACAGATGTGCCCACAGGGCACATCTCTACACTGCAGCAGTGCTCTGTATGATGTTCTTACTGTTCGCTACCATGTGCATGGAAATTTATATTTTGTTCCATAAAATGCCCAGGCAAAATAATATAGAAACAGAATTAATTAGTACATAAAGTTCTGATTGCATAAAATGGTATGCACTGTACTATGTAGGCTTTATGGCTTCTAAATGACTCCCAGTTTTTTATTTGTTGAACAAAGAGAATACACTGGATATCTTTGATAGGGATGGCTTTTTATGACAGGATACATACGTTATATCGGCAGTCACTATGTTGACAGTAACTATGCTGACACGACATTGCAAGCACCAGTATCACGTCACGGTATTATTGCTGCTTGAAGAATTTTAGCTGTAGGGGCATCATAACTGTATACATGCCACTTTACAAGCATATTTAGAGCTATAATGCCAGCATGGTTAAAATGCTTTAAGTGCTGTAGTGTACTAGTGTCGGCATTCTTGTGTCAACATACTGTAGTCACTATGGATATATAACTAGCAATATAATGACAAATGATCATGAAAATACCTAGTGATCTATTGTTGTTCTAATTTATGAAATCTTATTTAGCATTGCACTTGTTTGGGGGCGGCACTTGGATGCTTGTGTTTGTGCTGTCAGCCTGAAAACTGCCAGTACAGATGTAGCCACCTTTATCTTGACTGTTTCTCCGCCGAGACGGGCGTTTAGTCACGCTAATGCGATAGCTGAGTTTCATCACAGGCAGGCGCGTTGAGGCGATCTAGATACTCATCATGCATTACACATCTCCACCACTGTGCTAATGCTCCACTAATCCAGTACTTTCGATCGTACAGTATAGCGGCGGATTGATCTACAGCTCTGGCAATACTGTAGGCGTAACGGGAGGCGGTGGAAAAAGTATGGAGTACTGTACAGTATGTGTATGGAGACGCAACTACAGTAATTGTGTAAAAGGAAGAATGTACAGTACAATGTATAAACACCGTGCTTTTAAAATATATGAGCGTCTGAGTTCGCTAATGCATAATGGGAATGGAGGACTAGCAGGAGGCGGAGGAAAACACTGTGCTTTACAAATGCGAGCGTCCGAGTCCTCTAAGGCATAAACCAACAGCAATGGGGCGGGGGCCGGCCGCTGTTTGCAGTACTTTCACACATGAAATTGGAAATCTCTCATGAGGCGTCGTGGGCTAGGGGTGAAGGCTCCCACCTCCCTCGCTGGGGGTCCAGGGTTCGAGACCTGATGTGCTTTCTTTCTTTCTTTTTTTTTTTTTTTCTGTAATAATGCACTGTATTATTTTATTTACACTGTAAGACAGTCAATGGAAGGATGCACACAGATTTCACATAAATCAAAGTACATCTGCAGGAGCGATTCTTTACGCTAAATGCACCTAAACAGCGGGAATGAAATGAGTGTATTCTGACGCTACCAACTGAGCAAAACAGTACTGTAGATCTTCAGCGTTTGTGTATTGCACAGGACCTGAATTTCCTCCCTGTGCAGGCCCCCAGGGGGGAAGGGCGATGGGGGTAGGGGGGAGACGATGGAAAATACAGTGCCTTTGAAATGCAATTACATGAGCGTCCGAGTACACTACGGCATACTGTAAACCAACACCAATGGGAAGGAAGTGCCAACCTTATTTTTAATGTGTTCCCGTGACATTCACTTTAAAAAAAAAAAATTTCTCTCCAATACAGTACATCCAATGGAAGGATGCACACAGGTTTCACATACAGTAAATCAAAGTACATCTGCAGGAGCGATTCTTTACGCTAAATGCAACCTACAGTACAGTACTGTAAGTGAGCAAAACAGTACTACAGTGGGCGTTTGTGTATTGCACATGACCAGCATTTGCATTCCCTCCCTGTCTACTGCATGATCTGTGCAGGCTCCCATGGGGGAAGGGCAACAGGCTAGCCGAAGGCGGAGGAAAACACCGTGCTTTACAAATGCGAGCGTCCGAGTCCTCTAAGGCATAAACCAACAGCAATGGGGCGGGGGCCGGCCGCTGTTTGCAGTACTTTCACACATGAAATTGGAAATCTCTCATGAGGCGTCGTGGGCTAGGGGTGAAGGCTCCCACCTCCCTCGCTGGGGGTCCAGGGTTCGAGACCTGATGTGCTTTCTTTCTTTCTTTTTTTTTTTTTTTCTGTAATAATGCACTGTATTATTTTATTTACACTGTAAGACAGTCAATGGAAGGATGCACACAGATTTCACATAAATCAAAGTACATCTGCAGGAGCGATTCTTTACGCTAAATGCACCTAAACAGCGGGAATAAAAGAGCGTCTCAGTCACCGCCCCGCTACCCACTTTGCAAAGCTGTTTCCTCGTAAGCAGACTTGCTGTGTGGATCTTCTCCGACCTTTCAGAAATCTCCTGATAATTTGCTCTCCGTTTCTGCCTTCGAAAACTTCTTCACAGGCCATACTGTTCCAGCTCATTGACACAGTTTCGTCATACAGTATTTGACCGGTAATTCTTTCATTTACGGTTTACAATTATTTACTGTGCATTGCTCCATGGCCTGTACAACTTATCCCGGTGTATTTTAAAATGTATACCATCTCTCACTCCATATTTGAGCGCTGCCACGTGCTGGGAGTTCACGGTCGGCGGCCATTTTGTCAGGTTGCTAAGCGATCCAGCTCGGTATACCGTAATGTGCATAGACCTCGCTTATCCCAATGTAATTGAGCTAGGGGATTGTGACGCTCCTTCAGCATTGCCCCCTGGAGTGTGAAATGTATGCCATACTGTATCTCACTACATATCCGAGCGCTGCCACGTGCTGGGAGTTCACGGTCGGCGGCCATTTTGTCAGGTTGCTAAGCGATCCAGCTCGGTATACCGTAATGTGCATAGACCTCGCTTATCCCAATGTAATTGAGCTAGGGGATTGTGACGCTCCTTCAGCATTGCCCCCTGGAGTGTGAAATGTATGCCATACTGTATCTCACTACATATCCGAGCGCTGCCACGTGCTGGGAGTTCACGGTCGGCGGCCATTTTGTCAGGTTGCTAAGCGATCCAGCTCGGTATACCGTAATGTGCATAGACCTCGCTTATCCCAATGTAATTGAGCTAGGGGATTGTGACGCTCCTTCAGCATTGCCCCCTGGAGTGTGAAATGTATGCCATACTGTATCTCACTACATATCCGAGCGCTGCCACGTGCTGGGAGTTCACGGTCGGCGGCCATGTTGTCAGGTTGCTAAGCGATCCAGCTCGGTATACCGTAATGTGCATACAGTAGACCTCGCTTATCCCAGTGTAATTGAGCTAGGGGATTGTGACGCTCCTTCAGCATTGCCCCCTGGAGTGTGAAATGTATGCCATACTGTATCTCACTACATATCCGAGCGCTGCCACGTGCTGGGAGTTCACGGTCGGCGGCCATTTTGTCAGGTTGCTAAGCGATCCAGCTCGGTATACCGTAATGTGCATAGACCTCGCTTATCCCAATGTAATTGAGCTAGGGGATTGTGACGCTCCTTCAGCATTGCCCCCTGGAGTGTGAAATGTATGCCATACTGTATCTCACTACATATCCGAGCGCTGCCACGTGCTGGGAGTTCACGGTCGGCGGCCATGTTGTCAGGTTGCTAAGCGATCCAGCTCGGTATACCGTAATGTGCATACAGTAGACCTCGCTTATCCCAGTGTAATTGAGCTAGGGGATTGTGACGCTCCTTCAGCATTGCCCCCTGGAGTGTGAAATGTATGCCATACTGTATCTCACTACATATCCGAGCGCTGCCACGTGCTGGGGGTTCACGGTCGGTGGCCATTTTTAGTGTGCATAGAACTCGCTTATCCACATAGGCCCCTGTGTTTTTAACTACTATATTGAGATGCACATTTCTAGGCCTACAGTATTTAATATACAGTAAGCAGCATTGTTGTTAGGCAATAATTGAAGAATTTACATACAGTACTGACATGTACTGTATGTAATGCTTGTACATCATGTCAGTCGACCCTTATGCTGTACACTACTGTAAGTCTCACAGGGCCCATGCACTTCCAAGGAGGGTTATTTACTGTACTGTATCTGTTTCATACAGGAAACTAATTGCAGTCCATAACACTGAAGTTGTATTTTCAGTACTGTACAGTATACAATACTTAAATTTGAACATCAGGTACTGGATAGTAAACATGTACAGTATTAACTTCTATCATAAAACTCTTATGCATTTTCAGATGTGTAAATTTTAGACTACAGTATTCACAAATGTTTTCTCTCCATACAGGAATTATAGTTGGACAACATGCCAGTAACTATCAACAAAACGATGAGCAAGATAATCGCCAACATGAAAAAAGAAAATAAAACCATCAAAGAGATCCATGCATGGCTCAAGGAAAGTGGCATTATAGTCACTTTAGAAACGGTGCGCTATCATGCATTCGAGAGAACAACGCCCAGATTTGTATTTCCTACAAAATGCACATGGTACGTACTGTACACTACTGTAATGTTTAAATGACTTGCTTTATACCATAAACAATTTTTTTGAAATAAAATAAAAACTTCATCAATTGTAACTGTGATTGTGCTGTTCATGAATTCATATTTTTCATACTGTATTGTACTGTAGGAGAGTGCAACAAATTGTGGAGGAACTAACTCGTGAGGATGATGAGCGTACTGCTCTGCAAATAAAACGAATTCTCCATTCCAAGTATGACCTGGACATATCGGCCACCAGCATCAGAAGGATGCGACGGAAAATGGGATGGACCTTTGGCGCAACAAGGTAAAATACTGAAAGCAGTATAAACCATACAGTAAATGCACTGTTAATAATCCCTTGATACGTGATATAATAATGCCATAAATCATTATACAGAGTGTGTACTTTATACTATATACAGTATGTGTGTGTGTATATACTGTATATATTCTATCCCAAAAGAGATACCTACTGTATAGGCACTCAGAGACAGCAATGAAGCATTGCCGGCTTATTGTGATGATTACATACTGTATACTGTGTGTGTGTGTTTGTGTGTATGTACAGTATGTATATATATATTACTCTGTATGTAACTTAATGTACTGTATGTACAGTTTAATGTATACAGTAGGTATATAATACAGTATACTGCACATACAGTCTACTGTATATACAGTAATCTGTAAATCTGTAATTTCATAACTGTATCTGATTTCATTATTTTTGGCTCTTCACAGGATATCTCCAATGATAAGAGATGTGAATAAAGAAAAGAGAGTGGAACAGGCACGGCGATGGATTGAGAGTGGTGAAACATTTGATGATGTCATTTTCACAGATGAATCGTCTGTTGCCCTTGAGCGGTTCTCCAGAATGTCATTCAGGAAACGTAACCATATCTCTTTAAAACCACGCCCAAAGCATCCATTGAAAGTCCATGTATGGGGAGGCATATCACGATTAGGAGCTGGTCCCCTATTATTTTTCGAAGGTACAGTACTATACTTTATTCTGTGCCTGTGTTCTGTAAAAATACATGTTGTACTGTAGAGTACGTGTAACTGCACAATAAAAGGAGTTGCTTATTAATGAACAACATTTTTTGATTTCTGTAGGAATCATGGATAAGAAATTTTTCCAAGAAACAATAGTAGAGAAATGTATGGTGCCATTTGTGAATAAATATTACCCAACTCACCATAGGATATTCCAAGACAATGATCCTAAACACTCCGCCTCAGCCAAATTTATGGAAGAGAAAGGTATGAATTGGGAACGCACACCACCAGAGTGAGTATTCTTTCAACAGTGTACAAGTAAAATTTTGGATAGCACTCTAGTACTGTAAAAAAAATTTTTGTTTAATAAACAGTACAATATTGTATGTTTAATTTTCTCTATTTACTGTAATGTAATTAATTTTTTCTATACGCTTTTTTTTTATTTTTATATAGATCACCAGACATGAACCCAATCGAATTAGTGTGGGCTCAATTGAAGAGGTACGTTAGGAGTGTTGCAAAGCCAACAACAAAACAGCAACTGGTGGATGGGATAAAGAAATTTTGGCTAGAAGTACTCACACCTGAACATTGTAATAATTATATAAATCACCTGTATAAAGTATTACCTGTTGTAGTTGAAAGAAATGGTCAAGCCACAAATATGTAGTTCTGTATTTTCTGTTTAAAATTTTAAATTGGTGCATTATTAAAAAAAATGATAAAATTGCCTTTGTCTGATTATTGCATAAACTAATGTAGAATATTATACAGTAGTAATGTTATTGATGTGTACTGTATGAACAGTTATTTTCAGTTTTATAAGTCCTGAATAAGAGTACTGTACATTTTGATCAGTGCAGTACATGGAATCGGATGTTGTAATACTTTATTTTTACATTAATATTGATGTTTTTCCAATAAATATTCAATTTTACAGTATGGTACGGTACAGTACATGAGGGTACCTGTACAGTATGATACGTCATTATGGGGGAGAAATACTGTATCCACTAAATGTACAGTAAAATGTTTTTTTCTTATTACAAACACACAAATGCATCTCAGATGGAAATATGCTATACACAGCAGACAGCTTATGGTGACAGAACTTCCCTACTGTATCCCCACCCATAGTCGTGGTATATTTTAGATTGCCTAATGAGACACTCCTGCAGCATTGCCAATGATTCATGTAAAACCTGTGTGCAAACAGTATCTGTATTGAATGCAAAGTACAGTAAGAGTACAGTATACAGTATTATCAGAGCCAAACCTGACCAACATGATGCCCTAGGCTAGATTTTGGCTGATGCCCTCTTGCACAGATGCTACGTAGTTCCGCCTCTAACCCTGCACCCCTTTCCCAGCACCATCACCCATTTTGGCGCTCCTACCCCCTATAATCTAAATAAGAACAATGTGCACATTTAGTGCCAGCCCAAAACAGTGTACAGTATGTTCTTGCTGGGAAGGGGCATGGTAACACAATAATACCCGAAGATGAAATGACACAACACAGTACTGCAACTTTATTCACATTATATCATGCAGTGGTGTCTCTTATTCTCATGACATCATATCATAGTACCACATTACTCCTAACAGTAATGCCCCTTATTCACATTACACCCCACCACATTCATCTTTATTTACATTAGACCACAGGTTCTCAAACTCAGTCCTCAGGACCCCACACAGTGCAGGTTTTGCAGGTCTCACAGAATCACAAGTGAAAAAATTAGCTCCACCTACTGTATGGACCTTCTAAAATGTGTCAGTTAGTAATGAATACATCTGTGCACTTGCTGGTTTACCTGCAAAACATGCACTGTGTGGGGTCCTGAGGACCAAGTTTGAGAACCACTGCATTAGACCATGCAGTAGTGCCCTTTCCTTATGTTACACCAGAAAATATTGTAGTACACCTTATACACATACAGTACAGTAATGCCACACATTAGTAATGCATTTCATATTTAAATTTTCTGATTTAATTTCATAGAGCCGCAGTCACTCACAGAATATAGGCATGTACTGTAGCATCTCATTTTATTCTGCAGAAGCTGATTATTCCCGTTTGGCTAGTTTGCCGCCTCTGTACAGTATATCACAATAGAAAAAAGTTATAGTGTCAGTGAAAAAAGCACCTCATGACAGATACTGTACACAAGCTCATGTCTAAATACTGTATACTGTAAGCAGTGACATTAAGGGGTACAGTACTGTATATGCAATTGCAGTCGAATTCCGGCAGGAATACGGAAAAAATGGACACGGGATCCCCCATCTTTTTAGAACCAGCACCGGGCTCTGCGCCTGGTCCTGGTGCAAAAAATAAGGGGGACAAAAAAAGCGTAGGGGTTCCCCATATTTTTTGAATCAGCACTGGGCTCCACTAGCTGGACAGATAATGCACAGCCGGGGGAGACTTTTATACCGGTCCCTGCGGCCATGGAATTAAATACCCAACTAGTCACACCTGGCCGGAGTACCCTGGAGGAGTGGGGGCCCCTTAAATCAAGGGGACCCCCCTCCAGCCACTCGATTATCTCTATCACCCCTGTGTATTGTAGCTAGGGGATTGTGACGCTCCTTCAGCATTGCCCCGTAGCCTGCAAAATCTGTGCTGTTATTTGCTCCATAGCTGAGTGCCTCCTAGGAGCTAGGAGTCACAGGCGGTAGCCATTTCAATTGAGTCTGCCCTGCTATAGAATTGTACAGGTATGTGTACATTACCGTACGGTGCATAGAACCTTTACAGTAGAAACTCTCCTGCAGCTTTGGCCTGCTTTACTGTATGTACTGTAAAACTTGTGTTTTGTCAGTTTGCTATGCGACCGAGCCCGGTGTAACGTACAGTACTGTAATGTGCATAGACCTCGCTTACAGTATCTCTGTGTATTTTGGCTAGGGGATTGTGACGCTCCTTCAGCATCGCCCCGTAGCCTGCACAGCTTATGCCATTTCTCATTCCATACCCAACTGCTGCCTGCCACGAGGTGGGGGTTCAGGAGGTGGGGGTTCATGGGTAGTGGTCGTTTTGACAGTGTGCTATGCGATTGAGTCCGGTGTACCGTAATACTGTATGCAATCCTACAGTAGCTTATCCCTCCCCTGTGTATTTTGGCTAGGGGATTGTGACGCTCCTTCAGCATTGCCCCATAACCTGCACAAGGGTTCAGGGGCGGCGGCCATTTTGCCAGTGTGCTACAGTATGTCATCGAGTCCGGTGTACCATAATATGCATACTGTGTATTTTAGCTAGGGGATTGTGACGCTCCTTCAGCATTGTCCCATAGTCTGTACAATCTGGACTATTACTTGCTCCGTAGCCTAGGGCCTCTGTGGGGCAAGGAGTCATAGGTGGTAGCCATTTCTATTCAGTCTGCCCAGCTACAGAATTGTATGTGTACTGTGTACGGAGCATAGAACCTTAACCTGCATAGAACCTGCACATTATGGTACACCGGACTCGATCGCATAGAACCGCTCATGCAGCTACTGTATGCCCTGGTTTACAGTATGTGAATAAAAAAAAAAATAAAGTGTCTGAAAAAAACTACAGTAACATGCATTCGTACTTAAGGAATCGAACCCTGGACTCTGAGTATAGGAAGCGAAACACTTCACCACTTCGCCGCAGACAAATGTATAAATCCGTTGGTTTTGATTATGCTGTAATGGCTACGGGATTAGGACGATAACATACTGTAGAAAATTCCTAATCTTGAGAGGCAATAGTGAACTTGTAACACACATCCATTTGCGACAGTGTACACTACTGGTTTTACAGTACTGTGTTTTGTCTGCGGGACTTGGACGCTCACATACAGTATTCATAAAGTATTGTAGATGGATCATATACTGTATGCTGTACTATTTGCGTCGGTGTCGTACTGTATATACAGTACTGTATTAAATAATGCAGCGTAATGAGTACAGTATTTACTGTATGCAGCGTAATGAGACGCCTTAGTAAAGTAGTCCTTATTATGTATGTCAGTATTGTATTTTACGGGAGACCACACGCATGCGCAGTGGTGATTGTAAAAAGCGACATCTGGTGGCTGATCGCAGGTATTACACGTAAAGGTAACGCCAAACGTCAAATGTCTGTCTCCGTGCGATTAGATAGCCTCTCTGTGGCTAGGCGCGCCTCGCTACGCCACAGTACGCTGCGTATGGTCGAACGGGACAAACGCCGCGGCCACTCAAGATAAAGGTGGCTACATCTGTAACTGCAAAATATTTCCACTGTACTGAACCGTATGCCATCTTGAATAGAGTATAAATGAATGGGACATGCACATGCAGCCCCTGTAACTTGTTCTACTTATACCCCTTTTACATCAAGCTTTTGACCCGGGTTACTGCTGGGTCTACCCAGGACACAACTTGGTGTAAAAGGGTCCTTGAAAAATTACCCAGGTCGAGTGACCAGGTCATCCGACCCTGGTAGCTACCAGAATGAGACCCAGGTAACAATGCAGTGTAAACAGCTCAACCCAGGTTATCCGACCCAGGTTATGCCTCTCCCTGCTGTAGTAAACGAGTCCCAGGACGCATCGACCCGGGAGCCCGTTTACGCAGCTACTGACCCGGTATTCAACCCAAGTATAACACTGCTTTATTCCCGGGTTGAATTGCTGGGTCAGGCGACCCGCGATTTTGGCTATGCCCCTTTCACACCGCACGCCGACCCGTGTCGACCCGGCAATTTGTGCGGTGTGAAAAGGGTATAAGTAAGCCACCATTTTTGATAACCCTTGCTGTGTAATTCTGTATAGGGCATTGACATTTAATTGGTCTATTTATATACATTAAACATGTTAACTTATACTACACATGTCTATGCTGCACATCCTACAGTGCATTGCTGATCTTAATCTGGTACATTATTATGCATTCACTCAGTAGCGGATCTTGCCACGGGCAAGCAGGACTTTTGCCCGGGGCGCCGCCTTCCGGAGGGCGCCGAAGCCATCGGAGGGCGCCGCACCATGGCAAGATCCGCTACTGCTGTGCTCCTCGCTGCCCGCTGTGTCCCCCGGCTGTGTCCCCCTGTGAAGGGAACTAGACGCTACGCGTCTAGTTTCCCTTCGTGGAGAGGACCTTTGCTGTGCAGTGCGCAATGACGTCATCGTGCACCGCACAGCAAAGGTCCTCTCCACGAAGGGAACTAGACGCTACGCGTCTAGTTTCCCTTCGTGAAGAGGACCTTTGCTGTGCAGTGCGCGATGACGTCATCACGCACCGCTCAGCATTTCAGCTGTGCTACTCTACTGTACAGGGGGCGTAACTGACCACGCCCCCTGTACGTAGCCACACCCATATTTCCCGCCAGGGTGCAAATAGGGCTAGAACCAGCCCTGCATTCAATAGCAGTATTTACTATATATATTTATCAGGGGGAATAGCCCATGCACTCTCTCATGGTTAGGCATACCAATGTGGCATCTGGCCACACCGCTAAACATGGGCCCCTTCCACTGCATTTTCCCAGTGGGCCCTCCATGCCCCAGTCCGGCACTGGTTATAGGTTAAATGTGCAATGTTGTAGAGGCCAATATTAACCACTTAACTGACATGGTCAGATCTGTTCTACAGATGTGCATAATATAATATTTAAATATTTAAAAAAAATACTTTTAAAAACTATATAAAAAATAAAAAACAATGTTATGAACAGTTTTGAAGGGAATAATCATAAATTAAGTGGTTAACAAAGAAAAGCAATGTGTGGTGCTATGAAAGGAAACACATAATGTAATAGATAAGGGATAAGGTACAGTAGATAACTAAAATACAAAAAAAATTAAGACGTTGGGACCCCTTTTTGTGCAAACATTTGCCAGTATTTTTTTCTTTTAATGGAGTGATGCAACAATGTGTGAAAATGTTCAGATGTAGGGACAGAAGACCTAAGAACTATCTCCTAATCAGATTAGCAGCAGATGTGTTAGTGACCACTCCTAAATCATCCAGTGGTTTTATTATTCTATTATAAATCTATAGAAAAGACAGCAAAAACACGTACAGTAGGGGTATATTCAATTGTGCACAAGGTTTTTCACGCAGCCACAGCATTTTTCCTATACAATTGAAGGTAAGTTGCGGCGATTGTATAGAAATGTCTATAGGAATCACTGCATCTTTTTTCTCACAGCCCCAAAACAAGTCCGATTTTTTCTTACAATCATTATTTTTAAGATAAAGCATTGGGACTTGTTCAGGAACCCCTGTGGAATTCCACCTAATGACTAATTAAGCAATTGGAAGTTTTCAATTAGCTTAATTAGTCTTTAATTACTCACCTTCTGAAGTGGTATTTTCTTCCACTGGATCTTCTGTAGCAGCGGAGGAGTGTGTAAGTATGTGAGAGTGTGTGTGAGACCTCTGTGACCCCCTGTCGACCGGTAGCCGGTCAGAGGTAAGTATCCAACTTTTTTTGTGCACTGTGGGGTTTTCAAAGCAGAAAAGACTGCTTGCATTTTTTTTTAATTGAATACCGTTGATATCGGAAGCACGCATACCTGCAGTAATCCGAAATTGGGCACGAGATGCACAAGGTTTTTTTTTCCAGGCAAAACCTCACGCCCAGTTGAATATTCCCCATATATTTAGAAAAAGTTGAGGTCACAGCCTACTTTATTGATCAAACTGTAATTGGTCAAATGAATCGTGCCAGTAAAAGCAGTGAACCTCAGCCACACTCCCCTCCAAGTGGCCTGGGTTAAAGGCAATCTCCCTGTTCTCAAATGGAAAGTGCCACCAAACCACTCTTGCACAACAAAAAGGCCACCGAGGCGCATTGCTTTCTGCCAAGCTGCACATCACCAGTTGTAAAAAAGTGCACATATATCACAATTCTATCAACAACAAAAAAGACAAACAAACCACAACAAGTTGAGAGGGGGCGGATCACAATGAAAAGAGGAAGATTCTTTTCCTGTCCATTTACTGTATATGCTTACTCCTAACCCAACCCATTAAATTTGAAAGGCTGGCTAATACAAATGGATATATTATTATTATTATTATTATTATTATTATTATTATTATTATTATTATATTATTATTATTTTTTTCTGGTAAAATATTTGCTTGGAAATTATAGCTTTCAAAAGTCTACTTATACTAAAAGAAAAAGGTTCGCAGTAAAATGCAGAAATTTGTCTTATACTGTAGACTTGTTTTGGAAAAAGATGTGACAATTGTCAGTATCACCCCAAATTACACACTTGATTTCTAGAGATACAAAATATATTTATTTATTTATTTATATCCAAAGCCCACAGGGAAAAAGGAAAAGCTCAATGCTGTTCAGCATTGGCCCAATTAAATTTAGTAACAGGGGGCTGCATCAGAGCCGGGTTAAGACCATGGGGGGCCCGGGGCACTTAAGACGGAGGGGCCCCTATTCAAGAGAAGGGTGTGTGTGTGTGTGTGTGTGTGTGTGTGTGTGTGTGTGTGTGTGTGTGTGTGTGTAACAGCAGGTCACATACCAGCCACAGCCATGCCACAATCAAACTGCGCTCCCGGCAACGGCTCAGCTCTCTAATCATGTATGAGTGAAGCAGCCTGCCGCTCAGCCATTGGGGCAGCCTACTTCAGTCATACATTATTGGACAGCTGAGCCATCGCTCAGCTGTCCTGTCTGTACGGCCGCCGCTGCAGTGCGGACGGGAGCGCAGCACCACAGATAGGAATAGAAGAGAGATCCGATCTGTGGTGTGGCGGGGGCCCTTTTGGAAAGGGGGGCCCGGGGTACGTATCCCCGGGACCCCCCCCTTAATCCGGCTCCGGGCTGCATATTTCTCTGGCACTCCCATTCCTAGAGTAATGGACTTGATGCTGAATAGCATGGGCCTATTGGATAAAATAAAGTGGGCCACACTATTTTTACTATTTTGGTTTCAAATCCTCAGCACTATCCAAGCCACTGGTGATGTGTGGAGTTTAAACTTTGCTGGCAGCTTGGTTTCTGACACTCCAAATTGTCAGGCAACACATCCAGTGCGCTGGAGGCCCAAATCATTAGAAATTGCGGCATTTCATCATCTTTCCCTCCAACAAATCAAAGACTTAAGGTAGAATATGCCAATATTTGCTTTACATTTAATATAAATGCTCTGCTTTTTTGTCTTACAGCTTCTATTTATTCTAAGGAAAGAATTTATATTCAGACTAGTGTGTTCTATTTATGGTACTCCAGATGTTAAAAACTAAAAACTACTTTTATTTCCTAGAACTGTAACATTCCAATTCTGCAGCTCTAGGAACACCAAATTACACTAAGCCTATTTCTGTCACGAATGAGATTATTTTGTGCCAGTAGACTTAACACAGAAAAATGGGGATAAATAAAGTGCTATTGCTTATTGTAGCACGCTTGATCCTGTAGTGAAAGCATTTTTCTTTGCATGAGGGACACAACTACTATTATATCAAAGAAAAACAAAGAAATATCCTGGATGCTGGTCTAATGAGTCTTATTGTAAGCAATGGGTTTAAAACATTTTGTTGAGCTGCCGCTCCTCAAGTACTGTAGAGGTAATTGCAAAACCTCCTGTTTCTATGTAGCAAAATATATGATGGACAAAGTCCACCATAAAAGAAGCACTGCTCAACTAATGGACAATTTAAAATACAAAATTCATTACACATAAAAGAGAAAATGTAATAAAAAACACATAATAGCCATTAAAAAGATTTTGTCTCACAAAGTAGTAGCAAAAATCTGTATAATTATCAGCACTAGGGCCCTCATTCCGAGTTGATCGGTCGCAAGGCGAATTTAGCAGAGTTACACACGCTAAGCCGCCGCCTACTGGGAGTGTATCTTAGCATTTTAAAATTGCGACCGATGTATTCGCAATATTGCGCTCACAAACTACTTAGCAGTTTTAGAGTAGCTCCAGACTTACTCTGCCTGTGCGATCAGTTCAGTGCTTGTCGTTCCTGGTTTGACGTCACAAACACACCCAGCGTTCGCCCAACCACTCCCCCGTTTCTCCGGACACTCCTGCGTTTTTTCCGGAAACGGTAGCGTTTTCAGCCACACTCCCATAAAACGGCCTGTTTCCGCCCAGTAACACCCATTTCCTGTCAATCACATTACGATCGTCGGAGCGATGAAAAAGCCGTGAGTAAAAATACTATCTTCATAGCAAAGATACTTGGCGCAGTCGCAGTGCGAATATTGCGCATGCGCACTAAGCGGAATTTCAATGCGATGCGATGAAAAATACCGAGCGAACGACTCGGAATGAGGGCCTATATTCATATTGCCTTTATACTATGCTTGTTTCATAAACGGATGTTCCATTCTTTTGGTCAAGTTTTCAATAGACCATATTCTATATAGAAAAGTAAGCCAAATATGCTAAAATAATTATTGCTGATTAAAACTGTTGGGGGACCGGAGGATAGTTCATTAGAGCATAAAGAGGTTTTGCTTCATACTGTATGTGCACATATATTCACAGTTCCTTATTAAGGGTATTTAGGAGTTTTTTTTACCCTTTGCTGTTGATTTGCAGCTGTGCTGTAGATGACGGTTGTTTTCCAACAAACAAGTTCCTGTTTCCTCCTCTGCTGCTGGTATTCCCGATATGTGATGGAGTTGGTGTTAAGTCACTGGGCATGCAAGTAATTGCAGGAATTTCTCTCCTGACCACTTCCCTTTAACAGCCGTAGTGCTCATTCCTCCGTCTCCAACATAGATAACGCATTTCTTCGCCTGTTGAGCAGCACTTCTTTTATGGTGGAGTTTGTTCTTCATGTATTTTACTGTTATGTCAGTTAAATCTTTTGTCTGTATTGTTTTCAGATTTTCACTCAATATTTCTGTATCTCATGCATTTTCTCAGTTTGTGCTTAAATTAAAATGTAAGATATATTTAGTGTGAACTTTTATTTTTTCGTTTTGTTATTTGTCTTTTCACCTAATGATTCTACCATCTGTCCTTAAACTTGCATCAATGCTATAATCTCATAGTGAGCAGATGAAGAATGATTTGCTTCCTCTTAAAAATCATCTTATTTTGTATTTCTGCATATTATTGATCTTTTGCAGCAGGCGCTGCAGATAAACACTCTGGTTCTGTGTTCTAACGGTATCCGGGCTCTAGGTCAACCATGGAAATGTCAAAAGTCATTAGGCCGACCACTAATGATCGACATGCATTAAACCGACATAGGCAAAAGGTCGACATGTAAAAGGAACTGCTTAAAGTGGTCCTAGAGAGGAGGTGGAACTCACCCCCCTGCACACACATACACGCTCATGAAATAAAGGGATTGCAAAAAGGGCGTGGCCTTAATAAGAAAGGGGCGTGGTCACCCAATAGTATCCCCAATTCAAATTACGCGGCACAGTAGCACAATCTTATTCACATTACACCACATAATAGTGTCCCTTATCCATGTTATGACAGGGTGGCAAGGGTGCATTTGGGACCCTTCTTCCTACCTTGCTCCTCCCCCTCTCCTGCCCTGTTATGTGACAGGTCCTTTAGCCCACTAGGATTTAGACCTAACCCTTAGGGCAGCGGTGGCCAACCAGTCAGATGCAAAGAGACAGAAAAGATCTGTAGTCAAGGCTAAGAGCCACTATCATGCGCGTGCCTAAGGCGTACAAGCAAAAATGAGGGCATGGCCTAGTTGTCACAAAGCCACACCCCATTTTGTGCACACACCTTTTGGTATGACGTTTGTAGTAGTATACCTTGTGTCATAACCCCGTGTCATGTTGTACAGTGCCACATACATGTAATGCCCCAGTACAGTGCCACATACATATAAAAATGCCAAAAAATGGGTGCCTCCATAGTGCCAGATACATATATGTCCCCAGTGCCAGATACACATACCACCATAGTGCCAGATACATATATGCCCCACAGTGCCAGATACACATGTCCCCACAGTGCTAGTTACATATATGCCCCACAGTGCCAGATACATATATGCCCCCAGTGCCAGATACACATGTCCCCACAGTGCCAGATACATATATATACCCCCACAATGCCAGTTACATATATGCCCCACAGTGTCAGAAACACATGCCCCCATAGTGCCAGCTACATATATGCCCCCACAGTGCCACACATGTCCCCACAGTGCCAGATATGACCCCAGGGCCAGATACACATGTCCTCACATTGTCAGATATGCCCCCAGAGCCAGATACACATGCCAACAGTGCCAGATATGCCCCCAGTGCCAGATACACATGTCTCCAAAGTGCCAGATATGCCCCCAGTGCCAAATATGCCCTCAGTGCCAGCTACACATGTCCTTACAGTGCCAGATATGCCCCCAGTGCCAGATATTCCCCCATGCCAGATATGCCCCCAGTGGCAGATATACATGTCCCCACAGTGCCCACCCGTCCCAAGTGCTGCTCACCGCACGCTGTCTGTCCTGGCAGAGAGGAGAGCGCAGCGTACGCCTCTCCCACCCCAGTCTCCAGTGGCTGTGTCACTCTGTTTCCAATTAGGCACCGGTCCATGAGCCAATCAAAGCTTGCGGCCCAGCAGCAAATCAGGAGCCTTAGCTGCTCAGTGCCTGGCAGCGAATTCTGATTGGCTCATGGATTGGCACCATCAGAAAAGAACAAGAAGTGTGCTGGGGCGGGGCGGGCAGCGGGAGGTGGACCACGGGAGCCGACCGAGACGCATGCGGTGGAAGAAAGCCTCATGCAGCTCGAGAGCCACGGGTTGGCCACCGCTGCCTTATGAGGAAAGAGATGGCGCCTGCTGGTAACACAGTCTCAGCGGGTGCACTGCATTTCTCTAGGTTAGGTGAGCAGGTGGAGGCGGAACTGCGTTCCGTCTCCAAATGGAACTGGCGGAATGCAGTTCTGCCCCATTCCGGCTCACTTTAACCTCTGGTCAACAGGTACAAAAGGTTGACAGATTCAAATACTATTTATAGTATATTTATCACTGTATTATATGCATAAATTGGTGTTTAATTCCTTCATTCATTAATATCACTTGATAAAATCACACAAAACCTGATTGGTCTGATCAGCATCCAAAACTTTTGCTAGAAATTAGGGATATGATAAAATATACACAACATAATAATGTAAAGTTGTCTAAGTCAGAGGTTCCCAAACGCGGTCCTCAAAGCACCCCAACAGTCCAGGTTTTAGGTATATCCATGGCTCAGCACAGACGGTTAAATCAAGTTGACTAAGGTGCTAAATAAGTCACCTTTGGCCAAGCATGGATACATTTAATACCAGGACCGTTGGTGTGCCTTGAGGATCGCGTTTGGGAACCTCTGGTCTAAGTAATTCCTAAGTTTATTTAGTATAATTTTTTTAATAATAATTATATTTCCACTACTAAGTAAAAATGAGCGACTGGACTCTGAAATCTTAAATCTAACAGAATAGAGTTTAGGGGTACTGAGTAGTACTGAGTCATATACAGTATGTATGTTCCCTGAAGATGGGTTAATTAAACATACAAAATTGTAATCAATAGGTATCAGTGTCTAATTATTTCAGAACTAAGAATATGGACATGAAAGAAAGTGCCTAATAGTGCTAAAAGACACATAATATTAAAATATTATACTGCATACCGACATGAGTAACCTTCTGTTTTACTTTTTCATCCACTAGGGGTCACTGGAGTACTCCTAGAATATGGACGGTATGAAAGCAGGGAGAGGCACATTTAAATATTTAAAGTGTAACCCTCCACCCTCTCCATACTCCCATAATGCACCAGTGTTTTTTTTTTATGCCTCTCAAGGAAAGGCACACGCTGGACTTAGTGCCAGACTTTTTATTTTTATTTTATTTTTACTTCACAGTCCCTTCCCAGCTTATTGAGAAGTGTGGGTCCGGGAGTGTGTGCTGCTATATGTAGACAAAGGCTTGTCGGCGATTGAAGAGAAGCAACGCCATAGACCTATATCAGCTTCGGCTGATATTTCAGCCTCGGCTGAAAGAGGCAGTCGGAGCTTACAGAGAAGGCCCGACAGACACCTCCAGAGGCGGTCAGAACTTACAGAGAAGCCCCGACAGACACCTCAAGACCTTGTGGACGAGGTAAGAAAGTGGGAGGTTCAGTTCAGGCTGTCTGCCATTACGTGTTGTGGGTTCAAGGCAGAAGGCAGTGGCAGGAACATATAGCCCACAGTGTGTCCGGGGAGCGTGCGGTACAGTGTTCTGACCGCAGCTCCCTGCATGTACAAGATGGCGATCACCGCTGCAGAAGTGGTGAGGTGCAAGGAACTGTAACTCCCCTCCGCTGATTCAGCGAGAGCAGAGACCAAAATAGCACAGGTAACAATGCATAGTTGCACTCGCACCCCAGTGGGGCACTGGACGCACATTCCCTGCTGTGCAGTGCCGTAACTGCTCCTTGCACTAGTGCTGGAAGGGGAGAGGTAGACGCCAGGAAACCGATAGGCACCACTTAAAGAGAGCGTGCGGTACAGTGATCTGACCACAACTCCCTCCATGTGCTCCCTGCATAGCTTGTGGGTGTTCAGGGAGCACGCGGTACAGAAATTGACCGCCGCTCCCTGCATAGCTATTACAGCCACCTGTGCAATGGGACGGTGCGGTACAGTGACTGACCGCAGCTGACTCCATGTGCTCCCTGCATTAGCTACTAGAGCCCGTATGTGTTCATGGAGCATGCGGTACAGTGATCTGACTGCAGCTCCTTGCATAGCTATTACAGCCATCTGTGTTCTGGGAGCATGCGGTACAGTGATCTGACCACAGCACCCTCCATACGACTAATACAGCAGGGAGAGAGGGATCAGGTGATCGACCCTCCTTGCATGCCTGAGGTTACACCCAGAAGCGGCAGGTACTGTATGACCACATCTCCTTGCACAAAGCCGGCGCAGTGTGGAGCGAGTGGCACAGGGTGCTTGCAGCTCCCTGCACAGACGCAGGCATTACAGAGAGCGAGCGGTACAATTGCTCTCATTCCGAGTTGATCGCTCGTTAGCTACTTTTAGCAGCCATACAAACGCATAGTTGCCGCCCACAGGGGAGTGTATTTTCGCTTTGCAAGAGTGCGAACGCCTGTGCGGCCGAGTGGTACAAAAACATTTTGTGCAAAACAAGACCAGCCCTGTAGTTACTTATTCTGTGCAATGAGTGCTGCAACGAAGGTCCCGGAATTGACGTCAGATACCAGCCCTGCACACGCCGTGACACGCCTGCGTTTTTACAAACACTCCCAGAAAACGGGAGCGGCTGTGCGAATGGAATCGTTGCTAGAAGCAGTGGAAAACAACGATGCTCTTTGTACCCGTACGCCACGCGTGCGCATTGTGGCCCATACGCATGCGTAGTTTTGCAGTTTTTTTAAATACTCGCTATGCAGCGAACAACGGCAGCTAGTGATCAACTCGGAATGAGGGCCAATGTGACCGCTGCTCCCTGCACATGACGTTTTCAACATATGTGAAAAGGGAGACCTTGTTGTGACTACCACTGTTATCTTAGTTCAGTGCTTAGCTGTGTATGTACGTAGGAGCCCTATGTTCAAAGCCCGACTTTCTCCCATGGTGGGTGCAGGGAACGTTCTATGAACGTTCCCTGTATTCTGCATGCTTATTGTGTGTAGGTTCATTTTATTGTAACAGCCACCATTTTACTCATGGTGCCATTTTAATTCTTAACTTCCTGCTTCCTTTTGCAGGAATTTGGATGTCGGTCCTACTAAACATGGCCACCCGAGGGGGCAGGGGTGTTAATAGGTTTAGTAAAGCACATGCGTTATTGTGCTGAGCCCTCTGTTTCTCACACCCTTCAGTTATTTTACAGAGTAGGGGAGAATATGTCTTCACTGTATTGCTGTTTTAATGACATGAATGCTAACTCATTCATTAATGCTATTAGAAAGGTCCAAACCTATGAGGTTATACCTATTTCGTCGTTGGTTCAATCTAACAATTCTAGGCCACAATCACGCAGATTGCTGATAGCACCGGCATTGATGATTGCAAGGTTATAGCCTTCACAAGGTGGATTCTTCATGTTCAAGTTAAAAAAAATAACCATGCCAGTTCCAGTGACCGCTATTCAGTCCAACTATACAGCAGCACATGTGGTGCTTACCCCTATTTTAGTTGAACATAAGTTAACAAAGCTGTAGTAGCATGGGTAAAACTGTTTAGGTTTGGCTTACAACAGCTTTTATATTTTTTAACCGATCATATTGTGAAACGGTTGAGAATTTGACTACAGCATCTAGAGATGTTGCAACAGCAGTCTGTGTGGCCAAATGGCTAAGCTGCATGCTTGCCATGCTGCCGGTGCATATTGTCGGAACTTCAGACCTCATTGCGGTTCTGTTGTAAAAACAGTTCTCAGTTTTCAATTCTACTATTGTGACCCGTAGGACGCTTTAGTTGTGGTTTTAGCAGGCCAAGGGTACGTCAAAACAAGGAATAAAGGCGTTGCCATATATTGGCAAACTTTTATTTGATCCTAAATAGACAAATAGTGTTCTCAGGCTACTGAAGAAAAAGCTGGTTACCTTCCATTGCCTGCACCTGAAGGAAAGTACTCTAGACCAGCGTTCAGGTCATGTAGGCTTTAGTCCTTTCGAGGCCGTGCTCAAAACCACTAACCATAGCCAGGAAACAAGGCCAGCTGACAAACAATGGCATGACGGGCTTTCAGCCCATTTTGATTCTTCAATTGTAGGAGCACGTTTTTTACAAATTATGATGTGGCATGGGGTTAGACATCCAGACATGAGTAGATCTGACAATTTAGTGTTCACCATTGAGGTGCTCAAGGACAGGACTGCCGACGTCAGTAGTCAAGAGAGCATATGGTCATTGGAGCTTGGCTCTTTCGCCTACATTTCCCACAATTCTCAGCGGTTTTTTGTAATCGTGGCCCAAACAGAGTTTTGGGGCTTCATATTTTACTTGGTATACTCTTAATGGGGTTCAATATAATGTAGGTTTATTTTGTTTAAATATTTATATAATTTGATCATGTTTTAAAGAAATGGAATTATGCAATTAATTAACGATGCAATTTCCTGCTGCTCACTGATTGGATGTTTGTACTATAAATATCCAGACTCCTCACAGTACAGGCAGTTCTTGATAAAGGTCCTGCTAAAGACCGAAACGCGTTGAACAAACAGTACTGTGAGTAGCCTTGGACGATCAAAGTTGGATCCATTTTTATTCTGCTTTTTTATTCGGCTGTTCATCATCACTTTTTAAGAAAAAAATGTTTTTTTTTTTTTTTATGTATTTGGGAAATAAATCCTCCGTTTTAATTAAACAAAGAGGAATCCTTTCCTGTTTTTTTCCGTGTATCCTGTGTGGGATAATTTCCTGAGACCGTGGATAAAGATACCGTGATAGGAGTCGAATATCTATATATCCAGTGAGTTGTGGTACGCATTTTTCTTGATGGTAGAAAATCCAAAAGATACCTTTATGTATATGTCCCAACTGCAAATTGTGTAAGTTGGGGTACGCATCTGACAGATCTTAAAGATTTTAAAGATACCTTTATGTGATTTATCATCATTTCACCATTGTGAGTCTTGGGTACGCTCCTGAGATTTAGATTTCAATACTTTAAAGAAATCTATTCATTGAAAGATACCTTTATGGGTTTCCACTCACTTGTTTCTGTGTGAGTGGGGTACGCCCTTTCTACTTCCTGAGTTGTGGAAATAATCAGATTGGTGCAAAACTGTCCTACACATTTTTTCTTTTACTTTTGTTTTTTTATGAACACTGGGATCACTGTATGGTTCTACGAGAGGAGGAAGAACAAATCAGAGAAACTCTCAAGTTGTCATACGAAGGATACATCTTCTCCTCAGTAATAAAAGGGATGTATTTTATGTAACAAATATTTCTTATGCGCCCTGTACATAGACAGATACCACCCCATATTTTGTATTGTATATTACTTCTGTAAAATTGGTGATTTTTACTTTGGCATTTGTAGTGGACGGGCAGCATTGCGCCACACAGGCGAACGGTTCAGAAAAAACTTTTTCTTTTGGGCTGTAGAAACCACTCTGTTAAGACGAGATTGCTTTCCACAGTCAGTTATACCAACCATGCTGTGAGCTCGGAAGCCGGTTACAATAGGTAGACGCCGCCTACAGGGGAAGGATATGGTGTGTGTGCTGGTGTGCGATCTCTTTTGCTGGAGAGCTGCATAAACCTTAGTTTGTGCAGTCTCTGCTCAGCCCAGGACTTACTCAGCTGCTGTGATGATCGGGGCTGGAGCTAACGTCGGAAACCCTCCCTCAAAACGCTGGGTCCCTCCTGCGTTTTTCCAGACACTCCCTGGAAACGAAAAGGAAAGAGAAAAAAGAATGACTCTGTGTTGGGGCACTCTTATGATTGTAGTCAGACAGTAAAACTTAATTTTTAATTCAATATTAAAATAATGAGTTTAAACAGCACACTACTTCAAAGGGTTGTTTTATCTTTTATGTACATTTGCAAATTACCAATTTATTTTGCATAATTAAAACCACATAATCGGAGTTATCATTGGTAGTGAATACCTGCCTAGGTGAAAATATTTGACTTAATAAATAATTATTCGAATGACTCTGTCTATACTTAATATCTCGAGACAGGTTAATTATCCCCACAGGGTTCTTTGTTCAGCGGTCTCTGTAGTTGCAAATAATTCATTAATATTGTCACTCTCAAAGGTACAGGTCATAGATCTCAGTGAGTAAAAATGTTGCCTTTATGGGTACTTAAGCACCTGCTGCTCTACATTGATACAGTGGTGTTACCACAAGGCTTTTTAATTCAAAGGATTAGTACCTCCTTAAGGTCTGACCATCAAACAGACATTGGTTACAAAGCCTATATCTCACAATGCCCCTTATAGAAGGGGGGTTATTAGTATCTGGTATCCCCTTTGTTGTGGGGGTTCATAATGCCTAAAACAGGTCCAAATCACATATCCCTCGTATTTCTATAAAGAAGGTCTTTAATAGAGTGTCCGGGTAGACACTGAAAATTAGATCGAAAATAGATGGTAGGTGGGTAGTTTCCTTCTGCTGTTCAGCATATAGGTTTACTGCACCTGGTATTCATTGCGGGTCTCCCCATCAATTACTTACCAGGCCTAGCAGAGATTGGCTTCCAAGATCGGATGAGATTGGGCTTATCCTGTGGAGACATGGCAGTAATCTTTGCTGAATGAGTGAGTACTCTTACCAAGCAAGAAATGTGCTTCTGCTGTCCAACCGGATGAGAGAGCACGTTTAGAATAAGGAAAGGAGAAGAAAAAAGAGCAAGAAAAGAGGAAAAAAGGAGAATGGAAGAAAATGAATATTGATAGTGGAGCTAGACAGATTTTTTGGGCGAAGATATGCGTAAGGTTAGCAATCCACGGTTAAACAGTCTTATTAGATGCCCAATGACCAAATTGTGACATAAGTTTAAATCTGGAGTCATAAAAGAGACTGTAGGTTCAAAGTCTGCACCATGAATGCACCTGGTTAATAAGTTAGAGAGCTCCTGTCATTAGGAGACTGATATATGTATCTGAAAACAGGGGCTTATCCTGCTGCAGAAGATTTCTAGTATATCACTCAAATCCTAGTCAGTTGAGTGCAGGAGAAGAGAACAATTTTTTCTTCCAATTAGAGTACTGTTTCCCAGCAAGGGTTAAGTGAAAAAAAAATGTTGTTGTTTTGTTTTTTTTTGGGGGGGGGGAATATTGGTGGATATGTATCCTTAAGTGTATGGTGTTAGGCTGTTATATCACATGTCTGTTAGACCAGAGAGTGAATGGTAACTTCTGAGATACTAATCATACCCAAATAGAAACATTCACATTGTATGACTTCTCAGTATGGGCTGTAACACACTACCCGGTTTTGGCCAGACGGCAAAAAGCCGGACAAAAGCTGTCCGGTTTTTTGCCGGCCGGCTGAGCCTTTCACATGCAACAGCTTTTAGCCCGTTCTAATGCTATGGTTATAAATTTGGATGAAGTAGGCATGTGCAGCAGCAGCAGCAGCATTTCACAGTGTGTGTGTGACTGAGCAGCATTATCACATGGATCGCAAACGTATTATTGCGCTGTGGTTGTTATATCGTCGTCGACGAGCACAGAGGCATAAGCGGCTTTATTGGGTTCACCCAATAAACTTAAGAAGAGATGAATTGAATACATTCAACTCACTATTTGAAGACCTAAGAGCAGATGAGAATAAATTCTTCAATTATTTCCACATGTCCTTGTCATCTTTTGACGAATTACATATGCGGCTGAGAGACCATATTCAACATGAGAACACTACAATGCGAAATTGTATTCAACCTGTTCAAATGTTAGCAGTTGCACTGAGGTAAGTAAATCAGAGACATTTGAAAGTACAATGTTTTTATTTCACAATGAAAATGGACATACAGTATTTAAAGTATGAACAATATTTGCAATGAACTTATATCCAAAACATTAGGTAACAAGTGTAACAAACAGCCAACGGTGGTAATTAAATTGCATGTGTTATGCACCACGTGTGTGATTTGTAAAGAATTTGGAAGAATCAGGGCTAGATTGGTATTTATAATGGGTGCAGTGATGAAAAGTCCACGGAACTGTATGAACCAGAAGACGGTGCAGGGGATGGAGTTTGAGAGGGACAACTTTGAGGGCTATTTATTGGAGGCATGTTTCCAAAATGTGGGTACAATTGAGATGTTAGCAGAGGTTGGGCTTGTTGCATAGGATTTTGACCATAAGGTTGTTGTAGAGGCATTGCTTGCAATAGTGTTTGGTGATTTGGCATAGACTGATAAGGCAGGGGCGAAGGCTGCAAGGATCTCTGCTTCTACTGATTTATATTAGAAATAAGTTGAAGAACCCCCATTTGGAATTGTAAGGTTTCATCTTCGTCTAATTTCTCTAAAGCAGGCATGATCCCCTGAAAGAACAATAAATGTTGATTTGGTTTTTCAGGTTCCAGAGCCTTTAGCAGTTTTAATTCTATTTCATCTGGCTTACGGCGGCGTGTTTGTGGCCGAAAACCACCATGTGTGGCACTGGCTGCTGGTGTTTGTGGAGTCTCTGTTGTGTTTTCGGGCTCATTTTCAGGAACTGAGTTTTCCCTAACAGTATCTTCAACTGGGTTATCTGGTATGACATCCTCCTGAGTGAAATTTTCTTCAGTATCCCGAGACACATACAATTTTTTTAAGAATTGCATCTAGTCATGAAACACATATTTCCTATGCTTCACTGCCCCAGCTTCAGATCTCTTGCTTTCTTCTATTTTTTTGAATGACTTTGCAAAGGAGTCTCGAATATTGCTCCATCTTCTCATGACTTCTTTACCTATAACAATATGATTCAATAACAATATAAATGTTTTTCATTTTGTAATGTTTACCAAAGACCTACTGAGCAATTACTCATAGTTTGCATTTGTTCTTTTCAGATATCTGGCAAGTGGGTGCACTTTTACTGATCTTCACTATACTGTACTTATCGAATTGGAATTTCAACTGCAAATCAGATAATTAAAGAAGTTTGCCGAGCCATTTGGTCAGTCATGCAGTCAGAATGTCTACCTACACCTACAAAAGAACACTGGCAATCGATAGCAGCTGATTTTGAGAAAAACGCAAACTTCCCACATTGCATAGGGGCATTAGATGGCAAACATATCCGACTAATTTGTAGGGATGTGCACTTGCAATTTTTCGGGTTTTGTGTTTTGGTTTTGGGTTCGGTTCCGCGGCCGTGTTTTGGGTTCGACCGCGTTTTGGCAAAACCTCACCGAATTTTTTTTGTCGGATTCGGGTGTGTTTTGGATTCGGGTGTTTTTTTCAAAAAACCCTAAAAAACAGCTTAAATCATAGAATTTGGGGGTCATTTTGATCCCAAAGTATTATTAACCTCAAAAACCATAATTTCCACTCATTTTCAGTCTATTCTGAATACCTCACACCTCACAATATTATTTTTAGTCCTAAAATTTGCACCGAGGTCGCTGGATGACTAAGCTAAGCGACCCTAGTGGCCGACACAAACACCTGGCCCATCTAGGAGTGTCACTGCAGTGTCACGCAGGATGGCCCTTCCAAAAAACACTCCCCAAACAGCACATGACGCAAAGAAGAAAAAAAGAGGCGCAATGAGGTAGCTGTGTGAGTAAGCTAAGCGACCCTAGTGGCCGACACAAACACCTGGCCCATCTAGGAGTGTCACTGCAGTGTCACGCAGGATGGCCCTTCCAAAAAACACTCCCCAAACAGCACATGACGCAAAGAAGAAAAAAAGAGGCACAATGAGGTAGCTGTGTGAGTAAGCTAAGCGACCCTAGTGGCCGACACAAACACCTGGCCCATCTAGGAGTGGCACTGCAGTGTCACGCAGGATGGCCCTTCCAAAAAACACTCCCCAAACAGCACATGACGCAAAGAAGAAAAAAAGAGGCGCAATGAGGTAGCTGTGTGAGTAAGCTAAGCGACCCTAGTGGCCGACACAAACACCTGGCCCATCTAGGAGTGGCACTGCAGTGTCACGCAGGATGGCCCTTCCAAAAAACACTCCCCAAACAGCACATGACGCAAAGAAGAAAAAAAGAGGCGCAATGAGGTAGCTGTGTGAGTAAGCTAAGCGACCCTAGTGGCCGACACAAACACCTGGCCCATCTAGGAGTGGCACTGCAGTGTCACGCAGGATGGCCCTTCCAAAAAACACTCCCCAAACAGCACATGACGCAAAGAAGAAAAAAAGAGGCGCAATGAGGTAGCTGTGTGAGTAAGATAAGCGACCCTAGTGGCCGACACAAACACCTGGCCCATCTTGGAGTGGCACTGCAGTGTCACGCAGGATGGCCCTTCCAAAAAACACTCCCCAAACAGCACATGACGCAAAGAAGAAAAAAAGAGGCGCAATGAGGTTGCTGTGTGAGTAAGATAAGCGACCCTAGTGGCCGACACAAACACCTGGCCCATCTAGGAGTGGCACTGCAGTGTCACGCAGGATGGCCCTTCCAAAAAACACTCCCCAAACAGCACATGACGCAAATAAAAATGAAAGAAAAAAGAGGTGCAAGATGGAATTGTCCTTGGGCCCTCCCACCCACCCTTATGTTGTATAAACAGGACATGCACACTTTAACCAACCCATCATTTCAGTGACAGGGTCTGCCACACGACTGTGACTGAAATGACGGGTTGGTTTGGACCCCCACCAAAAAAGAAGCAATTAATCTCTCCTTGCACAAACTGGCTCTACAGAGGCAAGATGTCCACCTCATCATCATCGTCCGATTCCTCACCCCTTTCACTGTGTACATCCCCCTCCTCACAGATTATTAATTCGTCCCCACTGGAATCCACCATCTCAGCTCCCTGTGTACTTTGTGGAGGCAATTGCTGCTGGTCAATGTCTCCACGGAGGAATTGATTATAATTCATTTTAATGAACATCATCTTCTCCACATTTTCTGGAAGTAACCTCGTACGCAGATTGCTGACAAGGTGAGCGGCGGCACTAAACACTCTTTCGGAGTACACACTTGTGGGAGGGCAACTTAGGTAGAATAAAGCCAGTTTGTGCAAGGGCCTCCAAATTGCCTCTTTTTCCTGCCAGTATAAGTACGGACTGTCTGACGTGCCTACTTGGATGCGGTCACTCATATAATCCTCCATAATTCTTTCAATGGTGACAGAATCATATGCAGTGACAGTAGACGACATGTCCGTAATCGTTGTCAGGTCCTTCAGTCCGGACCAGATGTCAGCATCAGCAGTCGCTCCAGACTGCCCTGCATCACCGCCAGCGGGTGGGCTCGGAATTCTGAGCCTTTTCCTCGCACCCCCAGTTGCGGGAGAATGTGAAGGAGGAGATGTTGACAGGTCGCGTTCCGCTTGACTTGACAATTTTGTCACCAGCAGGTCTTTCAACCCCAGCAGACTTGTGTCTGCCGGAAAGAGAGATCCAAGGTAGGTTTTAAATCTAGGATCGAGCACGGTGGCCAAAATGTAGTGCTCTGATTTCAACAGATTGACCACCCGTGAATCCTTGTTAAGCGAATTAAGGGCTCCATCCACAAGTCCCACATGCCTAGCGGAATCGCTCCCTTTTAGCTCCTCCTTCAATGCCTCCAGCTTCTTCTGCAAAAGCCTGATGAGGGGAATGACCTGACTCAGGCTGGCAGTGTCTGAACTGACTTCACGTGTGGCAAGTTCAAAAGGTTGCAGAACCTTGCACAACGTTGAAATCATTCTCCACTGCGCTTGAGACAGGTACATTCCACCTCCTATATCGTGCTCAATTGTATAGGCTTGAATGGCCTTTTGCTGCTCCTCCAACCTCTGAAGCATATAGAGGGTTGAATTCCACCTCGTTACCACTTCTTGCTTCAGATAATGGCAGGGCAGGTTCAGGCGTTTTTGGTGGTGCTCCAGTCTTCTGTACGTGGTGCCTGTACGCCGAAAGTGTCCCGCAATTCTTCTGGCCACCGACAGCATCTCTTGCACGCCCCTGTCGTTTTTTAAAAAATTCTGCACCACCAAATTCAAGGTATGTGCAAAACATGGGACGTGCTGGAATTTGCCCATATTTAATGCACACACAATATTTCTGGCGTTGTCCGATGCCACAAATCCACAGGAGAGTCCAATTGGGGTAAGCCATTCCGCGATGATCTTCCTCAGTTGCCGTAAGAGGTTTTCAGCTGTGTGCGTATTCTGGAAACCGGTGATACAAAGCGTAGCCTGCCTAGGAAAGAGTTGGCGTTTGCGAGATGCTGCTACTGGTGCCGCCGCTGCTGTTCTTGCGGCGGGAGTCCATACATCTACCCAGTGGGCTGTCACAGTCATATAGTCCTGACCCTGCCCTGCTCCACTTGTCCACATGTCAGTGGTTAAGTGGACATTGGGTACAACTGCATTTTTTAGGACACTGGTGAGTCTTTTTCTGACGTCCGTGTACATTCTCGGTATCGCCTGCCTAGAGAAGTGGAACCTAGATGGTATTTGGTAACGGGGGCACACTGCCTCAATAAATTGTCTAGTTCCCTGTGAACTAACGGCGGATACCGGACGCACGTCTAACACCAACATAGTTGTCAAGGCCTCAGTTATCCGCTTTGCAACAGGATGACTGCTGTGATATTTCATCTTCCTCGCAAAGGACTGTTGGACAGTCAATTGCTTGGTGGAAGTAGTAAAAGTGGGCTTACGACTTCCCCTCTGGGATGACCATCGACTCCCAGCAGCAACAACAGCAGCGCCAGCAGCAGTAGGCGTTACACGCAAGGATGCATCGGAGGAATCCCAGGCAGGAGAGGACTCGTCAGAATTGCCAGTGACATGGCATGCAGGACTATTGGCATTCCTGGGGAAGGAGGAAATTGACACTGAGGGAGTTGGTGGGGTGGTTTGCGTGAGCTTGGTTACAAGAGGAAGGGATTTACTGGTCAGTGGACTGCTTCCGCTGTCGCCCAAAGTTTTTGAACTTGTCACTGACTTATTATGAATGCGCTGCAGGTGACGTATAAGGGAGGATGTTCCGAGGTGGTTAACGTCCTTACCCCTACTTATTACAGCTTGACAAAGGCAACACACGGCTTGACAAATGTTGTCCGCATTTCTGGTGAAATACTTCCACACCGAAGAGCTGATTTTTTTGGTATTTTCACCAGGCATGTCAACGGCCCTATTCCTCCCACGGACAACAGGTGTCTCCCCGGGTGCCTGACTTAAACAAACCACCTCACCATCAGAATCCTCCTTGTCAATTTCCTCCCCAGCGCCAGCAACACCCATATCCTCCTCATCCTGGTGTACTTCAACACTGACATCTTCAATCTGACTATCAGGAACTGGACTCCGGGTGCTCCTTCCAGCACTTGCAGGGGGCGTGCAAATGGTGGAAGGCGCATGCTCTTCACGTCCAGTGTTGGGAAGGTCAGGCATCGCAACCGACACAATTGGACTCTCCTTGTGGATTTGGGATTTCGAAGAACGCACAGTTCTTTGCGGTGCTTTTGCCAGCTTGAGTCTTTTCATTTTTCTAGCGAGAGGCTGAGTGCTTCCATCCTCATGTGAAGCTGAACCACTAGCCATGAACATAGGCCAGGGCCTCAGCCGTTCCTTGCCACTCCGTGTGGTAAATGGCATATTGGCAAGTTTACGCTTCTCCTCCGACAATTTTATTTTAGATTTTGGAGTCCTTTTTTTACTGATATTTGGTGTTTTGGATTTTACATGCTCTGTACTATGACATTGGGCATCGGCCTTGGCAGACGACGTTGCTGGCATTTCATTGTCTCGGCCATGACTAGTGGCAGCAGCTTCAGCACGAGGTGGAAGTGGATCTTGATCTTTCCCTAATTTTGGAACCTCAGCATTTTTATTCTCCATATTTTAATAGGCACAACTAAAAGGCACCTCAGGTAAACAATGGAGATGGATGGATACTTATGGATGGACGAGCGACTGCCGACACAGAGGTAGCTACAGCCGTGGACTACCGTACTGTGTCTGCTGCTAATATAGACTGGATGATAATGAGATGAAATCAATATATATATATATATAATATCACTAGTACTGCAGCCGGACAGGTATATATATTTATTATGTAATGACTGATGACGGACCTGCTGGACACTGTCAGCTCAGCAGCACCGCAGACTGCTACAGTAAGCTACTATAGTAGTATGTATAAAGAAGAAGAAAGGAAAAAAAAAACCACGGGTAGGTGGTATACAATTATGGATGGACCAGCGACTGCCGACACAGAGGTAGCTACAGCCGTGGACTACCGTACTGTGTCTGCTGCTAATATAGACTGGATGATAATGAGATGAAATCAATATATATATATATATATATAATATCACTAGTACTGCAGCCGGACAGGTATATATATTTATTATGTAATGACTGATGACGGACCTGCTGGACACTGTCAGCTCAGCAGCACCGCAGACTGCTACAGTAAGCTACTATAGTAGTATGTATAAAGAAGAAGAAAGAAAAAGAAAAAAACCACGGGTAGGTGGTATACAATTATGGATGTACCAGCGACTGCCGACACAGAGGTAGCTACAGCCGTGGACTACCGTACTGTGTCTGCTGCTAATATAGACTGGATGATAATGAGATGAAATCAATATATATATATATATATATAATATCACTAGTACTGCAGCCGGACAGGTATATATATTTATTATGTAATGACTGATGACGGACCTGCTGGACACAGTCAGCTCAGCAGCACCGCAGACTGCTACAGTAAGCTACTATAGTAGTATGTATAAAGAAGAAAGAAAAGAAAAAAACCACGGGTAGGTGGTATACAATTATGGATGGACCAGCGACTGCCGACACAGAGGTAGCTACAGCCGTGGACTACCGTACTGTGTCTGCTGCTAATATAGACTGGATGATAATGAGATGAAATCAATATATATATATATATAATATCACTAGTACTGCAGCCGGACAGGTATATATATTTATTATGTAATGACTGATGACGGACCTGCTGGACACTGTCAGCTCAGCAGCACCGCAGACTGCTACAGTAAGCTACTATAGTAGTCTGTATAAAGAAGAAGAAAGAAAAAAAAACCACGGGTAGGTGGTATACAATTATGGATGGACCAGCGACTGCCGACACAGAGGTAGCTACAGCCGTGGACTACCGTACTGTGTCTGCTGCTAATATAGACTGGATGATAATGAGATGAAATCAATATATATATATATAATATCACTAGTACTGCAGCCGGACAGGTATATATATTTATTATGTAATGACTGATGATGGACCTGCTGGACACAGTCAGCTCAGCAGCACCGCAGACTGCTACAGTAAGCTACTATAGTAGTATGTATAAAGAAGAAAGAAAAGAAAAAAAACCACGGGTAGGTGGTATACAATATTATATATATATTATATACAATTATATATATATATTAAACTGGTGGTGACTGGTGGTCAGGTCACTGGTCACACTATCAGCAACTTGCAAGTAGTACTCCTAAGCAGACAATCACAATATATATTATACTGGTGGTCAGTGTGGTCACAATGGCAGTGTGGCACTCTGGCAGCAAAAGTGTGCACTGTACGTTATATGTACTCCTGAGTCCTGCTCTCAGACTCTAACTGCTCCCCACTGTCAGTGTCTCCCCCACAAGTCAGATAATATACAGTCACACTATCTATCACTTCAGCAAGTAACTAACTAGTACTCCTCCTAATGCTCCCCAAAATTACTACTGTGTCTCTCTCTACTGTCTCACTCTCTTCTCTATAAACGGAGAGGACGCCAGCCACGTCCTCTCCCTATGAATCTCAATGCACGTGTGAAAATGGCGGCGACGTGCGGCTCCTTATATAGAATCCGAGTCTCGCGATAGAATCCGAGCCTCGCGAGAATCCGACAGCGGGATGATGACGTTCGGGCGCGCTCGGGTTAACCGAGCAAGGCGGGAAGATCCGAGTCGCTCGGCCCCGTGTAAAAAAACATGAAGTTCGGGCGTGTTCGGATTCCGAGGAACCGAACCCGCTCATCCCTACTAATTTGTCCATCCAGTAGCAGCTCAATGTACTTCAATTACAAAGATTACTATCCTGTAGTGTTAATGGCTATTGCAGACTCCAAATACCGCTTTGTCTACATGAATATAGGAAGTTTTGGTAAAGACTGCGACTCTGCTATCTGGAAAAGATCTAGTCTTTGGAGGTCAATTATAACAAACACACACCAACTGCCAGACGAGAAATGTCTACCAGGAACAGAAAGTCCTAAAGTGCCATATGTGTTTGTGGGTGACGAAGCATTTGCACTTCATAAGCATCTACTCCGACCTTATGGTGGGCCAAACCTGACGCAAGACAAAAGAATTTTTAACTACCGCCTGAGTAGAGCCCGTAGATATGTGGAATGCTCATTTGGCATTCTAACTAATAAGTGGAGAATTTTCCATAGACCAATTAATGTCAATCCCGATTTTGCCGTTGACATTGTCAAGGCTTGTATAATTCTCCATAATTTTGTTAGGGCTAGAGATGGTTTTCAGATTGAGGACACTACATCAATAACAGGCTTGGAAGATTTCCAACGTGAACCCACAGCACGAGGAGGCATGACAGCAAACAACGTCAGACAAATATTTGCCAATTACTTTGTAACAGACATTGGAGCTGTGTCCTGGCAAATGTCAAAAATCTGACTGTAGGCACTTTCAGCAAAGAGAAGAAAAAAGAAAGACTCTGTGTTGGGGCACGCTTAGAAATTTGAAATAAGTTTATTAAAACTTAACATTTAATTAATAACGAATAAAAGTAATGAGGAGTTTGATACAAAAAAATTGTTCAAGAACACAAAGTAAACATATATATTGACAGAAATCAGGATAAGCCTGATACAAAATTATGGGCACCTGTGGTGAAAAATATACTGAAAAACATAAAAAATTACAAAAAAATAATATTATTAAGGTGCCTGAGTTAATCAAAATTCAAAATTGGAGTAGAGGTAAATGATATGTACATATAATCACCGCAGTGATAATTGTAGGTAAGCACCTAGTCTAAAACCTCATGAGAATAGATGAGAGGCACAAAGGTTCATAATTGAAATGTCAAATGACTGAGGGTAATCACCTGGTAGAGATTCTGTTTGCTAAAAGGCTAGATCCTTATAGATAACAAAGCATTTAAGATAAAAGTATGATTATTAAAGATACAAAAGAGCATTGATAAATAAGCCTAAAGGCAAAGCCAATTGTAGATAAATAGAAGGTTTGTGGGAAAGTTGGATAAGGAATAGGTAAGTTTCAGAAGTTGCTCTAACACTTCTGCTGTTTGTGATCAGAGGTCACAATCTTACTGCACCTGATATTCCCAAGGGGTCACCCTACTAGGTACTGATCAGGCTTATCAGCGCTTAGCTTCCAAGGTCGGATGAGATTGGGCGTTGCTGCTGAAATATGGCAGTAATAAACACTAGGACACAAATGAGAGAGTGTAATGAGTAGTGAGCAACAAGGTACTTCTGCTGTCCAGTTTCTAGCGCAGATTCTCTGTTGCTGTGAGCATTGCAGAGAGTGGTCTCGCATCTGGATGAGAGGGTACTAAAAATAGAAGTGAGATATGCTCAGAATAGGGAGGAAACCCTGCCTTCTGCTGTCCACTGTCTTATATAGATATATAGCGGACAGTGGATGAGAGAGGTGGGTTAGGCTTACCTATTGAAAAAAAGGGTGGTGGGAAAATTAGAAGAAGGAGAAGAAATGGTAATGTGGTGAGATCACAAATTAACAAAAAATTAAGTAAATTATGAAATAAAACAATCATGAAATCAACGATTAATTGGAAAAAGGAAAGTAAACACAGGCTGCATGGTAAAGGCTTACCAAAATGGGTATAAGACCCTGTTTATGCAGAAAGGATTCTGCAAAAAAGTATTACATTTAAAGAAAATGGTTTAGAACAATAATTAAGGATCAAAAATAGCAAACATGGAAAAAAACAATATTGATTATATATCCTTAATGTTTGCTATTTTTGATCCTTAATTATTGTTCTAAACCATTTTCTGGTATTTCCTTTTAAATGTAATACTTTTTTGTGATCTCACCACATTACCATTTCTTCTCCTTCTTCTAATTTTCCCACCACCCTTTTTTTCAATAGGTAAGCCTAACCCACCTCTCTCATCCACTGTCCGCTATATATCTATATAAGACAGTGGACAGCAGAAGGCAGGGTTTCCTCCCTATTCTGAGCATATCTCACTTCTATTTTTAGTACCCTCTCATCCAGATGCGAGACCACTCTCTGCAATGCTCACAGCAACAGAGAATCTGCGCTAGAAACTGGACAGCAGAAGTACCTTGTTGTTTACTACTCATTACACTCTCTCATTTGTGTCCTAGTGTTTATTACTGCCATATTTCAGCAGCAACGCCCAATCTCATCCGACCTTGGAAGCTAAGCGCTGATAAGCCTGATCAGTACCTAGTAGGGTGACCCCTTGGGAATATCAGGTGCAGTAAGATTGTGACCTCTGATCACAAACAGCAGAAGTGTTAGAGCAACTTCTGAAACTTAAGGGGGGTACTCACGGAGCGATATTCTAAGCAATCTGACTAGATTGCTTAGAATATCAGCATGATCGCTCCGTGTGTAGCCCCCTCAGCGATAGCGATGCGCGGCCCCGCACATCGCTATCGCTGCTGCTAGATTGGCCTGCATGCAGGCCAATCTAGCGGGTCGCTCACTTCACCCGCTGGGTGAAGTGAGCGGCCCCCCCGTCTCCCCCCGCACGCTCAGCACAGATCGCGCTGTGCTGAGCGGCAGGAGAGATGTGTGCTGAGCGGTTCGCTCAGCACACATCTCTCCTGCATCGGGCCGTGAGTACTGGGCTTTACCTATTCCTTATCCAACTTTCCCACAAACCTTCTATTTATCTACAATTGGCTTTGCCTTTAGGCTTATTTATCAATGCTCTTTTGTATCTTTAATAATCATACTTTTATCTTAAATGCTTTGTTATCTATAAGGATCTAGCCTTTTAGCAAACAGAATCTCTACCAGGTGATTACCCTCAGTCATTTGACATTTCAATTATGAACCTTTGTGCCTCTCATCTATTCTCATGAGGTTTTAGACTAGGTGCTTACCTACAATTATCACTGCGGTGATTATATGTACATATCATTTACCTCTACTCCAATTTTGAATTTTGATTAACTCAGGCACCTTAATAATATTATTTTTTTGTAATTTTTTATGTTTTTCAGTATATTTTTCACCACAGGTGCCCATAATTTTGTATCAGGCTTATCCTGATTTCTGTCAATATATATGTTTACTTTGTGTTCTTGAACAATTTTTTTGTATCAAACTCCTCATTACTTTTATTCGTTATTAATTAAATGTTAAGTTTTAATAAACTTATTTCAAATTTCTAAGCGTGCCCCAACACAGAGTCTTTCTTTTTTCTTCTCTTTGCTTAACCATTACTGACTCTGGGAGCACCACCAACTCAAATAATTATTTAGATGTCTTCATTAAGAATCTTTAAATTTAAACTTAGTATCGTTGGTCATTCCCTGAACAGTTTTCTACAATCTGTGTATTAATCTATGTTCATCATTACCACATTTTTCCTGTGCGGAACCAAACCAAATTTCTGTTAACTCTGTAGGCACTTTCATTAAACTGTGCTAAAAATGTAAACACAACAGGAGATTTACGGTCAGCTGGGCCCCAGTCGTGTTTCGCACAGTCCTCCCGCACCTTGATTGATGACGTTCACCTCTCACATCAATGACCCGTGGTGCTCCCCAGTTTTGGTTATGCACAATGTCAGCAACAAATGATATGTGTGCAAACGGAGTATTGCATATATGCCTTATATACCCGCAAAGTCACTGTACAACATGTGCAGTATTTTAGGCGCAATTTGTTGGCACCTTAAAATTGTTTAAGTTGCCATACTAATGTCGCTCATCTGTGTATTTTATATGTTGTGCTTTTGTTTAATAAATCACGAAGATGTTGCGTTGTGCACCTAAACGTAGATGTGCTGCCTCATGTTACTTTGTGAATAAATTACTTTGTGTTCCCAAAAGCCTCTGAGTGCCATCACTTCTACAATTGTTCACTTTTCAAGCCTAGCACATGCTGGACTAGGCCAGGACAACAGGGTAACTTGCGTGCATTTGAGTACCGAACTACCTGTAAGTGTGTGTATGTATATGTGTATATATATATATATACACACAACGAAGTCTGGTGCCACTCAAGGGTCTGCACAGTTAGTCCGACAGACAGTAGATCTTGTAGATCAACGTTTCCATTTAATGTCTAAATCGGCCTCAGTTTCACATCCTGATGATGATTTAGTCATTAAATCAAAACGTTGATTTACAAGATCCACTGTCTGTTGTACTAACTGCAGAGACCCTTGAGTGGCACCAGAGTTCGTTGTGTATTTGTGAGGTATCTTACCTGGGAGAGCACCTGGCCAGTACGGACTTTAGTGGGAGTAACGGTGGATGTACATTATGTGTGTGTGTGTATGTATATATATATATATATATATATATATATATAAGAATCCAGCAATAACAGCACTCGGGACTCCGAGAGACACCGCACGCCACACACACCGATATATATTGCAGGTAAGCACCTTAAACACTGTTCAGTCAATTGTATTTTTTTCTCACAATGCACAGCCTGACGAAAAGACCGCAATGGTCTTGAAACGTTGCTTTTGCACCATGCTGTAACCTTTCAATACAAAGTTTATTTTGAAAGACCTTGGAGTGCCGCCTGTTTTTCTTCCACCCAGTACCACATCGGTCTGTGGGAAGGATTCCTTTGTCTATATATATATATATATATATATATATATATATAAGAATCCAGCAATAACAGCACTCGGAGATTGTTTTCAGAATATAAAGGTGTATTTAAAAGAATTAACCAATTTATTCTATCCTATTGTGTGATATACGACATACTGGCAAACTATGGGCATCTTTACTCAGGAAGTGATGCGATACAGGAAGTAGAGGGTCATCAGTGATGTGCACTTCAGCACACATGGTGATCCAGCTGAGGTGTTTGAACAATTAGGTAATTAGGTATCCAGTATATAAAACCTAACTCTGAGCAACTACCTCACCAGTGAACAAGCCCACTTTGAGGTGAAACAGTCCGTTTGGTCTACGTGGGTATTGTGACTGCGCAGCCCATACCCACTCCAGGGGTTCCCCGGTCTAGTAAGCGCCCATTAGGGCTTTTTTTATTGTACGCTATATGCTTACTTTTAATTTATATTTCTCTAACGTCCTAAGTGGATGCTGGGAACTCCGTAAGGTCCATGGGGAATAGCGGCTCCGCAGGAGACTGGGCACAACTAAAGAAAGCTTTAGGACTACCTGGTGTGCACTGGCTCCTCCCTCTATGACCCTCCTCCAGACCTCAGTTAGAATTTTGTGCCCGGCCGAGCTGGATGCACACTAGGGGCTCTCCTGAGCTCTTAGAAAGAAAGTAATATTTAGGTTTTTTATTTTCAGTGAGATCTGCTGGCAACAGACTCACTGCTACGAATGTCCATTTCTGCCAGGAGGGGTTTATGGACTCGGCAGTGGACAGGGGATGCAGATTCTAAAAGGCACATGGAAGTTTTGCCTTACAAGGGTGAGGAGTTGTTTGGGGATGGTCTCTCGGACCTCGTTTCCACAGCGACAGCTGGGAAGTCAGCATTTTTACCCCATGTTCCCTCACAGCCAAAGAAAGCACCGTATTATCAGGTACAGCCCTTTCGGCCCCAGAAAGGCAAGCGGGTTAAAGGCGCGTCCTTTCTGCCCAGAGGCAGAGGTAGAGGAAAAAAGCTGCAGCATACAGCCAGTTCCCAGGAACAAAAGCCCTCCCCCGCTTCCTCTAAGTCCACCGCATGACGCTGGGACTCCACAGGCGGAGCCAGGTACGGTGGGGGCCCGTCTCAAGTACTTCAGCGAACCAGTGGGCTCGCTCACGGGTGGATCCCTGAATTCTACAAGTAGTATCTCATGGGTACAAGCTGGAATTCGAGACGTCTCCCCCTCGCCGTTTCCTCAAATCTGCCTTGCCATCAGCTCCCCCCGACAGGGAGGCAGTGCTGGAGGCAATTCACAAGCTGTATTCGCAGCAGGTGATAGTCAAGGTACCCCTCCTTCAACAAGGAAGGGGTTACTATTCCACAATGTTTGTGGTACCGAAACCGGACGGTTCGGTGAGACCCATTTTAAATTTGAAATCCTTGAACACCTATATAAAAAGGTTCAAGTTCAAGATGGAATCGCTCAGGGCGGTTATTTCAAGCCTGGAGGAAGGGGATTACATGGTATCACTGGACATCAAGGATGCTTACCTACATGTCCCCATTTACCTTCCTCACCAGGAGTACCTCAGATTTGTGGTACAGGACTGTCATTACCAATTCCTGACGTTGCCGTTTGGTCTGTCCACGGCACCGAGGGTATTTACCTAGGTAATGGCCGAAATGATGATACTCCTTCGAAAAAAGGGAGTTTTAATTATCCCATACTTGGACGATCTCCTTATAAAGGCGAGGTCCAGGGAGCAGTTGTTGGTCGGGGTAGCACTATCTCGGGAGGTGCTACAACGGTTGGATTCTGAATATTCCAAAGTCACAGCTGGTTCCTACGACACGTCTACTGTTTCTGGGGATGGTTCTGGACACAGACCAGAAAAGGGTGTTTCTCCCGGAGGAGAAAGCCAAGGAGTTGTCGTCTCTAGTCAGAGATCTCCTGAAACCAAAACAGGTCTCGGTGCATCACTGCACGCGAGTCCTGGGAAAAATGGTAGCTTCCTACGAAGCAATTCCATTCGGCAGGTTCCATGCAAGAATCTTTCAGTGGGATCTGTTGGACAAGTGGTCCGGATCCCATCTTCAGATGCATCGGCTGATAACCCTGTCTCCAAGGACCAGGGTGTCTCTGCTGTGGTGGCTGCAGAGTGCTCATCTTCTAGAGGGCCGCAGATTCGGCATACAGGACTGGGTCCTGGTGACCACGGATGCCAGCCTTCGAGGCTGGGGGGCAGTCACACAGGGAAGAAACTTCCAAGGGCTATGGTCAAGCCAGGAGATTTCCCTACACATAAATAAATGGAACTAAGGGCCATCTACAATGCCCTAAGTCAGGCAAGACCCTGCTTCAAAACCAGCCGGTACTGATCCAGTCAGACAACATCACGGCGGTCGCCCATGTAAACCGACAGGGCGGCACGAGAAGCAGGACGGCGATGGCAGAAGCCACAAGGATTCGCCGATGGGCGGAAAATCACGTGTTAGCACTGTCAGCAGTGTTCATTCCGGGAGTGGACAACTGGGAAGCAGACTTCCTCAGCAGGCACGACCTCCACCCGGGAGAGTGGGGACTTCATCCAGAAGTCTTTCAGCTGATTGTAAATTGCTGGGAACGGCCACAGGTGGACATGATGGCGTCCCGCCTCAACAAAAAACTAGAAAGATATTGCGCCAGGTCGAGAGACCCTCAGGCAATAGCTGTGGACGCTCTAGTGACACCGTGGGTGTACCAGTCGGTTTATGTGTTCCCTCCTCTTCCTCTCATACCCAAGGTACTGAGGATAATAAGACGAAGAGGAGTAAGAACTATACTCATTGTTCCGGATTGGCCAAGAAGAGCTTGGTACCCAGAACTTCAAGAGGTGATCTCAGAGGACCCATGGCCTCTGCCGCTCAGACAGGACCTGCTGCAGCAGGGGCCCTGTCTGTTCCAAGACTTACCGCGGCTGCGTTTGACGGCATGGCGGTTGAACGCCGGATCCTGAAGGAAAAGGGCATTCCGGAGGAAGTCATCCCTACGCTGATTAAAGCTAGGAAAGAAGTGACCGCAAACCATTATCACCGCATATGGCGAAAATATGTTGCGTGGTGTGAGGCCAGGAAGGCCCCAACGGAGGAATTTCAGCTGGGCCGTTTTCTGCACTTCCTACAGTCAGGGGTGACTATGGGCCTAAAATTGGGTTCCATTAAGGTCCAGATTTCGGCTCTATCGATTTTCTTCCAGAAAGAACTGGCTTCACTACCTGAAGTTCAGACATTTGTTAAGGGAGTGCTGCATATTCAGCCCCCTTTTGTGCCCCCAGTGGCACCTTGGGATCTCAACGTGGTGTTGAATTTCCTAAAGTCACATTGGTTTGAACCACTTAGAACCGTGGATTTAAAATATCTCACGTGGAAAGTGGTCATGCTGTTGGCCTTGGCTTCGGCCAGGCGTGTGTCAGAATTGGCGGCTTTATCTGATTTTCCATATGGATAGGGCGGAATTGAGGACTCGTCCCCAATTTCTCCCAAAGGTGGTTTCAGCTTTTCATTTGAACCAGCCTATTGTGGTGCCTGTGGCTACTCGTGACTTGGAGGATACCAAGTTGCTGGACGTAGTCCGGGCCCTAAAAATCTATGTTTCCAGGACAGTTGGAGTCAGAAAGACTGACTCGCTATTTATCCTGCATGCACCCAACAAGTTGGGTGCGCCTGCTTCAAAGCAGACTATTGCTCGCTGGATCTGTAGCACGATTCAACTTGCACATTCTGCGGCTGGACTGCCGCATCCTAAATCTGTAAAAGCCCATTCCACGAGGAAGGTGGGCTCTTCTTGGGCGGCTGCCCGAGGGGTCTCGGCTTTACAACTTTGCCGAGCAGCTACTTGGTCGGGGTCAAACACATTTGCTAAATTCTACAAGTTTGATACCCTGGCTGAGGAGGACCTAGAGTTCGCTCATTCGGTGCTGCAGAGTCATCCGCACTCTCCCGCCCGTTTGGGAGCTTTGGTATAATCCCCATGGTCCTAACGGAGTTCCCAGCATCCACTTAGGACGTTAGAGAAAATAAGATTTTACTCACCGGTAAATCTATTTCTCGTAGTCCGTAGTGGATGCTGGGCGCCCGTCCCAAGTGCGGATTGTCTGCAATACTTGTATATAGTTATTGGTTAACTAAAGGGTTATTGTTGAGCCATCTGTTGAGAGGCTCAGTTATATTTCATACTGTTAACTGGGTATAGTATCACGAGTTATACGGTGTGATTGGTGTGGCTGGTATGAGTCTTACCCGGGATTCCAAATCCTTTCCTTATTGTGTCAGCTCTTCCGGGCACAGTATCCTAACTGAGGTCTGAAGGAGGGTCATAGAGGGAGGAGCCAGTGCACACCAGGTAGTCCTAAAGCTTTCTTTAGTTGTGCCCAGTCTCCTGCGGAGCCGCTATTCCCCATGGTCCTTACGGAGTTCCCAGCATCCACTACGGACTACGAGAAATAGATTTACCGGTGAGTAAAATCTTATTTTTCTAGTTGCTGATCTAACATTTGAATAATTAGTAGATACTGAGAAGTCATACAATGTGAATGTTTCTATTTGGGTATGATTAGTATCTCAGAAGTTACCATTCACTCTCTGGTCTAACAGACATGTGATATAACAGCTTAACACCATACACTTAAGGATACATATCCACCAATATTCCTAAAAAAATAAAAAAATAAAAAAAATTCACTTAACCCTTGCTGGGAAACAGTACTCTAGTTGGAAGAAAAAAATGTTCTCTTCTCCTGCACTCAACTGACTAGGATTTGAGTGATATACTAGAAATCTTCTGCAGCAGGATAAGCCCCTGTTTTCAGATACATATATCAGTCTCCTAATGACAGGAGCTGTCTAACTTATTAACCAGGTGTATTCATGATGCAGACTTTGAACCTACAGTCAGTTTTATGACTCCAGATTTAAACTTATGTCACAATTTGGTCATTGGGCATCTAATAAGAATGTTTAGCCGTGGATTGCTAACCTTTCGCATATCTTCGCCCAAAAAATCTGTCTAGCTCCACTATCAATATTCATTTTCTTCCATTCTCCTTTTTTCCTCTTTTCTTGTTCTTTTTTCTTCTCCTTTCCTTATTCTAAACGTGCTCTCTCATCCGGTTGGACAGCAGAAGCACATTTCTTGCTTGGTAAGAGTACTCATTCATTCAACAAAGATTACTGCCATACTCCACAGGATAAGCCCAATCTCATCCGATCTTGGAAGCCAATCTCTGCTAGGCCTGGTAAGTATTTGATGGGGAGACCCGCGATGAATACCAGGTGCAGTAAACCTATATGCTGAACAGCAGAAGGAAACTACCCACCTACCATCTATTTTCGATCTAATTTTCAGTGTCTACCTGGACACTCTATTAAAGACCTTCTTTATAGGAATATGAGGGATATGTGATATGGACCTGTTTTAGGCATTATGAACCCCCACAACAAAGGGGATACCAGATACTAATAACCCCCCTTCTATAAGGGGCATTGTGAGATATAGGTTTTGTAACCAATGTCTATTTGATGGTCAGACCTTAAGGAGGTACTAATCCTTTGAATTAAAAAGCCTTGTGGTAACACCACTGTATCAACGTAGAGCAGCAGGTGCTTAAGTACCCATAAAGGCAACATTTTGACTCACTGAGATCTATGACCTGTACCTTTGAGAGTGACAATATTAATGAATTATTTGCAACTACAGAGACCGCTGAACAAAGAACCCTGTGGGGATAATTAACCTGTCTCAAGATATTAAGTATAGATAGAGTAATTCGAATAATTATTTATTAAGTCAAATATTTTCACCTAGGCAGGTATTCACTACCAATGATAACTCCGATTATGTGGTTTTAATTATGCAAAATAAATTGTTAATTTGCAAATGTAAATAAAACAACCCTTTGAAGTAGTGTGCTGTTTAAACTCATTATTTTAATATTGAATTAAAAGTTAAGTTTTACTGTCTGACTACAATCATAAGAGTGCCCCAACACAGAGTCTTTCTTTTTTTCTCTTTCCTTTTTGCTATGAATTTCACTGACTCTGGGAGCACCACCGACATTTGAAATCAACACATTGTGTGTAAATTTTTAATATAGTCGGTAACGGACTAATATCCATCAAAGGTTATAGTCTGTTGTTTCAATCTGTAGCGGAACTACCCACTTTGTAGTACTCCCTGGAAACGGTCAGTTGCCACCCACGAACGGCCTCTTCCTGTCAATCACCTTGCGATCGCCGGTGCATTCGGAATTTTCGCACCATCCCGTTGCTGACCGGTGATCCCCGTTGCTGTGGTCCTATCGCGCCTGTGCATTGTGGTGCATGCGCAATTCGGACCTGATCGCAGGCTGTGAGAAAATGCAGCCTAGCGATCAGGTCTGAATTACTCCCTTAAATCTAGTTTTAGATTTTACAGTCTTCACTGTTTGAGCCTGAACAACATGTGAATGTTAAATTTCTACCTTGGAAGTCAGATTTTCTTTTGGCCTTAGTTTCTACGAGGCGTGTTTCAAAATTGAGTCATTGTCATGCAGAGCACTGTATCTGGTGTTTCATGATGACAGAGCGGAACTTCGAACAAATTACGTTTATTCTACCAAAGGTAGTGTCCGCTTTTCGCATAGATCACCAACAGCGGTTCCTGTTTGTCATAACATTCAGGAACTCCAGCTACTTTGCATGTGGTTCACGCTCTTCATATTTATGTGGCTCAAAGAGCGACAGTATGTTACACATATTCTTTGTACTCTATGATGCACTCAAGGTAGGTTGGCCAGATTCTAAACAGGCCTTCCCTAGGTGGTTTAAGCTGACTATTTGTCACGCTAATTTCATACTAGTCTACAACCACCTGTATTGATTTAAGCTCATTCCACGCGTTCAGTGGGAACGTCATAGGCAGCAGGTCGTGGGGCTTCAACAAAACAGCTTTGCCATGCAGTTGCATGGTTATCTGTGCACTTGTTTGTGCGCTTTTACAAGTTTAATACTTTTGCGGCATCAGCATCTAGCTTTGGCCATCTATTGTCACAGGTGCTACACAGCTCTCCCGCCCAAGGGGGAAACTTGGGTACGTCTCAAGTGTACTCCAGTGACCCCTAGTGGATGAAAAAGAAAATAGGATTTTGGTACTTACCAGATAAATCCTTTTCTTTGAATCCATAGGGGGCACTGGACGCCCGCCCAGAGCAGTTTTACCTGTCTCGTGGTAGGTTCGGTTAATCTTGTGAAAAAACATTATCACCTGTCTGTTTAATGTTCAGGTGGTTGTTATATGTTGTCGTTTCAACTTTCTAGTTGTTCGTTATGTTATAATGTTAGATGTAATTCTCCGCTGTTCATCTCTCTCCTTCGTCTCCTGTTCGGCACAGTAAAAACACTGGTGCATTATGGGAGTATGGAGAGGATGGAGGGTTAATCATTTAAATATTTAAATGTGGATCTCCCTGCTATCGCACCATCCATATCCCAAGAGTACTCCAGTGCCCCCTATGGATTCAAAGAAAAGGATTTATCTGGTAAGTACCAAAATTCTATTTTTAACATCATGGGATCATTAGGGAGGTTATTTCATGAGTCCCATATGCCATACAATGATGGCAACAGAGCAGCAGCATAACAACCAGGGCACGATAGATAGATAGATAGATAGATAGATAGATAGATAGATAGATAGATAGATAGATAGATAGATAGATAGATAGATAGATACAGTTGTGCTCATAAGTTTACATACCCTAGCAGAAATTGTGATTTTCTGGCCATTTGTCAGAGAATATGAATGATAACTCACAAACTTTCCTTTCACTCATGGTTAGTGATTGGGTGAAGCCATTTATTGTTAAACAACTGTGTTTACTATTTTTAAATCGTAATGACAACAGAAACTACCCAAATGACCCTGATCAAAAGTTTACATACCCCAGTTCTTAATACCGTGTATTGCCCCCTTTAACATCAATGACAGCTTGAAGTCTTTTGTGGTAGTTGTGGATGAGGCTCTTTATTTTCTCAGATGATAAAGCTGCCCATTCTTCTTGGCAAAAAGCCTCCAGTTCCTGTAAATTCTTGGGCTGTCTTGCATGAACTGCACGTTTGAGATCTCCTCAGAGTGGCTCAATGATATTGAGGTTAGGAGACTGAGATGGCTACTCCATAACCTTCACTTTATTCTGCTGTAGCCAATGACAGGTCGACTTGGCCTTGTGTTTTGGATCACTGTCATGTTGGAACGTCCAAGTACGTCCCATGCGCAGCTTCCGGGCTGATGAGTGCAAATTTTCCTCCAGTATTTTCTAATAACATACTGCATTCATCTTGCCATCAATTTTGACCAAGTTTCCAGTGCCTTTGTAGCTCACACATCCCCAAAACATCAGCGATCCACCTCCGTGTTTCACAGTAGGAATGGTGTACCTTTCATCATAGGCCTTGTTGACTCCTCTCCAAATGTAACGTTTATGGTTGTGGCCAAAAAGTTAAATTTTGGTCTCATCATTCCAAATGACTTTGTTCCAGAAGTTTTGAGGCTTGTCTCTGTGCCATTTGGAGTATTGTAAGTGGGATGCTTTGTGGCATTTGCGTAGTAATGGCTTTCTTCTGGCGACTCGACCATGCAGCCCATTTTTCTTCAAATGCCTCCTTATTGTGCATCTTGAAACAACCGCACCACTTTTTTTCAGAGAGTCCTGTATTTCAGCTGAAGTTATTTGTGGATTTTTCTTTGCATTCCGAACAATATTCCTGGCAGTTGTACAAACGTATCTTGCCCCTAGTCATTTCAAAACCTTGGACACTAATTCAATAGCTAGTAAGAATATGTGGCTACAGAGACCGAAAAGGCCTCATGGGTGCTATAAATGTAAGAAACTGAGGTGTGATACTTGCTTATTCATTATGGATAAGACTACTAAAGTCCATTCACATACTTATGGCACACAATTTGAGATACGGGGCAGCATTGATTGTAGAACGGATTATGTTGTTTATGCTATAAGCTGTATCTGTGGGGTACAATATGTGGGTCGGACGATACGTTTGTTACACATTAGGTTTTTGGAACATAAGAATAATATTAAAAGAGGTACTAGTCAACACAGTCTAGTTAGGCATATTTTAGATAACCATGATGGAGATGTCAAATGTATAAGTATACAGGGTATTGAACATATTGAACCTACTACTAGGGGTGGCGATAGATATAATCGCCTATGTAAGCGAGAGGCCTTTTGGATACATACGCTTGGTACTCTCTTTCCAGATGGTCTAAATGACTGTATCGAAATGAATAACATCTGATTTAGGGGATTCAATATATAAACATGATAAAGTGGTTGTCATTGGACGTATCTATACTAATGATTTCCCTCAACTGATGAGTGAATACCAGTCAACTTTCAAGGTTTCAAATACATCTACATTGCGAGCTGTATCAATGTGGTGGACATTATACTAAGTAAATATTCTGTATGTATATATATCCATTTACAGGTGCTATGCATCATCATTCTTATAAAATATATTTTTTTCATATGTCCTTTCTGAATTGTAATGGACAATGGATTATGACTCTGTAAGGGGGTTAATTTAAATAATTTAATTGAACTTGGGTTCTATATTTTTATTTATTTTTTGTTCATAATAGTAATAATGGAATTATAGAACAAAATAATAATGACTGTGGTGGTATTTGAACCCGGGTCTGTGCAGTTGGGGGCTTGTGGTATTAGTGTGGTGAGCCACAGGGACTTTTACCAACCAAGGCTAACAATAGGTATATTTCATTATTATATAAGAATTATGTAAGCTATTTATCTCTCTGTGCTGCCTGCTAGATTGTATTTTATTTTATTTACTTAACTAATTATTTATTAATTATTTATTAATTATTAGATAGTTATATTTGTTTAGTTAGAAAGTGTAAGATGTTATCTAATGAATGGTAATGGTCTTGCTATAAATTTGAAAGCACAATGGTTATGGTCTGTATTTTGAATTATATGTATAACTAGGTTCACACTGGCATTAATTGATTCAGGTGCATTTAATCCAAAGTAAGTGCTTAGGAGGCGTCTCTCATTGGATGATGATCCCTTTAAATATCAGCTACTTCTAAAGCACAGGAACTCATTCTGATGAAACCGACTGCCCCTAAGTCGGAGAAACGCGTTAATTAGGGCTGGAGCTACAACTTTATGGTCCTGACCATCTCTACAATTGTTGCTGGGCTGACTGTCGACCATCTCCGCCACCAACAGCCGCGTCTGCTTCCCCCCCCGGGACCTGCCAACGTCCGCCCATTACCACACTAGAAACCTGCCATCGTCTCCACACTGCTACTCCCGCATTGCCTGGCCTCCAGAGTGCTACAGGATACGGCTAGTTTCCATCATTACACCTGCGGTGCTGCAGACACCTGAGACCTGCCATCGTCTCCACTCTTGCGGTGTTATCGATATCTGAGACCTGCCATCGTCTCCACACCGCTGCTCCCGCATCATCTGGCCTCCTGACTGCTACAGGACACGGCTTCTGTTCATCATTTTTGTGGTGAGCTTCCAGTGTTATGTGTGGGGGTTGAAAAGTGAAGCAGTACGTTGGCTTGGAGATATCAATATCAATCTCATCAAGGGTGGCGTTTAAATTCCCTTATAGTACATACCTTTTCCAGTATAACTTATACGGAGGCACTTTAATCCACGGTGGACTTTGTATTCTAAACAGAGCTTGAAGTGAGACGTCTCTTCATTAATACTCTGTATTAGTTCCACTAATACTAATTGGATACTCCATGCTTCACAAAAATGGGACATTCCTATTAATCACTAGGATGGTCAGTCGATCTTATGCTCCTTAATCAGTTAATTTCTTGTTTATTGATTGTATTTAATATTTTTTAAACATTTTAATAAATTGTATTTATCAATTCAGCACCTTGCGCTCTCTTATATAGTTATAATTATAATTATATCAAAAAAATATACTGTGTTTTTAGGTGTTACAGACACCTTATATGGGAGCTGCAGTTTATGTACTAATATATTAGTGTGAACACATTTATTTTATTTATTATAGCGCCTGTATTGATTTTGCTTTAATAGTAACGTCAATTAGTTGTTATATTGCTAGGGTATGTAAACTTATGAGCACAACTGTATATATATATATATATATATATATAGTACTGTGTAAAAGTTTTAGGCAGGTTTGGAAAAAATGCTGCAAAGTAAGAATGCTTTCAAAAGTAGAAGTGTTAATAGTTTATTTTAATCAATTAACAAAATGCAAAGTGAATGAACGGAAGAGACATCTAACTCAAATCAATATTTTGTGTGACCACCCTTTGCCTTCAAAACAGCATCAATTCTTCTAGGTACACTTGCACACACTTTTTAAAGGAACTCGGCAGGGAGGTTGTTCCAAACATCTTGGAGAGCTAACCACAGAACTTCTGTGGATGTAGCCTTGCTCAAATCCTTCTGTCTCTTCATGTTATCCCAGACAGACTTGATGATGTTGAGATCAGGGCTCTGTGGGGGACATACCATTACTTCCAGGACTCCTTGTTCTTCTGTATGCTGAAGATAATTTTTGTTCTTCTTTACGATGAAGAAAGTTTTTAATGACATTGGCTGTATGTTTGGGGTCATAGTCCTGCTGCAGAATAAATTTGGAGCCAATCAGATGCCTCCTTGTTAGTATTTCCTGATGGATAAGTACCGGCCTGTATTTCCCAGCAGTGAGGACACAAGTAATCCTTACCAAATCCCCAACTCCATTAGCTAAAATGCAGCCCAGAACTTGCAGGGAACCACCTCCATGCTTCACTGTTGCCTGCAGACACTCATTATTGTACCGCTGTCCAGCCCATCGGCAAACAAACTGCCTTCTGTTACAGCCAAATATTTCACATTTTGATTCATCAGTCCAGAGCACCTGCTGCCATTTTTCTGCACCCCAGTTACTATGTTTTCCTGCATAGTTGAGTCCCTTGGCGTTATTTCCACGTTGAAGGTATGGATTTTTGGCCACAATTCTTCCATGAAGACCACATCTGGCCACATTTCTTTAAAGAGTAGATGGGTGTACCTGGGCTCCACTGATTTCTGACAATTCTGAACTGATGGCACAGCTGGAGATTTTACGATTTTGAAGGGAAATTAGCATGATGTATCTTTCATCTGATACACTAAGTTTCCTTGGTTGACCACTGCATCTACGGATCTCAATGTTGCCTGTTTCTTTGTGCTTAGTATAGCTACTTTGTGTCTTGTTGCTGTGCTCAGTCTTGCCATGGTGTATGTGACATACAACTGTCTTCCACAACCCCATTTTTATAGCAGAGTTTGTCTGTTCCTCACCCAGTTTTAAGCCTCCTACACGGTTATTTCTGTTTCAGTTAATGGCTGTGTTTCAAGCTACAAATGAAAATGATGATCATTATCACCTATTTGGCACAACTGGTTTATCATACATCTGACTATAATTCTACAAAATCCGTGACTTTGCGCAAGGGTACCTATAAGAATTTATCCTGTTTTGAAGGCAAAGGGCGGTCATACCAAATATTTACTTGATTTAGATTTCTCTTCTGTTCATGCACTCTGCATTTCGTTAATTGATAAAAATAAACTATTAACAGGATTTTTTCCACACCTGCCGAAAACGTTTGCATAGCATTTTATTTATTTTTATATATATTTATATATAGATAGATTGATTGATTAGATTTTCTTTGTAACAAAATGGTGTGTGTGTGTGTGTGTGTGTGTGTGTGTGTGTGTGTGTGTGTGTGTGTGTGTGTGTGTGTGTGTGTGTGTGTGTGTGTGTGCTACTACTTGCAATTGATATTGTTTAGGGCTATGTATAATTATGCTGCAAGGTAATTCAAGTGTTCCATATATGTTATTTTGGAGTCTAATTATAAAATATGATGGCCTTGTCCATGAGTACTTATGTGATAGGAAAGTAACACTACTTCAGTCTCACCAGAGATCACTTCACAATGTCCCGAAGTCCTCAGAGTTACCATAAGCAGCATATCTTCAAAATCTGTTTACTCAGAGTCCACCCAAATGGCCGACCAGACAAAACTGCCAAAATTTATGTAACCGTGACTAGACATTTTGGTACCCTATGACAAAAAATTTTCTTTTTAACTAGGGACAGTGTTCACCTTTGGCACATGCTAAAAATATACAGTAGGTGTGTGGCTTCATGGGGAAGGAGCGGGGTCACAGAATAGAACAAATTTGCATTACCTGCACAGCAGAGTCCTTTAGTCACATTACACCACACAGTGGTGTCCATTATTACTTCACCCAAACCCCTCTCTATGCCAATAATAACTTGCCAATTAATAACCCCCCAAACCCCCTCCCTATCAGTGGCGTAAGTTTATCCCAGTTGCCCGGAGGCAAGAAAAATATTGGTGCCCCCTATATATATATATATATATAATGGTGTTTGATGCCCGGCACTCCTGGTCCTTAACGGCAATTGCCTGGGTGCCCTCCGCTCCAAATCAGGTAACACTAAGACAAATAGCAGCGTCACTCCAGGACTTTGAAAAAAATCTTTGTGTGTTTATTGAATCACTGTTCCAACGTTTCGGGGTCCGTAACCCCTTTGTCAAGGTGTGAATGAGTGTAAGTGACAAACCTCTTACCTTTAAAGCTGTGCTCCACCACGTGTCAGGCAGATTCCTCCCCGCGCTGCTCATCCGCTCCGGGACCTGAGGGTTTCCGGCGCTGGGCTGGTGACGCCACGTCCGCGCCGTATCACCGCTTCCGGTCTCCCGTTGCTATGGCATTGCGTCTGGCTCCTGGCTCGGTTGCCTAGGCGACCCTGCCGTTTACCATTGCGCTGCTGCGCCGGGGCCTACAGGTGCAAAATAGTGACAATAGTGACTGTTTATTTATAAACATGCCTACATGGTAATGGCAATAGGGATGACCCTCTTTGGAATAAAACATTCATCATAAATTATCTTAACTTCTAAGCTATGTCATAATAGGCTGCAGGATTAACTATGTCGACTAAATCCACCACCTCTAGTAAGAATAGAATGTTAATAGAGATAAATCAATTAGAATAAATCATGGGAGGTTGTTAGTAGCCCAGTCACCCTTTACTCCTAATCACCCGTGAATCTATACAATGTAGTTGAGTACAGTAACGAGACGGGGATTATCCATGAATTCTCTTGGTTCCTCATTTCCCCAGCGTGTTCCAGAGGATTTGATCATTGAGGCCCTTCGGTCTGATTGTCTCTAGTTTAAAGATCCATCTTGCCTCCAGCTTCAGCAACTTGCCATGTCTATCTCCCCCTCTTATACTACTGGGCACATGATCGATCACCATGTGCTTTAATGAGCTAAGAGGGTGTTGTTTATCTACAAAGTGCTGGGCGACAGGTTGCTCCGATTTCCCACTCTTAATTGCCGCTGTGATGGCAGAACGATGTAGTGCCATTCGTTGGCGTAGATCTCTAATGGTTTTGCCCACGTAGCCTAGTCCACATGGGCACATGATAAGGTATATAATATGTGTAGTAGTACAGGTCACCACATGGTTGATTTTGAAGTCCCGATTTTTGCTAGGGTGTTTGAACGTGTTTCCTACCATCATGTACTTGCATGTAGTACATCCCAAGCATTTGTAACATCCCGGTGCTTTACTCAGGAAATTCCTTGGTGCTTCAGTGCCGAAGCCAGTGATGTCTGCATGCACCACGTTATCTTTGATGCTTTTTCCCTTAGTGAAGCAACACATGGGCCTTTTAGATTTGAAGCAACTGAGTTTATCGTCACTTGCCACTATGGGCCATAACGCTCTCGTGGCTCTTTGGGCAATCGGGCTGGAAGTGCTGAATTTGCTTGTCCAGGTTATCACTTCTTTGGGACTCCTCTCGGTCTTAGAGAGCAACTTTTTCCGTTCCAGGTTCAGGACTTCCATTTTTTGTTCCTGTAGCAACCTTACATCGTATCCTCTTATTCGAAACCTCTCTACCACTTTGTTCAGTTCAGCCTCTAAAGTAGCATGATCGCTGTGGATTCTGACTGTTCTCAATAGTTGTGATCTGGGGAGTCCCCTAATAAGGGGTTTTGGATGGTGGCTGTCTGCCCTTAGTAGTGTGTTTTTATCTGTAGGTTTGGAGAAGAGGGTGGTAGAGATACTGTTGTCCGTAATCGTCACTGTGACGTCTAAATAATTCATGCTGCTGGGGTCATTGAGGTGTGTGAACTTAATATGTGTTGCTTGTGTGTTGATCTCTTCCATCATTTGGATAAATGACTCCTTCGGTCCGGTCCATAGCATGAATACGTCATCTATGAACCGACAATATAATAGGATGTGCTGGGCTCTGTCTCTGTTATCGAAAAACAGCCTTCTTTCTTCTTTGAACATGAAAATGTTGGCGTACGACGGTGCTACGCTACTGCCCATCGCACACCCGTTTTGTTGCAAGTAGAACTTTCCATCGAAAAGGAAATAGTTCCTGTGTAAGGTCAGGGACAACAGTTGTACAAAGAGGTCCATATCCACAACCTGCATATTCTCTTCTATGAGAAACTCTCTAATAGCTTGTAGCCCCTCCCTATGGGGTATGCTGGTGTATAGGCTGCAGACATCCATTACACACATCAGTGTTCCAGGAGGAATGGTACCTATGTTGTTAAGCCTGTTCAGGAAATCAGTGGTGTCTTTAATAAATGTTGGTTGTTTAACAACTAGTGGTTGCAATACACTATCTAGGAACTGTGCTATCGGTTGATATAAGGAATCCCTCGCCGAGATTATCGGTCTTCCCGGGGGCTTCTTGCTGTCTTTGTGGATTTTCGGAGTTGTGAACAAAACCGGTGTGACGGGGAACCTCTGTGTCAACGCTGTTTGTAATTTAGGAGATATTTTCCCTTCTTGTTTAGCCTTTTCCAATGTTGCATCCAGTTCTACTTTGTAATGGTTGGTAGGGTCTCCATCTAATTTACTGTAGGTAGAGATCTCATCCAGTTGTCTGTAAATTTCTTCCCGGTAGTCACTCACATCCTGTATGACTAGGCCTCCTCCTTTATCAGCCTGTCGGAAGACTACATCCTGATAATTACTCAGGTTCCTCAAGGCCTCCCTCTCTTCTCTGGTCATGTTGTTCCTCTGCTGTATGGGGGTGTTGATGTATCGGGATACCGAGTCATCCAGTAGTCGTGTGAAGGTTTTCAGGGAGTGGTTGGTCGAAGGTGGATCAAAGGTTGAAACTGATCGTGCCATCAAAAATTTGTCGAAAACCCCGGGAGTGGTTTGTGTAATATCAGCATCTTGGAAGTGTTCTTGGAGGCGTAATTTTCGGGCAAATCTGTGCAGGTCGTGTTTCCATGTGAAATCTTCATGTTTGTTCGTCGGGACAAAGGATAGTCCTTTATTTAGAACTGCAAACTCTGATGGTGTGAAGGTCCTAGATGACAGATTGAATATCAAGCTTTGGTCTTGGCCGCTCGGCTTTTGTAATCTCTTAGAGGAAAATGTGTGGTTTCTGCGCTATCTCCAGTTGAGATAGGGAAAGAACCTTCTGTAGGAAAGTTTAAGATGAGTGTACAGTTTAAAGTTCCAAAAATGCCCAAAAATTATTGCTTTCCTTATTCTTTCTGGTGAGTCATTGGGTCTCCAAATCTTTCTTCCAATTTTTGGTTCAGAGGGATGTTAATTCTTCATCTCCAATGTATAAAAGAAAAGATAGGAGAAACCACAATAGTGTAACTCAATTTTAATAAGAACAAATGCAATAAAACATATGGCTGGCAGCGTACCTTAAAATAAGGTGTATATATCACACCAAGTCTCGTTTGTAAAATGTCTGTGGTGAATTCCTGGTATGGGAATCCCTTCAGGATCAAAGCTGGGTCGCTGTCCAGGCAGATGCTGTTCACCAACGCGTTTCGGCTCTCCTGAGCCTTTTTCAAGGTGTTTGGGCTAGTAGTATTCTGGGTATATATATACCCCTTACTGCGATATCATTGGTGGATCCTTTCCAGGAAGTGAATTTTCCTTAATGTATCTTTATTTATAAGAAAGCCAATAATACAAGAAATAAAGTTGTCAAGAGTTCCGCACCACCTGGAGAGCCCGCACAGCTGCCGCCAGCTCTGCATCTGCCTGACGCTCTGGCCCCCTCTGCGGGTGGGCGTCCTCTTGATCTTTGTGCCTTCACCTGATCTCCCCCTAAAGGGGTGGCACCAGGGGTAACATAGTCTAGGCAACCGAGCCAGGAGCCAGACGCAATGCCATAGCAACGGGAGACCGGAAGCGGTGAGACGGCGCGGACGTGGCGTCACCAGCCCAGCGCCGGAAACCCTCAGGTCCCGGAGCGGATGAGCAGCGCGGGGAGGAATCTGCCTGACACGTGGTGGAGCACAGCTTTAAAGGTAAGAGGTTTGTCACTTACACTCATTCACACCTTGACAAAGGGGTTACGGACCCCGAAACGTTGGAACAGTGATTCAATAAACACACAAAGATTTTTTTCAAAGTCCTGGAGTGACGCTGCTATTTGTCTTAGTGTTACCTGATTTGGAGCGGAGGGCACCCAGGCAATTGCCGTTAAGGACCAGGAGTGCCGGGCATCAAACACCATTATTTACATTTGTCCAAAAGCATATTATGCAGAGGACAGCCCGAGCCAAGGCACCCGTAGGAATCCACATAAGGATGATTTAACCATTATTGGCTGGAAACCAATTACCAAAGTCAAGTTGTGCGGGGAGCACAATAGAAGCACGGACACTTTTTGAACACCAGTCGGGACACTTTTGTAAGTAACACCAATAATCACAAAAATTCGTGTCCCATGGATACGGCACTACTGGAAGGCCAGCTTTTCAACATGGAACCTTCGAATCAGGGTTCACGTAGCGGACTGCAGGTACTACAGACGCATCTACCACCCCCAAAAGGAGGTCTATTCAGCTTCAATGAGGGCGATGCAGATAGACTGCTATTTAAGGATGTCATCCCAGAGGCTGATTTACAATTGGATGCCCAGGACACCTTTCTCCAACTATTAAAACTAAAGAAATAAGAGACGGATTACCTGATGCATGGGATCTCATTATCCCAGTACTACAGGGAACAAATGATACCTAGGGGGTTCAGGATTAGGAACGTCCCTACACTAGGGAGATTTAACCCGGAATTCTGCCAGAAGTGGACAGGAATTCTCAACAAGTGTAGCCTGGACCTCATTTTGTTGGTTGTGGAAGAAGTGGGAAGGGAACTGAAAGTGACCAAAGAAAAAATCCAGACGTTTGAAAGGGATAACTTGAAGACGCTCCAGGAAGACCCGTCCCAGGACTGGATGAAGAAACTCCAGACACAATGCGAACTATACAAAAAGGAACTGATCAGATTCAAAAGAAACAAGCACTCAATTGTCAAAAACGACTATGAAGACAACAATGTATATAGATGGCTCCTGGGAGGGGACACCCAAAGATCAAATCAGCGGAGTTACACGTTCAAAAGAGATTGGAGAAAGAAGAGAGAAGGAGGCGTGAAATTAAGCAACTCCTCTAACAGCGATAGTGAATTCATGGTCCCAGATTCTGATGACAATGTTACCCCTGGTGCCACCCCTTTAGGGGGAGATCAGGTGAAGGCACAAAGATCAAGAGGACGCCCACCCGCAGAGGGGGCCAGAGCAAGAGATTACAAAAGCCGAGCGGCCAAGACCAAAGCTTGATATTCAATCTGTCATCTAGGACCTTCACACCATCAGAGTTTGCAGTTCTAAATAAAGGACTATCCTTTGTCCCGACGAACAAACATGAAGATTTCACATGGAAACACGACCTGCACAGATTTGCCCGAAAATTACGCCTCCAAGAACACTTCCAAGATGCTGATATTACACAAACCACTCCCGGGGTTTTCGACAAATTTTTGATGGCACGATCAGTTTCAACCTTTGATCCACCTTCGACCAACCACTCCCTGAAAACCTTCACACGACTACTGGATGACTCGGTATCCCGATACATCAACACCCCCATACAGCAGAGGAACAACATGACCAGAGAAGAGAGGGAGGCCTTGAGGAACCTGAGTAATTATCAGGATGTAGTCTTCCGACAGGCTGATAAAGGAGGAGGCCTAGTCATACAGGATGTGAGTGACTACCGGGAAGAAATTTACAGACAACTGGATGAGATCTCTACCTACAGTAAATTAGATGGAGACCCTACCAACCATTACAAAGTAGAACTGGATGCAACATTGGAAAAGGCTAAACAAGAAGGGAAAATATCTCCTAAATTACAAACAGCGTTGACACAGAGGTTCCCCGTCACACCGGTTTTGTTCACAACTCCGAAAATCAACAAAGACAGCAAGAAGCCCCCGGGAAGACCGATAATCTCGGCGAGGGATTCCTTATATCAACCGATAGCACAGTTCCTAGATAGTGTATTGCAACCACTAGTTGTTAAACAACCAACATTTATTAAAGACACCACTGATTTCCTGAACAGGCTTAACAACATAGGTACCATTCCTCCTGGAACACTGATGTGTGTAATGGATGTCTGCAGCCTATACACCAGCATACCCCATAGGGAGGGGCTACAAGCTATTAGAGAGTTTCTCATAGAAGAGAATATGCAGGTTGTGGATATGGACCTCTTTGTACAACTGTTGTCCCTGACCTTACACAGGAACTATTTCCTTTTCGATGGAAAGTTCTACTTGCAACAAAACGGGTGTGCGATGGGCAGTAGCGTAGCACCGTCGTACGCCAACATTTTCATGTTCAAAGAAGAAAGAAGGCTGTTTTTCGATAACAGAGACAGAGCCCAGCACATCCTATTATATTGTCGGTTCATAGATGACGTATTCATGCTATGGACCGGACCGAAGGAGTCATTTATCCAAATGATGGAAGAGATCAACACACAAGCAACACATATCAAGTTCACACACCTCAATGACCCCAGCAGCATGAATTATTTAGACGTCACAGTGACGATTACGGACAACAGTATCTCTACCACCCTCTTCTCCAAACCTACAGATAAAAACACACTACTAAGGGCAGACAGCCACCATCCAAAACCCCTTATTAGGGGACTCCCCAGATCACAACTATTGAGAACAGCCAGAATCCACAGCGATCATGCTACTTTAGAGGCTGAACTGAACAAAGTGGTAGAGAGGTTTCGAATAAGAGGATACGATGTAAGGTTGCTACAGGAACAAAAAATGGAAGTCCTGAACCTGGAACGGAAAAAGTTGCTCTCTAAGACCGAGAGGAGTCCCAAAGAAGTGATAACCTGGACAAGCAAATTCAGCACTTCCAGCCCGATTGCCCAAAGAGCCACGAGAGCGTTATGGCCCATAGTGGCAAGTGACGATAAACTCAGTTGCTTCAAATCTAAAAGGCCCACGTGTTGCTTCACTAAGGGAAAAAGCATCAAAGATAACGTGGTGCATGCAGACATCACTGGCTTCGGCACTGAAGCACCAAGGAATTTCCTGAGTAAAGCACCGGGATGTTACAAATGCTTGGGATGTACTACATGCAAGTACATGATGGTAGGAAACACGTTCAAACACCCTAGCAAAAATCGGGACTTCAAAATCAACCATGTGGTGACCTGTACTACTACACATATTATATACCTTATCATGTGCCCATGTGGACTAGGCTACGTGGGCAAAACCATTAGAGATCTACGCCAACGAATGGCACTACATCTTTCTGCCATCACAGCGGCAATTAAGAGTGGGAAATCGGAGCAACCTGTCGCCCAGCACTTTGTAGATAAACAACACCCTCTTAGCTCATTAAAGCACATGGTGATCGATCATGTGCCCAGTAGTATAAGAGGGGGAGATAGACATGGCAAGTTGCTGAAGCTGGAGGCAAGATGGATCTTTAAACTAGAGACAATCAGACCGAAGGGCCTCAATGATCAAATCCTCTGGAACACGCTGGGGAAATGAGGAACCAAGAGAATTCATGGATAATCCCCGTCTCGTTACTGTACTCAACTACATTGTATAGATTCACGGGTGATTAGGAGTAAAGGGTGACTGGGCTACTAACAACCTCCCATGATTTATTCTAATTGATTTATCTCTATTAACATTCTATTCTTACTAGAGGTGGTGGATTTAGTCGACATAGTTAATCCTGCAGCCTATTATGACATAGCTTAGAAGTTAAGATAATTTATGATGAATGTTTTATTCCAAAGAGGGTCATCCCTATTGCCATTACCATGTAGGCATGTTTATAAATAAACAGTCACTATTGTCACTATTTTGCACCTGTAGGCCCCGGCGCAGCAGCGCAATGGTAAACGGCAGGGTCGCCTAGGCAACCAAGCCAGGAGCCAGACGCAATGCCATAGCAACGGGAGACCGGAAGCGGTGAGATGGCGCGGACGTGGCGTCACCAGCCCAGCGCCGGAAACCCTCATGTCCCGGAGCGGATGAGCAGCGCGGGGAGGAATCTGCCTGACACGTGGTGGAGCACAGCTTTAAAGGTAAGAGGTTTGTCACTTACACTCATTCACACCTTGACAAAGGGGTTACGGACCCCGAAACGTTGGAACAGTGATTCAATAAACACACAAAGATTTTTTTCAAAGTCCTGGAGTGACGCTGCTATTTGTCTTAGTATATATATATATATATATATATATATATATATATTTGCTCCTACATAACAAGCCTGCAGATTCTAACTACATGAATCTACTACAAAACCGTTGCAACTAGACAGATCTATGTAGGGGTCCAGCCACACACTACATAGATCTGCTCAGTCACTCACAATGCTGATTATTTCTCTGACAATTAATTTGCAAGTGTCATACCCAGGATTAGAACCCACAACCTATTACACTGGAAGCATGCACCTTACTCATGGAGATATTTGCTATTGCATAGAAAGTAAGAGAATTCTAACTATATGAAGTTACTTGTAATTGTCAGAGAAATAACTTCATATAGTTAGAATTCTCATGCTTCCTTTATAGGAGCAAATAGCTTCATCAGTAAGGTGTCTGCTTCCAGTATATCTATAATAAAGAGGGTGTGATTTGTAATGTGTATTGACTAGTGGGGAAGTCGACTACGGAAGAGATACCGGCTGCTGTTAATTAATTTAATTGATTAATGTCGCTGAACACATGGAACAGGAGGAGAGGTGCCCCCCTTCAAAGCACGTGCCCGGCGGCAGTTGACTCCGTTGCCTCCCAGAGTTCTGCCTCTGCTCCCTATGCCTATCTTTCATTTATAACATAACCTTCCTTAATAATTTCCCCCATAAACGCATGGATGTCATGATTCAATGATGATATAGTTTTTATATTAAATAACATTGTAGCAGTACAGCACTCACCAACCAATCTGTGACTGAGGACAGGGGGGATACACTGTCACTGGGTGCTGCACCTGCCCTGCTCCCTCACTAATTCTGCTGCTGCTGCTTGGACCTGTACTCAATGTGTACAGCATATGTTCACCCACTGCTCTGCAGTGAGAGTGCTCCCTTCCAACATCTCCCCCCTACACTACAGCACCTGGGTGGAATGGCGGAACAGTCCACAAAAAGTGGGACTGTCCTGCTCAAAACAGAATAATTGGGAGGTATGGATTGGGTTTATTGAAAAGTAGGAGGGGTTATGCAGTCTGTCAACTTGTACTCAGTCTATAGGGAACTTTGTAGAGTGGACAAATAAAGCACATTGTTCAGACTCTATCAAGACAAGAGAATTATTAGTATGACCTTCTCATATTCATCATGACAGGATAGAGCAACTATACGGAGAAGCCTGTACGTTTTGTACTTTATGTGTACCAGATGGAACTATATACTGTAACTCTGAAGTTTCCTGCAAACATGAACCTTGACCTGTAATCTCTTTTGACCTTAAATGTTCCTTAAATCCTACAAATGTATATTTGCTTTGAAATCTACATCTGTCCTTTAAACAGAACTGAGCTACAGTACATATTTTGAGAACTTTTGAAGTGTCAGCCATCTGCATCACTCAGAGTCTGCATGAAGTGAAATAGATAGCTCTGGAACAGAAACTGCCTGAAATATGATGTACAGCCATGAATATGGATAGACAGCTGCTGCTGGGAGTGAAAGCTAAAATACCTCTCTTTATGGATGAGAACCTCATGGTTTAGCTCAACACCTGCAGCTGCTATTTACATATGGAGAAAACCTAATAGTAGTTGAACAAATGTGACATAAACTAACCTACATTATGAGTCTCCAGATTGTAACATTCATCTCCTTTACAAAAAGTATAATTTATAAAAAAAAATACATAGAAATAATGCTTTGTTCATCAATTTTATTAACAATTCCAAAAAACTAAATAGATCAATAAACCTGCATGCATTGCATATACATAAATCCCACACAATACCATAGCTTTAACACCAACATTAAACTTCTTATCTATAATATCAAAATAAGTAAAGGTGTAAGGGGCTCAGAGAAAACCTGTATTTTTCTTTGAGTTATTGTGTTATACTTTTCTGCTTTACCACCTAGTAGAGACAGAGTGTTGTGAAATGCTATTCCAAGATGACGTTAGTGACCTCCTCAATTATCAGCTTTACTGCAGGAATCATCAAAGCAGCCTGTAATTAGCACCAGGGACTGTGTTGCGACTTCTGCTGCTAATAGCAGAAATTAAACAGAACCTCTCAGCAGATGTGAAACACTGCAAATCCTTTGGCAGATTGGTTGACTCAGTTTCAGCTTTGTTAAGGTACATTTGTTGGAACAACAGCCAAATGAAGGCAGTAGGCTATTGATTTACCTTTACTGCTATGCCCTTCAATCCATAGGCAAGCAGTGAATGAATCGTAACAACTACAAAACCTTGGGTTCCTACAACAAGGTTTACACGCAAGGTAACTGCTCCACAGGTCCTGGTAAAATTGGAACACCTCCAGCGGGACCTTATTCCCCAGGAATTCTGTCTCCCTCTCTGCTTCCAGCGGCCTGTATCGCTTAAGACATTTGCTCCACAGGTACAGTTAAATTGAAGCACCTCCAGTGGGACTTTATTCCCAGAAAAAATGCATCATTTATAGTCCCCGGTAAAATCGCACCCTATCATTCTAGGGCATTGTTCATGTATATTGCATTTTACTACTTGAATTATTTCTAAGTCATGGTACAGTTTATATAGTGGATGAAAAGTATGGTCTAATTCACTTATTCTGGTATATGCAGGTGATGTATTTATCACCAATTTACCCAATTAACACTCTTGCTCTCTATGATTCAGAGATTAACAAAATGCCTTTCCATATATACTTTAAATTTATTGGACATAGGGGGTCATTCCGACCCGTTCGCACGCAGCGGTTTATCGCTGCAGTGTGAATGGGTGAGGAATGCGCATGCACGGTGGCCGCAGTGCGCGTGCGCAACGTCACCGGGTTACGACGCGTTCAGAGAACAAAGCGGTCGCAGAGCGGACCGCTAAGAAGATTGACAGGAAGAAGGCGGACCTGGGCGTCCCCACAGTGTTGGCGGCCGTTTTGGGGGAGTGGATTGAAAAACGCAGGCGTGTCCAGAACAACGGAGGGCGGATGTCTGACGTCAGAAGCAGCTTCAGCATCGCAGGGATCATCGCACAGGGTAATTATATCCAGGGATAGTCTAAATTTGCTTGAATTTTTTTAGCTTAGCAGGGCTGCACAAGCGATCGCAGCCCTGCTAAGCTAAAATACACTTCCCCATAGGCGTGGACTATTGATCGCAGCAGCAGCTATAAGTTGCTGCCTGCGATCAACTCGGAATGACCACCATAGTGACACCTGCATTTAGTATCGTATTTCTGCTTATCTCACAATATAAATTTTGGTTGTTGATGAGACAAAATACAGTGTTACCTGCAAAAATCCTGGAGTGCAATTTTGTTGCTTTTAGGTGGTGTCAATGATATAGTTGAGTCTATAAAATTAAAATTCATTACTGAACGCATGCCTTTGGTGTTGGCAACATTGTTATTTTGCCTATGGCAACTTCGTAAAGGTAGTTCTTTCCAGATAAAACTGTCTAGCGAAACTGTTTGATATTTGCACAAGAATTATTACATCATTGTTTACAATATTCTGTTCGCAATTGTTTTCAGACTCTTTCTGTCACCAGAATCAATGCTAAAACACACATATGATTTTTGACATGCAAAGGGTACCCTATGAGACTGCAATACTGGGATTCATCACGTATAACACTTTCCATACGGGCTCTCATCAGTGATTCTAGGGTCATCACAACATAGAGCTAAGGCTCAGCTGTGTAGCTTATAAACCCCTGTCTAATGCTGACAGCAAATCCACCTAGTGCTTCCTTCAATCTGGAGATTGTGATTATGATTCCAGTCTATGATTACCCGCAGTCCTAATCGATCCCAACCTACTTTGCTAGGTAAACTGTCATCAGTGATCCCAGCGGAGTGGTAACATTACATATATCTACTGCCATACTACGCTGTGAATACTGTCCAATCTTGGAAGCTAAGCAGCGGTCGGCTTGGTTAGTACCTGGATGGGAGACCTCCTGGGAATACCAAGTGTTATAGAATTCTGAGGAATCTAAATATTCTGTACTTAACATTGACAGCAGAATCACCACTTCTATTCCTTCATACTAGGATCAAGTACATATCCAACAGTGCAAGGACCTTTCCTACAGCGACTAAATCATTTCAGCACCTTTAATCTTCTACGACTCCCTAGGGTACTACCATTTTCCTTTTTCTTCGTGCTCTGGTTGAATAAGATCAATCAGATTTTGAGAGCAATTTCCCATGATACCTTACATGAACCTAGTAAGGCCCTGCTCGCAAGCTTACAATCTATAGGGAAATAGGCATTGATACATAAGGATAGATGCTACCTATTGCATAATGGTCCGCCAGATTTCTAGGTTCTTAATGGGTTGTATGATATGATCACCCAGCAATGCTGGAAGACATTATATGTGAGGTTATGTGGACTGTACATAGAGGATGTAATTAAATAGAGAAGCATTGAAAGCTATGTGGGTGGGTCTGGAATTTAATAGGCTTGTCTGAAGAGGTGAGTTTTCAGGGAATGTTTAAAGGTTTGGAGACTAGAGTTGAGTCTTATTGTGCGTGGGAGTGCATTCCACAGACTGGGGGAAGCCTAAATAAAGTCCTGTAATTTTGAGTGGGAACAAGTAATACATGTGGATGAGAGACGCAGATTTTGTGCAGAGCGGAGAGGTCTGGTAGGGAGATATTTTGAGATGAGTGAGGAGATGTATGATGGTGCAGTTTGGTTAATAGCCTTGTATGTAAGTAAAAGTATTTTATATTTGACACGGTAAAATACCAGTAACCAATGGAGGTACTGACTGAGCGGATCAGCAGACGATGAACGTCTAGTGAGGAAAATTAGCCTCGCAGCTGCATTTAAAATGGATTGTAGTGGTGAGAGCCTATGTTTGGGAAGACCAGTAAGGAAACTATAGCAATAATCAATGCGGGAGATGATGAGTGCATGGATTAGTTTTAGCAGTGTCTTGTGAAAGATAAGGATGTATTTTGGATAGGTTTTTTAGGTGCATGTAACATGATTTAGAGACAGATTGAATGTGTGGAAAAAAGGACAGTTCAGAGTAAAGTATGACACCTAGGCAGCGATCTTGTGGGGTAGGCTGGATAGTCGCATTGTCAACAGTTATGGAGATATCAGGTTGGTAAGTACTCTTGGCTGGTGGGAAAATAATTCTGTTTTGGAAATTTTGGTTTTGAGGTGGCGAAATGACATCCAAGATGAAATGGCAGACAGGCATTCAGTGACAAGAACCAACACAGATGGTAATAAATCTGGAGAGGATAGGTAGATTTGAGTATCATCAGCATACAAATGATACTGAAATCCGAAGGAGCAGATTAGTTTACCAAGAGATGAGGTATAGATTGAGTAGAGCAGAGAACCTATGACTGAGCCATGTGGTACTCCAACTGATATAGGTAGAGAAGAGGAGGTAGAATCAGAGAAGTGAACACTGAAAGAGTGATTAGTTAGGTAGGATGAGAGTCAAGTAAGGGCTGTGTCCTGAAGACCTAGGAATTGTAGTGTTTGTATGAGAAGAAAGTGGTCAACAGTGTCAAAAGCAGCAGAGTGTCACGTCTGAGGAATCCTGAGGATCCGGATTAGGTACAAGAGGCTCGTGGGCACTTGCGTCTTTAAATAACAGATGAGCGGGACAGATGAAGGTCTTGCACATGGGTTTATTGCTTCGATAACATAGGGTAAAGGCTAACGGATTTACAACAACCAATATTTGAAATCAAGAAATTATAGGTAGGCAGGAGGCTGGGAGGCACCGGTTATCCTAACCCAGGGCTGATGGAAAGTTCCCAAAGGGTAGGTTACTGTGGCATCTGGGAGCAGGTAGCCAGGTTGGTAGCTGGAACTGTGCTGGCTGGCTGCGTCGAGCGGTTTGGAGCTGTAACAGGATTCGTGGGTTGTCTGCGGCTAACAGGAGCCCGGTACTAGAGATACTGCAGAGGAGCACAGAGAACTAGAATCACAATAACTTGTGAGAGACGTTGCACTGGCGAATTCCTTCCTCCAGGCCTTCCTGTCTTATACCAGCTGCCCCAATACTATTGGCCCCAAGAATCACTTAAATAAGAGAAGTATGAGCAAGACAGGCTTTTTGCCCACAACCAAGATGGCGGCGCTGGAACCTGGCACCGAGGACACAGCTCCCAGCCTGCATCACCGGACCCGACATCCAGTGCCCCTGACTGCCCTGCTGGCGTATCCTGCCTGGCGCCAGCAGCCTGCACCCCCGTCAGATGGCCCCTTCCAGAGCACCCGGACAGGTAAGTCCTGGCCCCCCGCACCTTCCTATGCCGGGCCGTGACACAGAGAGATCTAGAAGAATAAGAAGTGTGTAACGTCCTTTCGATCTAGCAGTGACCAGATTGTTCACAACTTTGGTCAGTGCCGTCTCTGTGGAGTGTTGGGCAGGAAAGCCTGACTGAAGTGGGTCCAGTAAGTTGTGGGAGTTAAAAAAGTGTGTGAGGCAAGTCTCTCAAGTAGCTTGGTGGGGCATGGGAGCTGAGAGGGTAGTTAGAGAGAGTGTTTGGGTCAGAATTGTGTTTTTCAGAATGGGTGTAATCACTACATGCTTAAACAGAGAAGGAAAGATACCAGTAGAGAGAGAGAGATTACAGATTTTCGTTAAGGTTGGGATGAGCACAGGAGACAAAGTTTTACTGACTTGTGAGGGTATAGGATCAAGAGGAGAGGTAGTGGAGTAGGAGGATGAAAAGAGTGTTGATACTTCATCTTCACTTGCGGGATCAAATGAAGAGAAAGTGCCAGAGGGTTACGGAAGGGAATTGAGTAGGTCACTGGCTGAGTTAGAGCATACCATTTCATTTAGGATTTTATCACTTATCCTTGAAGTAGGAAGCAAGTTCTTGTGCACAGATAGTAGCTAGTGGGGGAGGTGAGGGAGGGTAAAGAAGTGGTTTAAATGTATTAAAAAGTCGCTTGGGGTTGGTGGCATGAGAAGAGATGAGAGATTGGAAATATGTTTCTTTGGCAGCGTCCAGGGCCTGACGATAGAAGTGGTAGGTGGTTTTATATGTGAGAAAGTCACTTGGATTCTGAGATTTACGCCACTGGCGTTCTACTTACGTGACAGTTTTTGTAGGTGTCTTGTTTATTTAGAGTGCCACAGTTGGCATCTAACCTACGTGGAGTGTGATGGGTAGCTGGAGCCACTTAATCAAGGGCACGCTCTAGAGTCTGGTGCAGGTGGGATACAGCAGTCTCAGGTGTGGTAAATGTAGAAATTGGGTGAGTTGCCTCTGCCCACCTGTGTTTCTCTGTATTTTATGAAACTAAGAACATGCCCAGAAAATTGACACACGCATAGTTCCCATATGCTGACAGCACTTACACCTGCCTACATATGTAGAGACCGGTCTGGGAGGAAAGGAGTATTTTTGCTTAGGATGAGCGCATTAAGGGAGTGTTTGCATGACTACTGTATATACAGTACACATGAACAATCGCAAGAAGATGGAAAAAACCTTATTACACTATTTGCAGGTGCAATGAAGAAATCATTAGATAAGCACTGGTTGGGTAAGAGTGACCAGAGGTTAGGATACCAGCCAGAGCCGGCCTTAGCTATAGGCAGGCTAGGCATTTGCCTAGGGCATTCAAGCATGTCTAGGGGCATCCAAGCATGTCCCTGCAGTATCTCATGCTGAGAGGGACAGTCCGCAAACTAACTGTTACTTTCCAAATGTATTCAATCAGTACTTGTATACACTAGAGATGAGCGGGTTCGGTTCCTCGGAATCCGAAACCCCCCCCCCCCCCCGAACTTCAGCCTTTTTACACGGGTCCGAGGCAGACTCGGATCTTCCCGCCTTGCTCGGTTAACCCGAGCGCACCCGAACGTCATCATCCCGCTGTCGGATTCTCGCGAGGCTCGTATTCTATCGCGAGACTCGGATTCTATATAAGGAGCCGCACGTCGCCGCCATTTTCACACGTGCATTGAGATTGATAGGGAGAGGACGTGGCTGGCGTCCTCTCCGTTAGAATAGATAGAGACACTTGAGTTGATTTACTACTAACTTATTAATTTTGGGGAGCATTAGGAGTACTCAGAGTGCAGAGTTTTGCTGATAGTTACTAGTGACCACCACCAGTTTTATTTATTATTTAATATAATCCGTTCTCTGCCTGAAAAAAAACGATACACAGTCACATACCATATCTGTGCTCAGCCTCAGTGTGCTGCATGATAATATCATCTATGTATATCTGACTGTGCTGAGTGCTCACTGCTCACACAGCTGAATTGTGGGGGAGACTGGGGTGCAGTTATAGCAGGAGTACAGTGCACACTTTTGCTGCCAGTGTGACTGAAAAAGTTAAACACTCCTGTGGTGTTTTTTTTTTTAATTCTATAAACGCATTCTGCTGACAGTGTCCAGCAGGTCCGTCATTCATTATATTATATAAATATTTACCTGCAGTAGTGTTATATTTTTTTTGTTCATCTCTATCATCTTTATCATCTCTATATTAGCAGACGCAGTACGGTAGTCCACGGCTGTGGCTACCTCTGTGTCGTCAGTGCTCGTCCATAATTGTATACCTACCTGTGGTGGGGTTTTTTTTTCTATCTTCTTCATACTAGTAGTTTAGGAGTCTGCTGACAGTGTCCAGCAGGTCCGTCATTATATTATATATACCTGCAGTAGTGATATATATATATTTTTTATATCATTATCATCTCTATACTAGCAGACGCAGTACGGTAGTCCACGGCTGTAGCTACCTCTGTGTCGTCAGTGCTCGTCCATAATTGTATACCTACCTGTGGTGGGGGTTTTTTTTCTATCTTCTTCATACTAGTACTTTAGGAGTCTGCTGACAGTGTCCAGCAGCTCCGTCATTATATTATATATACCTGCAGTAGTGATATATATATATTTTTATATCATTATCATCTCTATACTAGCAGACGCAGTACGGTAGTCCACGGCTGTAGCTACCTCTGTGTCGTCAGTGCTCGTCCATAATTGTATACCTACCTGTGGTGGGGGTTTTTTTTCTATCTTCTTCATACTAGTAGTTTAGGAGTCTGCTGACAGTGTCCAGCAGGTCCGTCATTATATTATATATACCTGCAGTAGTGATATATATATATTTTTATATCATTATCATCTCTATACTAGCAGACGCAGTACGGTAGTCCATGGCTGCAGCTACCTCTGTGTCGTCAGTGCTCGTCCATAATTGTATACCTACCTGTGGTGGGGTTTTTTTTTCTATCTTCTTCATACTAGTAGTTTAGGAGTCTGCTGACAGTGTCCAGCAGGTCCGTCATTATATTATATATACCTGCAGTAGTGATATATATATATTTTTTATATCATTATCATCTCTATACTAGCAGACGCAGTACGGTAGTCCACGGCTGCAGCTACCTCTGTGTCGTCAGTGCTCGTCCATAATTGTATACCTACCTGTGGTGGGTTTTTTTTTTCTATCTTCTTCATACTAGTAGTTTAGGAGTCTGCTGACAGTGTCCAGCAGGTCCGTCATTATATTATATATACCTGCAGTAGTGATATATATATATATTTTTTATATCATTATCATCTCTATACTAGCAGACGCAGTACGGTAGTCCACGGCTGTAGCTACCTCTGTGTCGTCAGTGCTCGTCCATAATTGTATACCTACCTGTGGTGGGGTTTTTTTTTCTATCTTCTTCATACTAGTAGTTTAGGAGTCTGCTGACAGTGTCCAGCAGGTTCGTCATTATATTATATATACCTGCAGTAGTGATATATATATATTTTTTATATCATTATCATCTCTATACTAGCAGACGCAGTACGGTAGTCCACGGCTGTAGCTACCTCTGTGTCGTCAGTGCTCGTCCATAATTGTATACCTACCTGTGGTGGGGGTTTTTTTTCTATCTTCTTCATACTAGTAGTTTAGGAGTCTGCTGACAGTGTCCAGCAGGTCCGTCATTATATTATATATACCTGCAGTAGTGATATATATATATTTTTTATATCATTATCATCTCTATACTAGCAGACGCAGTACGGTAGTCCACGGCTGTAGCTACCTCTGTGTCGTCAGTGCTCGTCCATAATTGTATACCTACCTGTGGTGGGTTTTTTTTTTCTATCTTCTTCATACTAGTAGTTTAGGAGTCTGCTGACAGTGTCCAGCAGGTCCGTCATTATATTATATATACCTGCAGTAGTGATATATATATATTTTATATCATTATCATCTCTATACTAGCAGACGCAGTACGGTAGTCCATGGCTGTAGCTACCTCTGTGTCGTCAGTGCTCGTCCATAATTGTATACCTACCTGTGGTGGGGTTTTTTTTTCTATCTTCTTCATACTAGTAGTTTAGGAGTCTGCTGACAGTGTCCAGCAGGTCCGTCATTATATTATATATACCTGCAGTAGTGATATATATATTTTTTTTATATCATTATCATCTCTATACTAGCAGACACAGTACGGTAGTCCACGGCTGTTGCTACCTCTGTGTCGTCAGTGCTCGTCCATAATTGTATACCTACCTGTGGTGGGGTTTTTTTTTCTATCTTCTTCATACTAGTAGTTTAGGAGTCTGCTGACAGTGTCCAGCAGGTCCGTCATTATATTATATATACCTGCAGTAGTGATATATAAAACATTTTTATATCATTATCATCTCTATACTAGCAGACGCAGTACGGTAGTCCACGGCTGTAGCTACCTCTGTGTCGTCAGTCACTCGTCATCCATAAGTATACTAGTATCCATCCATCTCCATTTATTTACCTGAGGTGCCTTTTAGTTGTGCCTATTAAAATATGGAGAACAAAAATGTTGAGGTTCCAAAAATAGGGAAAGATCAAGATCCACTTCCACCTCGTGCTGAAGCTGCTGCAAATAGTCATGGCCGAGACGATGAAATGCCATCAACGTCGTCTGCCAAGGCCGATGCCCAATGTCATAGTACAGAGCATGTAAAATCCAAAACACAAAATATCAGTAAAAAAAGGACTCAAAAATCTAAAATAATATCGTCGGAGGAGAAGCGTAAACTTGCCAATATGCCATTTACCACACGGAGTGGCAAGGAACGGCTGAGGCCCTGGCCTATGTTCATGGCTAGTGGTTCAGCTTCACATGAGGATGGAAGCACTCAGCCTCTCGCTAGAAAAATGAAAAGACTTAAGCTGGCAAAAGCACAGCAAAGAACTGTGCGTTCTTCGAAATCACAAATCCACCCACCAGGATGAGGAGGATATGGGTGTTGCTGGCGCTGGGGAGGAAATTGACAAGGAGGATTCTGATGGTGAGGTGGTTTGTTTAAGTCAGGCACCCGGGGAGACACCTGTTGTCCGTGGGAGGAATATGGCCATTGACATGCCTGGTGAAAATACCAAAAAAATCAGCTCTTCGGTGTGGAAGTATTTCAACAGAAATGCGGACAACAGGTGTCAAGCCGTGTGTTGCCTTTGTCAAGCTGTAATAAGTAGGGGTAAGGACGTTAACCACCTCGGAACATCCTCCCTTATACGTCACCTGCAGCGCATTCATCATAAGTCAGTGACAAGTTCAAAAACTTTGGGCGACAGCGGAAGCAGTCCACTGACCAGTAAATCCCTTCCTCTTGTAACAAAGCTCACGCAAACCACCCCACCAACTCCCTCAGTGTCAATTTCCTCCTTCCCCAGGAATGCCAATAGTCCTGCAGGCCATGTCACTGGCAATTCTGACGAGTCCTCTCCTGCCTGGGATTCCTCCGATGCATCCTTGAGTGTAACGCCTACTGCTGCTGGCGCTGCTGTTGTTGCTGCTGGGAGTCGATGGTCATCCCAGAGGGGAAGTCGTAAGACCACTTTTACTACTTCCACCAAGCAATTGACTGTCCAACAGTCCTTTGCGAGGAAGATGAAATATCACAGCAGTCATCCTGCTGCAAAGCGGATAACTGAGGCCTTGGCATCCTGGGCGGTGAGAAACGTGGTTCCGGTATCCATCATTACTGCAGAGCCAACTATAGACTTGTTTGAGGTACTGTGTCCCCGGTACCAAATACCATCTAGGTTCCATTTCTCTAGGCAGGCGATACCGAAAATGTACACAGACCTCAGAAAAAGACTCACCAGTGTCCTAAAAAATGCAGTTGTACCCAATGTCCACTTAACCACGGACATGTGGACAAGTGGAACAGGGCAGGCTCAGGACTATATGACTGTGACAGCCCACTGGGTAGATGTATGGACTCCCGCCGCAAGAACAGCAGCGGCGGCACCAGTAGCAGCATCTCGAAAACGCCAACTCTTTCCTAGGCAGGCTACGCTTTGTATCACCGCTTTCCAGAATACGCACACAGCTAAAAACCTCTTACGGCAACTGAGGAAGATGATCGCAGAATGGCTTACCCCAATTGGACTCTCCTGTGGATTTGTGGCATCGGACAACGCCAGCAATATTGTGTGTGCATTAAATATGGGCAAATTCCAGCACGTCCCATGTTTTGCACATACCTTGAATTTGGTGGTGCAGAATTATTTAAAAAACGACAGGGGCGTGCAAGAGATGCTGTTGGTGGCCAGAAGAATTGCGGGACACTTTCGGCGTACAGGCACCACGTACAGAAGACTGGAGCAACACCAAAAACGCCTGAACCTGCCCTGCCATCATCTGAAGCAAGAAGTGGTAACGAGGTGGAATTCAACCCTCTATATGCTTCAGAGGTTGGAGGAGTAGCAAAAGGCCATTCAAGCCTATACAACTGACCACGATATAGGAGGTGGAATGCGCCTGTCTCAAGCGCAGTGGAGAATGATTTCAACGTTGTGCAAGGTTCTGCAACCTTTTGAACTTGCCACACGTGAAGTCAGTTCAGACACTGCCAGCCTGAGTCAGGTCATTCCCCTCATCAGGCTTTTGCAGAAGAAGCTGGAGACATTGAAGGAGGAGCTAACACTGAGCGATTCCGCTAGGCATGTAGGACTTGTGGATGGAGCCCTTAATTCGCTTAACAAGGATTCACGGGTGGTCAATCTGTTGAAATCAGAGCACTACATTTTGGCCACCGTGCTCGATCCTAGATTTAAAACCTACGTTGTATCTCTCTTTCCGGCAGACACAAGTCTGCAGGGGTTCAAAGAACTGCTGGTGAGAAAATTGTCAAGTCAAACGGAACGCGACCTGTCAACATCTCCTCCTTCACATTCTCCCGCAACTGGGGGTGCGAGGAAAAGGCTCAGAATTCCGAGCCCACCCGCTGGCGGTGATGCAGGGCAGTCTGGAGCAACTGCTGATGCTGACATCTGGTCCGGACTGAAGGACCTGCCAACGATTACGGACATGTCGTCTACTGTCACTGCATATGATTCTCTCACCATTGAAAGAATGGTGGAGGATTATATGAGTGACCGCATCCAAGTAGGCACGTCAGACAGTCCGTACGTATACTGGCAGGAAAAAGAGGCAATTTGGAGGCCCTTGCACAAACTGGCTTTATTCTACCTAAGTTGCCCTCCCACAAGGGTGTACTCCGAAAGAGTGTTTAGTGCCGCCGCTCACCTTGTCAGCAATCGGCGTACGAGGTTACTTCCAGAAAATGTGGAGAAGATGATGTTCATTAAAATGAATTATAATCAATTCCTCCATGGAGACATTCTCCAGCAGCAATTGCCTCCACAAAGTACACAGGGAGCTGTGATGGTAGATTCCAGTGGGGACGAATTGATAATCTGTGAGGAGGGGGATGTACACGGTGATGAATCGGAGGATGATGATGAGGTGGACATCTTGCCTCTGTAGAGCCAGTTTGTGCAAGGAGAGATTAATTGCTTCTTTTTTGGTGGGGGTCCAAACCAACCCGTCATTTCAGTCACAGTCGTGTGGCAGACCCTGTCACTGAAATGATGGGTTGGTTAAAGTGTGCATGTCCTGTTTATACAACATAAGGGTGGGTGGGAGGGCCCAAGGACAATTCCATCTTGCACCTCTTTTTTCTTTCATTTTTCTTTGCGTCATGTGCTGTTTGGGGAGTGTTTTTTGGAAGGGCCATCCTGCGTGACACTGCAGTGCCACTCCTAGATGGGCCAGGTGTTTGTGTCGGCCACTAGGGTCGCTTATCTTAGTCACACAGCTACCTCATTGCGCCTCTTTTTTTCTTCTTTGCGTCATGAGCTGTTTGGGGAGTATTTTTTGGAAGGGCCATCCTGCGTGACACTGCAGTGCCACTCCTAGATGGGCCAGGTGTTTGTGTCGGCCACTAGGGTCACTTATCTTAGTCACACAGCTACCTCATTGCGCCTCTTTTTTTTCTTCTTTGCGTCATGTGCTGTTTGGGGAGTATTTTTTGGAAGGGCCATCTGGCCTGACACTGCAGTGCCACTCCTAGATGGGCCAGGTGTTTGTGTCGGCCACTAGGGTCGCTTAGCTTACTCACACAGCTACCTCATTGCGCCTCTTTTTTTCTTTGCGTCATGTGCTGTTTGGGGAGTGTTTTTTGGAAGGGCCATCCTGCGTGACACTGCAGTGCCACTCCTAGATGGGCCAGGTGTTTGTGTCGGCCACTTGGGTCGCTGAGCTTAGTCACACAGCTACCTCATTGCGCCTCTTTTTTTCTTTGCGTCATGTGCTGTTTGGGGAGTGTTTTTTGGAAGGGCCATCCTGCGTGACACTGCAGTGCCACTCCTAGATGGGCCAGGTGTTTGTGTCGGCCACTTGGGTCGCTGAGCTTAGTCATCCAGCGACCTCGGTGCAAATTTTAGGACTAAAAATAATATTGTGAGGTGTGAGGTGTTCAGAATAGACTGAAAATGAGTGGAAATTATGGTTATTGAGGTTAATAATACTTTGGGATCAAAATGACCCCCAAATTCTATGATTTAAGCAGTTTTTTAGGGTTTTTTGAAAAAAACACCCGAATCCAAAACCCACCCGAATCCGACAAAAAAAATTCGGTGAGGTTTTGCCAAAACGCGTTCGAACCCAAAACACGGCCACGGAACCGAACCCAAAACCAAAACACAAAACCCGAAAAATTTCCGGTGCACATCTCTAGTATACACTAGAGATGTGCACTTGAAATTTTTCGGGTTTTGTGTTTTGGTTTTGGGTTCGGTTCCGCGGCCGTGTTTTGGGTTCGACCGCGTTTTGGCAAAACCTCACCGAATTTTTTTTGTCGGATTCGGGTGTGTTTTGGATTCGGGTGTTTTTTTCAAAAAACACTAAAAAACAGCTTAAATCATAGAATTTGGGGGTCATTTTGATCCCAAAGTATTATTAACCTCAAAAACCATAATTTCCACTCATTTTCAGTCTATTCTGAACACCTCACACCTCACAATATTATTTTTAGTCCTAAAATTTGCACCGAGGTCGCTGGATGACTAAGCTAAGCGACCCTAGTGGCCGACACAAACACCTGGCCCATCTAGGAGTGGCACTGCAGTGTCACGCAGGATGGCCCTTCCAAAAAACACTCCCCAAACAGCACATGACGCAAAGAAAAAAAGAGGCGCAATGAGGTAGCTGTGTGAGTAAGATAAGCGACCCTAGTGGCCGACACAAACACCTGGCCCATCTAGGAGTGGCACTGCAGTGTCACGCAGGATGGCCCTTCCAAAAAACACTCCCCGGCGACTGCCGACACAGAGGTAGCTACAGCCGTGGACTACCGTACTGTGTCTGCTGCTAATATAGACTGGATGATAATGAGATAAAATTAAAATATATATATATATCACACTAGTACTGCAGCCGGACAGGTATATATTATGTAATGACGGACCTGCTGGACACTGTCTGTCAGACTCAGCACTGCAGACTCCTAAAGTAAGCTACTAGTATCAAGAAGATAGAAAAAAAAAAAACCACGGGTAGGTGGTATACAATTATGGATGGACGAGCGACTGCCGACACAGAGGTAGCTACAGCCGTGGACTACCGTACTGTGTCTGCTGCTAATATAGACTGGATGATAATGAGATAAAATTAAAATATATATATATATATATCACACTAGTACTGCAGCCGGACAGGTATATATTATGTAATGACGGACCTGCTGGACACTGTCTGTCAGACTCAGCACTGCAGACTCCTAAAGTAAGCTACTAGTATCAAGAAGATAGAAAAAAAAAACCACGGGTAGGTGGTATACAATTATGGATGGACGAGCGACTGCCGACACAGAGGTAGCTACAGCCGTGGACTACCGTACTGTGTCTGCTGCTAATATAGACTGGATGATAATGAGATAAAATTAAAATATATATATATATATCACACTAGTACTGCAGCCGGACAGGTATATATTATGTAATGACGGACCTGCTGGACACTGTCTGTCAGCACTGCAGACTCCTAAAGTAAGCTACTAGTATCAAGAAGATAGAGAAAAAAAAACCACGGGTAGGTGGTATACAATTATGGATGGACGAGCGACTGCCGACACAGAGGTAGCTACAGCCGTGGACTACCGTACTGTGTCTGCTGCTAATATAGACTGGATGATAATGAGATAAAATTAAAATATATATATATATCACACTAGTACTGCAGCCGGACAGGTATATATTATGTAATGACAGACCTGCTGGACACTGTCTGTCAGACTCAGCACTGCAGACTCCTGAAGTAAGCTACTAGTATCAAGAAGATAGAAAAGAAAAAAAACCACGGGTAGGTGGTATACAATTATGGATGGACGAGCGACTGCCGACACAGAGGTAGCTACAGCCGTGGACTACCGTACTGTGTCTGCTGCTAATATAGACTGGATGATAATGAGATAAAATTAAAATATATATATATCACACTAGTACTGCAGCCGGACAGGTATATATTATGTAATGACGGACCTGCTGGACACTGTCTGCAGAATGCGTTTATAAAAACACCACACGACGAGTGTTTAACTTTTTCAGGCAGACAAGACAATCACAATATACTGGTGGTCAGCAGACAATCACAATACTGGTGGTCAGTGGTCACTGGTCAGTCACACTGGCAGTGGCACTCTGGCAGCCAAAGTGTGCACTGTACTTAAAATATGTACTCCTGCTATAACTGCTCCCCAGTCTCCCCCACAATTAAGCTGTGTGAGCAGTGAGCACTCAGCACAGTCAGATAATGATATACAGTATTACATATGATGCAGCACACTGGGCTGAGCACAGATATGGTATGTGACTGTGTCACACTGTGTATCGTTTTTTTTCAGGCAGAGAACGGATTAATTAAACTGGTGGTCACTGGTCACACTATCAGCAGCAAGTAGTACTCCTCCTAATAATATGCTCCCCAAAATTTGTGTCTCTCTCTAGTACTCTAGTCTAAACGGAGAGGACGCCAGCCACGTCCTCTCCCTATCAATCTCAATGCACGTGTGAAAATGGCGGCGACGCGCGGCTCCTTATATAGAATCCGAGTCTCGCGATAGAATACGAGCCTCGCGAGAATCCGACAGCGGGATGATGACGTTTGGGCGCGCTCGGGTTAACCGAGCAAGGCGGGAAGATCCGAGTCGCTCGGCCCCGTGTAAAAAAACCTGAAGTTCGGGCGGGTTCGGATTCCGAGGACCCGAACCCGCTCATCTCTAGTATACACTGCTGTTTACATTTGTCAAAAAAAATGCACACTGTGCCTTAAACTTCCTCCTACTTGCTTGAATGCCCCTGACTTGTGAGACCTCAGACAGACAGCAGAAGCCCAGTAAATGCAATTCCTGGACCTGTGACATTTTTACTGACTATATAAGGTTATTACTGGATGGCTTCTTATGATAACACATGTGTTTTTTGGAAGACTGCTTCACAGAAACCTGACATCACCTATACTGCTTGTGCACATGGGGGAGGGGGACCCTGCCATCCTGTGTGTGTCCCTTGTCCCTGTGCAAACCCCAGGTGTCTGCAGGGACATAACATGGGCAGTGTTCTCCCCACACTTTATTTCCTAGTCAGTCCATACCGTAAAATTCCCCTGCCATCTAGCACTGTAGCGTGGTTAGTAAGTTGCGTTGTGCTATTTCTATATGAAACGTCAGTGCAGCGTGACTTTCGGACACATCAGACTGGAGGGCAGAGCATTTAGCTCCCACAGTATAAAGTAAAGGGCATGCAGTTAACGGGAGTAACAGACACCAGCAAATACACTGAATAGTGAAGAGAATGGACAGTTTCTACATGTTTGATACTGATCTTTTTGTATAACCAGCAAGTGTGGCAGTATCTGTGGCAGTATATGTGTATTATGGGAATTACTAATGTGGGGCATATGTGTAAGGTGCATTACTGTATGGCATTATGTGTATTATGGGCATTACTAATGTGGGGGATATGTGTAAGGTTCCTTTACTGTGTGGAATTATATGTATTATGGTCATTACTGTGTGGCATTGTGCAGAGTTGAACTGGCCCACAGGGTAACCCCCCGGTGGGCCCCACTACCTGAGTGTTGCAGGTACAGATGCAGAACTAGCGGCGGAGCTAGGGGGCACCAGACAAAATTTTGCCTAGGGCATCAAATTGGCTAGGGCCGGCTCTGATACCAGCGGTCACCATACCGACGCCGGAATCCCGGTGTTTAGATTGCCTGGGGGGGGCAGCCCCTTACGAGCTTGGTGGCTTGCTGCACTCTCCACAGGTTCTATTCCCACTCTAAGGGTGTTGTCCTGTCGGGCTTTCCACCAGTCAGGATTCAGGCGTCAGTATAGTGAGCAGTGGTTTCCAAATCGCTGGACACATAACCGCATCCCTTGCACAAATAATACCAGAAGTGCAGCTAAAAGAAGTGCATAAGAGCATGCATCCCAATATTAGTCAAAATGACACAATAAAAAAAATGCACAAAAATATAGCACTCTTCAGGTGACCACATTAACAAAAATAAAATAATAATCACCATTAGGTATAGAGTCCTCCTAAATGTTCATTCAGTGAGCGTGCAATTGATAAGCGAGTAGTAAATAGCCCAATTAAGCTCCAACTTGCTACACACTTGTAATGAGATGTACTCCTTACTCCTCCTTGTAAAACCTGCAAACTGTGTCATCCTATCCAAAAAGCTATTTAAAATCACATAGGTTGGGGGGGATGGTATTGGGATCCTAGCGCTTGGGATACCGGAAGTCAGAGGACCGACAGATGTTTCCCGAAGCGCAGCATCCCAAAACCTGCTACATAAGTATTCTTACTCTCATTCGCTACACCCTTAACCCTGCCTACCCGTAGCCTAACACTCCCCCCTGCAGACTAACTGGAACCTCCCTGCTTAGTGCCTAGCCCCAACCCTCCCTTCCCGCAGCGTAACCCTAACCCCCCCCCCCCCCCACTCCCCTGACCTCGCAGCCTAACTCTAACCTTCCTTCTAGTGCCTAAACCTTACAACCCCCCTGCAGACTAGCCCTAATCTTCCCCGGTATACTTACAATTGGGAAGCCAACAGTCGGGTTTCCAGCGTCGGCATTGTGATTGGTGTCAAGATTACTGTGTTTGTCTTCTGACCAGTGTAGTAATATGTTTAATAATACTTTACACTTACAATAGGAAGTAGAATTAAAGCATGCAAACAAAGCTCCAAGATGGAAAACCGCAAAACTCAGGTTGGTCCTAATTGTCCATGGTGATATAATGGATTTGCACAATCCCAATTCTGGATATTAGGGTCTGTTCTAGAAGTAACACTGGCAGTAGTTCACTACTTGAAGTTTAATGACACACCAGAGCTGCTTCAGACACAAGTAGTCCTTCATCAGCAGCATGGTGTTGGCTCTTATATGTGCCCTAAAAGGCAGGTACAACAGCTAATCGGCATGTCTAACAAACAGTGCATGCGCTGGACAACCAAATCACTGAAACAAAATGGCGCCTACATTCCACCTGGCCGGAAGTTGTCATTTTAGAATTCCAAATGCGTTCCACTCATTCAAACAGTGGATGCCCAGTTTACTCAGCTCTGTGACATTTTATTTTGAACTTCAAATAGTGCTGAGGTACCCTTTCCTTTGGACAGCAGCAGTGTAATTATATATATATATATATATATATATATATATTATATGGGGCATTTACATACCTGCTGGTTTAGTGTTACTCCTAAGGCGGACCACAATATCCGGAACTGGGGTTGTACAAGTCCTTTACATCACCTTGGACATTTAGGACCAACCTGAGTGTTGATGTTTGCCATCTTGAAGTTTTGTTTGCCCGCTTTAATTCTGCTTCATATTGTAATGTAATGTATTTTTAAATATATGCTTGTAAAGGATATCCTGCGTTATTTCTGTTTTGTTCTATGTGTTGACCTATGTGGCTGGAAATTGCTTTTTGGGAAGGGTAACACAGTTTGCAAGTTTGACAAAGAGGAGTGAGGAGTGTATCCCATTACAGGCATTGAAGTAAGTTGGTGCTTAATTGGCCTATTTACTACTCATTTATCAATTGATCTCTCACTGGGGGATATCCAATTATCCCCGTTAAAACATCGGGTCCGAAAAACTGATGTTTTCGGACGTTTTTTCCGATGTTTCACCTATTTTTTTTTTACAGGCTATCCAGATGGATCGCCTGTAAAAAAAAAACCTTTCTCCCAAAAACACACAGGTTCAGTGAAACCTGTGTGTTTTCGTGTGAAACAGCCCCGTTTTCGGACGAAAACGGGGCTGTTTCCAGGGATTCTGCTTCACCTGCCGGAGGCAGGTGAAACAAAATCCCTGATAAGCCGCGGCACGCGCCGGCTTATCGGGGCTAATTAGATAGCCCCCGGCGGCACAATTAGCCCTGGTAAATTACCGGGGCTAATTGGATATCCCCCACTGACTGAATATTTAAGGAGACTCAATACCTATTATATAGGTATTCTTTTTATTGTTGTAAATGTGGTCATGTGGTCATGTTATTGAAATAACACTTAATAGTATCTTGCAAAAAAGTATTTGTAAATATATGTTACAGTACATATGCCTTACATATGATGAAATGTGGAACTGTACATCTCAAGATGTATACTATTGCATACCTCCCTACATGACACATTCCAGGAGGGACAAAATACTCTGTTCCTGGGCTTCCCTCTTAATGTGTGAATGCTGTCACCTGTTTTGAAACACCTTGCTCATCAATGAAATAGTTCAGCACAGGTGATGGCAATCACACATTAAGAGGGAAGCCCAGGAACAGAGCATTTTGTCCCTCCTGGAATGGGTCATGTTGGGAGGTATGCAATAGTATACATCTTGAGAAGTACAGTTCCACATTGCATCATCTGCTGTCACCTGTGTTGAACTAGTTCATTGATGAGCAAGGTGTTTCAACACCGGTGACAGCATTGATAGACTAAGAAGGAAGTTCAGGAGTAGATAAATGTGTCCCTCCTGGAATGGGTAATGTTGGGAGATATGCTATTGAATGTAAGAATGGAAATACATGTAATTTTTAAATGCTTTTTTAGTGACACGAGTTTAATTTTGCAGCTCATATGCTCTGTGCTGTTCTTTTGAAGCAGGATAATTTTAGAATATTGGCAACATTCATACAGTATGTAAGCTCACCTTGCTACTGCTGAATTAGGATGGAAGGGATGGATATATTATACTCACCTGGCAGTATAGTTTGGGCACCACAGGATCACACCAGTAATCTTGGAGAAATGGTTTTTTCTGCATTTCCTTCATAGTTTTCTTCTATTATTTACTATCAGGATGCCTAGTTTATAATAGCTCTTGACTGCCATGGACCTAACAGCTAGAACCTTTTTGACAAAAGCAAATGTTGGTAGCAAACTGATATACACCGGCACTGGATGAGACATTATTTATTTATTATTTATTTATTTATTAACGGTTTCTTACATAGCGCAGCAAATTCCGTTGCGCTTTACAATTGGAAATAACAATGATATAACAAAACTGGGTAATAACAAACAGTCATAGAGGTAGGAAGGCCCTGCTCGCAAGCTTACAATCTATAGGGAAATAGGCATGGATACACAAGGATAGGTGCTATCTATTGCAGAGTTGACCACCAGATTCCAAAGGTTCTTGGGGGGCTGTATGATATGGTCACACAGCAATGATGAACCGGGGTCGAGAGGAAGGGAAAGAGAAGAATGAGAAGACATTTGAGGATGTGTGTGGACTGTGCAGAATAGATGCAATTTAATAGGAAAGTTTATGAACGTTATGTGGGCGGTTCTGGAATTTGAAATGCTTACCTGAAGACATGAGTTTTCAGGAAACGTTTGAAGGTTTGGAGACTAGAGGAGAGTCTTATTGTGCGTGGTTGGACATTCCACAGAGTGGGTGCAGCCCGCAGAAATTCCTGCAATCGTGAGTGGGAGCAAGTAATGAGTGTGGATGAGAGACGCAGGTCTTGTGAAGAGCGAAGAGGTTGGGTTGGGAGATATTTTGAGATAAGCAAAGTGATGTACATTGGTGTAGTTTGGTTAATGGCCTTGTGTGTGAGTAAAAGTATTTTATATTGAATACGGTAGAATACAGGTAACCAATGCAGGGACTGACAGAGAGGATCTGCAGATCATGAACATCTAGCGAGGAAGATTAGCCTCGCAGCTCCATTCAGAATGGATTGTAGTGGTGAGAGTCTCGTTTTGGGAAGACCAGTTAGGAGACTATTGCAATAATCAATGCGGGAGATAATGAGAGCATGGATTAGAGTTTTAGCAGTGTCTTGTATAAGGTATGATTGTATTTTGGATATGTTTTTTAGATGCATATAACATGATTTTGAGATAGATTGAATGTGGGGAACAAAGGACAGATCAGAGTCAAGGATGACACCTAGGAAAAGCATTCAGCGAAATGGCCCAGTACAGATAGAGACAAATCAGGGGAGGATAGGTAGATTTGAGTATCATCTGCGTACAGATGATACCGAAATCCAAAAGAGCTGATTAGTTTACCAAGAGATGAGGTATAGATTGAGAAATGCAGACGACCCAAGACTGAGCCTTACAGTACTGCAACTGAAAGAAGTAGCGAAGAGGAGGTAGATTCAGAGAAGCGAACACTGAAGGAGCGATTAGATAGGTAGGATAGGAACCAAGAAAGGGCTGTGTCTTTAAGACCTAGCGATTGTAGTGTTTGTATGAGAAGAGAGTGGTCAACAGTGTCAAAGGCAGCAGATAGATCTAGAAGAATAAGAAGTGAGTAATGGCCTTTAGACTTCGTAGTGACCAAATCATTAGTAAGGACAACAGTACAGTATCTTAATTACACTGCACAAGTATAGTGTAACACAGTAATACAACTATATAAAATTATCAACAGTTGGATAGATTCTCTATTATCCCTATTTACCCTCAACCACCCAACAGTTCAGGTATCACCTTTAGAGCTAACATTGCAAGATAAAAGGGCAAATTTAATGTTGGAAGCTTGTGATACATAGGGGTATATTCAATTGCGGTCGAATTGCCGAAATTGTCGAAAAACGGGTCATTTTCGACACAAAAAACCTGTTGAATTTTATTCGACAATTCTAGTGATGAGCGGGTTCGGTTTCTCGGAAACCGAACCCCCCCGAACTTCACGCTTTTTACACGGGTCCGAGGCAGACTCGGATCTTCCCGCCTTCCTCGGCTAACCCGAGCGCGCCCGAACGTCATCATCCCGCTGTCGGATTCTCGCGAGGCTCGTATTCTATCGCGAGACTCGGATTCTATATAAGGAGCCGCGCGTCGCCGCCATTTTCACACGTGCATTGAGATTCATAGGGAGAGGACGTGGCTGGCGTCCTCTCCGTTTAGAATAGAAATAGATAGTGAGAGTGAGACACTTGATTTACTGGAGCTTAGGAGTACTCAGAGAGTGCAGAGTTTACTAGTGACTGACCAGTGACCACCAGTGCAGTTTTATTATTATTTAATATAATCCGTTCTCTGCCTGAAAAAAAACGATACACAGTGACACAGTATACCATATCTGTGCTCAGCCTCAGTGTGCTGCATCATCTATGTATATCTGACTGTGCTGAGTGCTCACTGCTCACACAGCTTAATTGTGGGGGAGACTAGGGAGCAGTTATAGCAGGAGTACATATATTTAACAGTGCACACTTTTGCTGCCAGAGTGCCACTGCCAGTGTGACTGACCAGTGACCACCAGTATATTGTGATTGTCTGCCTGAAAAAGTTAAACACTCGTCGTGTGGTGTTTTTATTCTATAAACGCATTCTGCTGACAGTGTCCAGCAGGTCCGTCATTATATAATATATACCTGTCCTGCAGTAGTGATATATATATATTTTTTATATCATTATCATCCAGTCTATACTAGCAGCAGACGCAGTACGGTAGTCCACGGCTGTAGCTACCTCTGTGTCGGCAGTCGCTCGTCCATAATTGTATACCTACCTGTGGTGGGTTTTTTTTTTTTCTATCTTCTTGATACTAGTAGTTAACTTTAGGAGTCTGCAGTGCTGGCAGTGTCCAGCAGGTCCGTCATTATATAATATATACCTGTCCGGCTGCAGTAGTGATATATATATATTTTTTATATCATTATCATCCAGTCTATATTAGCAGCAGACGCAGTATGGTAGTCCACGGCTGTAGCTACCTCTGTGTCGGCAGTCGCTCGTCCATCCATAATTGTATACCACCTACCTGTGGTGTTTTTTTTTTTTCTATCTTCTTGATACTAGTAGCTTACTTTAGGAGTCTGCAGTGCTGACAGTGTCCAGCAGGTCCGTCATTATATAATATATACCTGTCCGGCTGCAGTAGTGATATATATATATTTTTTATATCATTATCATCCAGTCTATATTAGCAGCAGACGCAGTACGGTAGTCCACGGCTGTAGCTACCTCTGTGTCGGCAGTCGCTCGTCCATCCATAATTGTATACCACCTACCTGTGGTGTTTTTTTTTTCTATCTTCTTGATACTAGTAGCTTACTTTAGGAGTCTGCAGTGCTGACAGTGTCCAGCAGGTCCGTCATTATATAATATATACCTGTCCGGCTGCAGTAGTGATATATATATATTTTTTATATCATTATCATCCAGTCTATATTAGCAGCAGACGCAGTACGGTAGTCCACGGCTGTAGCTACCTCTGTGTCGACAGTCGCTCGTCCATCCATAATTGTATACCACCTACCTGTGGTGTTTTTTTTCTTTCTATCTTCTTGATACTAGTAGCTTACTTTAGGAGTCTGCAGTGCTGACAGTGTCCAGCAGGTCCGTCATTATATAATATATACCTGTTCGGCTGCAGTAGTGATATATATATATTTTTTATATCATTATCATCCAGTCTATATTAGCAGCAGACGCAGTACGGTAGTCCACGGCTGTAGCTACCTCTGTGTCGGCAGTCGCTCGTCCATTCATAATTGTATACCACCTACCTGTGGTGTTTTTTTTTTCTATCTTCTTGATACTAGTAGCTTACTTTAGGAGTCTGCAGTGCTGACAGTGTCCAGCAGGTCCGTCATTATATAATATATACCTGTCCGGCTGCAGTAGTGATATATATATATATTTTTTATATCATTATCATCCAGTCTATATTAGCAGCAGACGCAGTACGGTAGTCCACGGCTGTAGCTACCTCTGTTTTGGCAGTCGCTCGTCCATCCATAAGTATACTAGTATCCATCCATCTCCATTGTTTACCTGAGGTGCCTTTTAGTTGTGCCTATTAAAATATGGAGAACAAAAATGTTGAGGTTCCAAAAATAGGGAAAGATCAAGATCGACTTCCACCTCGTGCTGAAGCTGCTGCCACTAGTCATGGCCGAGACGATGAAATGCCATCAAAGTCGTCTGCCAAGGCCGATGCCCAATGTCATAGTACAGAGCATGTAAAATCCAAAACACCAAATATCAGTAAAAAAAGGACTCAAAAATCTAAAATAAAATTGTCGGAGGAGAAGCGTAAACTTGCCAATATGCCATTTACGACACGGAGTGGCAAGGAACGGCTGAGGCCCTGGCCTATGTTCATGGCTAGTGGTTCAGCTTCACATGAGGATGGAAGCACTCAGCCTCTCGCTAGAAAAATGAAAAGACTCAAGCTGGCAAAAGCACAGCAAAGAACTGTGCGTTTTTCGAAATCACAAATCCACAAGGAGAGTCCAATTGTGTCGTTTGCGATGCCTGACCTTCCCAACACTGGACGTGAAGAGCATGCGCCTTCCACCATTTGCACGCCCCCTGCAAGTGCTGGAAGGAGCACCCGCAGTCCAGTTCCTGATAGTCAGATTGAAGATGTCAGTGTTGAAGTACACCAGGATGAGGAGGATATGGGTGTTGCTGGCGCTGGGGAGGAAATTGACCAGGAGGATTCTGATGGTGAGGTGGTTTGTTTAAGTCAGGCACCCGGGGAGACACCTGTTGTCCGTGGGAGGAATAGGGCCATTGACATGCCTGGTGAAAATACCAAAAAAATCAGCTCTTCGGTGTGGAAGTATTTCAACAGAAATGCGGACAACATTTGTCAAGCCGTGTGTTGCCTTTGTCAAGCTGTAATAAGTAGGGGTAAGGACGTTAACCACCTCAGAACATCCTCCCTTATACGTCACCTGCAGCGCATTCATCATAAGTCAGTGACAAGTCCAAAAACTTTGGGCGACAGCGGAAGCAGTCCACTGACCAGTAAATCCCTTCCTCTTGTAACCAAGCTCACGCAAACCACCCCACCAACTCCCTCAGTGCCAATTTCCTCCTTCCCCAGGAATGCCAATAGTCCTGCAGGCCATGTCACTGGCAATTCTGACGAGTCCTCTCCTGCCTGGGATTCCTCCGATGCATCCTTGCGTGTAACGCCTACTGCTGCTGGCGCTGCTGTTGTTGCTGCTGGGAGTCGATGGTCATCCCAGAGGGGAAGTCGTACTCGTAAGACCACTTTTACTACTTCCACCAAGCAATTGACTGTCCAACAGTCCTTTGCGAGGAAGATGAAATATCACAGCAGTCATCCTGCTGCAAAGCGGATAACTGAGGCCTTGGCATCCTGGGCGGTGAGAAACGTGGTTCCGGTATCCATCATTACTGCAGAGCCAACTAGAGACTTGTTGGAGGTACTGTGTCCCCGGTACCAAATACCATCTAGGTTCCATTTCTCTAGGCAGGCGATACCGAAAATGTACACAGACCTCAGAAAAAGACTCACCAGTGTCCTAAAAAATGCAGTTGTACCCAATGTCCACTTAACCACGGACATGTGGACAAGTGGAGCAGGGCAGGCTCAGGACTATATGACTGTGACAGCCCACTGGGTAGATGTATGGACTCCCGCCGCAAGAACAGCAGCGGCGGCACCAGTAGCAGCATCTCGCAAACGCCAACTCTTTCCTAGGCAGGCTACGCTTTGTATCACCGCTTTCCAGAATACGCACACAGCTAAAAACCTCTTACGGCAACTGAGGAAGATCATCGCAGAATGGCTTACCCCAATTGGACTCTCCTGTGGATTTGTGGCATCGGACAACGCCAGCAATATTGTGTGTGCATTAAATATGGGCAAATTCCAGCACGTCCCATGTTTTGCACATACCTTGAATTTGGTGGTGCAGAATTTTTTAAAAAACGACAGGGGCGTGCAAGAGATGCTGTCGGTGGCCAGAAGAATTGCGGGACACTTTCGGCGTACAGGCACCACGTATAGAAGACTGGAGCACCACCAAAAACGCCTGAACCTGCCCTGCCATCATCTGAAGCAAGAAGTGGTAACGAGGTGGAATTTAACCCTCTATATGCTTCAGAGGTTGGAGGACCAGCAAAAGGCCATTCAAGCCTATACAACTGAGCACGATATAGGAGGTGGAATGCACCTGTCTCAAGCGCAGTGGAGAATGATTTCAACGTTGTGCAAGGTTCTGCAACCTTTTGAACTTGCCACACGTGAAGTCAGTTCAGACACTGCCAGCCTGAGTCAGGTCATTCCCCTCATCAGGCTTTTGCAGAAGAAGCTGGAGACATTGAAGGAGGAGCTAACACAGAGCGATTCCGCTAGGCATGTGGGACTTGTGGATGGAGCCCTTAATTCGCTTAACAAGGATTCACGGGTGGTCAATCTGTTGAAATCAGAGCACTACATTTTGGCCACCGTGCTCGATCCTAGATTTAAAACCTACCTTGGATCTCTCTTTCCGGCAGACACAAGTCTGCTGGGGTTCAAAGAACTGCTGGTGACAAAATTGTCAAGTCAAGCGGAACGCGACCTGTCAACATCTCCTCCTTCACATTCTCCCGCAACTGGGGGTGCGAGGAAAAGGCTCAGAATTCCGAGCCCACCCGCTGGCGGTGATGCAGGGCAGTCTGGAGCGACTGCTGATGCTGACATCTGGTCCGGACTGAAGGACCTGACAACGATTACGGACATGTCGTCTACTGTCACTGCATATGATTCTCTCCCCATTGAAAGAATGGTGGAGGATTATATGAGTGACCGCATCCAAGTAGGCACGTCAGACAGTCCGTACTTATACTGGCAGGAAAAAGAGGCAATTTGGAGGCCCTTGCACAAACTGGCTTTATTCTACCTAAGTTGCCCTCCCACAAGTGTGTACTCCGAAAGAGTGTTTAGTGCCGCCGCTCACCTTGTCAGCAATCGGCGTACGAGGTTACATCCAGAAAATGTGGAGAAGATGATGTTCATTAAAATGAATTATAATCAATTCCTCCGTGGAGACATTGACCAGCAGCAATTGCCTCCACAAAGTACACAGGGAGCTGAGATGGTGGATTCCAGTGGGGACGAATTGATAATCTGTGAGGAGGGGGATGTACACGGTGATATATCGGAGGATGATGATGAGGTGGACATCTTGCCTCTGTAGAGCCAGTTTGTGCAAGGAGAGATTAATTGCTTCTTTTTTGGTGGGGGTCCAAACCAACCCGTCATTTCAGTCACAGTCGTGTGGCAGACCCTGTCACTGAAATGATGGGTTGGTTAAAGTGTGCATGTCCTGTTTATACAACATAAGGGTGGGTGGGAGGGCCCAAGGACAATTTCATCTTGCACCTCTTTTTTCTTTCATTTTTCTTTGCGTCATGTGCTGTTTGGGGAGTAGTTTTTGGAAGGGCCATCCTGCGTGACACTGCAGTGCCACTCCTAGATGGGCCAGGTGTTTGTGTCGGCCACTTGGGTCGCTTATCTTAGTCACACAGCTACCTCATTGCGCCTCTTTTTTTCTTTGCGTCATGTGCTGTTTGGGGGGTTTTTTTTGGAAGGGCATCCTGCGTGACACTGCAGTGCCACTCCTAGATGGGCCAGGTGTTTGTGTCGGCCACTTGGGTCGCTTATCTTAGTCACACAGCTACCCCATTGCGCCTCTTTTTTTCTTTGCGTCATGTGCTGTTTGGGGGGTGTTTTTTGGAAGGGCCATCCTGCGTGACACTGCAGTGCCACTCCTAGATGGGCCAGGTGTTTGTGTCGGCCACTTGGGTCGCTTATCTTAGTCACACAGCTACCTCATTGCACCTCTTTTTTTCTTTGCGTCATGTGCTGTTTGGGGGGTGTTTTTTGGAAGGGCCATCCTGCGTGACACTGCAGTGCCACTCCTAGATGGGCCAGGTGTTTGTGTCGGCCACTAGGGTCGCTTATCTTAGTCACACAGCTACCTCATTGCGCCTCTTTTTTTTCTTCTTTGTGTCATGTACTGTTTGAGGAGTAGTTTTTTGAAGGGCCATCCTGCGTGACACTGCAGTGCCACTCCTAGATGGGCCAGGTGTTTGTGTCGGCCACTTGGGTCGCTGAGCTTAGTCATCCAGCGACCTCGGTGCAAATTTTAGGACTAAAAATAATATTGTGAGGTGTGAGGTGTTCAGAATAGACTGAAAATGAGTGGAAATTATGGTTATTGAGGTTAATAATACTTTGGGATCAAAATGACCCCCAAATTCTATGATTTAAGCTGTTTTTTAGGGTTTTTTGAAAAAAACACCCAAATCCAAAAACCCACCCGAATCCGACAAAAAAAATTCGGTGAGGTTTTGCCAAAACGCGTTCGAACCCAAAACACGGCCGCGGAACCGAACCCAAAACCAAAACACAAAACCCGAAAAATTTCCGGTGCTCATCACTAGACAATTCAATACAGTACTTTTCAACAAAAAAACTGCCGTTTCATTTTCGACATTTTGCAATTCGACTTTTTGTAATTCGACATGTCTGCAATGTAAAAAATGCGGCTTTTCAACAAAAGTATATTCAATTGAAGAATGTTGATTCGACAACAGTGCTTTTTGACAGTCATTTCATCAATTTCATTCCGCCTCATTTTTCTGTCGTGATCTAATAAAAAAATTTAATAACATGTATTTTTTGGTGCTTTTTTGATTGCTAATAGCATATCTATTTATATTTGAAGGGATTATCTACTTGGTTTGTCTATTTATGAGGCACAAGTATTATTTAATCGATTTTTTTAAAGAATATTTTTTTTACTGACTACAATAATATTGAGAGATCAGTGCATGTTTTTCAGTTGGAAGGGGTGTTGAAAGTGTAAAAAATCCTGAAAAAAATTGCGTGGGGTCCCCTCTCCTAAGCATAACCAGCCTCGGGCATTTGAGACGGTCCTGGTTGTAAAAATATGGGGGGAAAATTGACAGGGGTTCCCCCATATTTTAACAACCAGCACTAGGCTCTGCACCTGGTCCTGGTGCAAAAAATATGGGGGACAAAACACGTAGGGGTCCCCCATATTTTTAACACCAGCACCGGGCTCCACTAGTCAGAGAGATAATGCCACAGCCGGGGGACACTTTTATATTGGTCCCTGTGGCCCTGGCATTAAATGACCAACTATTCACCCCTGGCCAGGGTACCCTGGAGGAGTGAGGACCCCTTAAATCAAGGGGTCCCCGCTTCAGCCACCCAAGGGCCAGGGGTGAAGCCCGAGGCTGTCCCCCCATCCAAGGGCGGCGGATGGGGAACTGATAGCCTTTTGTGCCAAAAAAAGAATATTGTTTTTTGCAGCAGTACCACAAGTCCCAGCAAGCCTCCCCCGCAAGCTGGTACTTGGAGAACCGACTGGCGGGACCCCCCGTGACTGCTGTCAAAGAGGGTCCCTTCAGCCAATCAGGGAGCGCCACGCCATGGCACTCTCCTGATTGACTGTGCGCGCCTGAACTGTCACTCAGGCGGCGCACTGGAGATACAATGTAACACATAGGCGCTCCATTATATCCAATGGTGGGAACTTTGCGGTCAGCGGTAGACCACAAGAGTCACTCAGGCGGCGCACTGGAGATACAATGTAGCGCATAGGCGCTCCATTATATCCAATTGTGGGAACTTTGTGGTCAGCAGTAGACCGCGAGGTTATGTGGGGTCACTCTTGTGGTCTACCACTGACCGCAAAGTTCCCACCATTGGATATAATAGAGCGCCTATGCGCTACATTGTATCTCCAGTGCGCCGCCTGAGTGACAGTTCAGGCGCGCACAGCCAATCAGGAGAGTGCCATGACGTGGCGCTCCCTGATTGGCTGAAGGGACCCTCTTTGACAGCAGTCACGGGGGGTCCCGCCAGTCGGGGAAAGGGGTCCCATGTGTAAACATGGGACCCCTTTCAGTGCGTGGTTCGGGATTTTCGTTTTTTTATTTTACCAAGTACGTGGATTACAAACTTAAGAAGAGGACCGATCTGCACTGGATTGTTTGTGAGTATAGTTTTATTTACAGGTACCCCTGGATTCTACTGGAGAAGAGGACCGACTGCTTAGTGTCAACATAGGTAAGTATGTGTGTATGTAGGTATGCATGTATGTAATAAAGTTATACTGTCACGGTGTGTGAGTTGTGTTTTTTTGGGGGTATTTTTTTTGTAGTAGAACTACAGGAACCAGCTGGCCCGTTTTCCCTAGCGTTGCTGGTACTTGTGGTTCTCCAAGTACCAGCTTGCGGGGAGGCTTGCTGGGACTTGTGGTTCTGCTGTAAAAAACAATATTCTTTTTTTGACACAAAAGGCTATCAGCCCCCCTATCCGCCGCCCTTGGATGGGTGGGACAGCCTCGGGCTTCACCCCTGGCCCTTGAGTGGCTGGAGGGGGGGACACCTTGATTTAAGGGGTCCCCACTCCTCCAGGGTACCCCAGCCAGGGGTGACTAGTTGGTGATTTAATGCCAGGGCCGCAGGGACCTATATAAAAGTGTCCCCCAGCTGTGGCATTATCTCTCTGACTAGTGGAGCCCGGTGCTGGTTGTTAAAATATGGGGGAACCCCTGTCAATTTTTCCCCCCCGTATGTTTACAACCAGGACCGGCTCAAAGAGCCCGAGGCTGGTTATGCTTAGGAGAGGGGACCTCACGCAATTTTTTTCAGGATTTATTCATCATTTTTGCCATGTCCATGAAGTCGAATCCAGGCCGCCCACTATTCGTCAATTGGTCAGTTTTTCGACAAGGGGACTGTCGAATCCGTTATTAATTGAATATGTTGAATTCTGGTCCCAGGTGGAGGGTTTCGCCTGTCGAATTGTGTTGAATCCAAAAACTGTCGAATTCACGCCGGAATTCGACCGCAATTGAATATACCCCATAATCTTCAGTTTCCCAGCCACTTGACCAATGCCCAACATGGTATGGACCAGATATCATTCACCCTACTCCTTCAGGCACATTGGGCTTAATGAATTGCTCGTTTTTCCTTGTGGATTAATTTTTGGTAGGTACCATCCTAGAAGCTAGAACACTACAGGTGGTTGGATGATAGGTGTTAAATGACAGAATTTGAAAGAAGTCATGAGCAACACCATGTTCTCTCTAAACTAGAACACCGCAAAGTCCATTGTGTCCTTTTTTTATGCTCTGTCAAAATATCACAGTAAAGGTGACACCTTTGGGGATGTGGAGGGTGATCCTCAGTGTTGTTAGAAGTTGATGTATATAGAGGAGCTGGATGTGCAAAAGGGAGTATACTTGTTGTCTCCCCTGTACCTCCTGTAGATTTTTTTGTAGAAGCCTAATTTAGTTGCCTTCAAGAAAAATGTCCACTCCATTACGGTAATGTGAAGGAGTTCAGATTCCCAAATGAGGAGAGATTCAACAGTTTAATCTCTGGGGCAGTGTACTGTAGGCGCCCGCTTAGGGCCCGGTGAGTCTCAGGGGGCCCATCTGACAGTGATATATGTGCAGCCACAAGAAATAAGATTGCGCTGGCCAGCTGCAAGGCTGGCTGAATATTTCCTAGCTCGGACTGCCTCTCAAGCCCGCCTTCACCCTGCACCACCCAGTCATACAGCAGCAGGGTGTCAATATTGGAAGGGGGCTGGCTACCACTGGCGGGGGAAGGGGGGCATGCTGTGTGGAGACCCATAGTGATGGGACCGTAGCAAGTGGTGTTTTCACAAATACAGCTGCAGCGATCGGACGTAGTTACTGGCCAGGGCACACCTGCCTGTTACCTAACAGGAACGACCTAAAAATTGCCTCTGTGTCCAAGTTTGTTCTGCACCCACCAGTGGTAACAATTGGGATGCATCTGCAGATGGAAAACATCGGCCGATTGTATTTGACATCGACGCTGCTTACACCTCTGAATCAAACCCATTATGTGTGTATGAGAATGTAGTGCTGAGAGTTATGGTACTGAGGGGAAAGTTTACAGTGCTACTGCAGTTTTATGCTATGGTGATGGGCATACCACAACCAGTTTGAGGAAGGGGGGCCACAAATCGGTTTCCTGCTTAGGGCCCCATGGGGTCTAAATCTGCCTCTGCCCTGGGGGTGTCACTGGGGATAGAGCTGTTTGTGGCTTCCTGTGGGCTGGAGGGGGAATATGTACTGGTTGACAGGATGTGAAACCCTGTCAAGAGTTCTATGAAACACACAAAAGTTGCACACCCTAACGTTACAAAGATAGCATATTTACTGTACACTTTGTTACAAAGCACCAGTGCCTTAACTAGACATTTTAGTGCTGTGTGCAGGAAATGGCATCGGCGCCCCCCCTTAACGTAAACTGGCGGTAATGCGTGGCGTAGGAGCGTGCAAAAAATATAGGGGCGTGGCTTCATGGGAAAAGGGTGTGGTCACAAAATAATACCAAATCATAATGGTGCACAGTAGTCTCCATTATTCAAATTACGCCGCACAGTAGCACCACTACACCAGGTAGAGCCCCTTTTTACACATTACGGCAGACAGCGTCCCCTTTTTACACATTACGTAGACAGCGTCCTCTTTTTACACATTACGGCAGACAGCGTCCTCTTTTTATACATTACGTCAGACAGCGCCTCCTTTTTACACATTACGGCAGACAGCGTCCCCTTTTTACACATTACGGCAGACAGCATCCTTTTTTTACACATTACGGCAGACAGCGTCCACCTTTTACACGTTACGGCAGACAGCGTCCCCTTTTACATATTACAGCAGACAGAGTCCACCTTTTACACGTTACTGCAGGCAGAGTCCACCTTTTACACGTTACGGCAGACAGGACAGATCCCCTTTTACACATTATGGCAGGCAGAGTCCCCCTTTAACACAGTACGGCAGGCAGATTCCCTCTTACACCCCTCCCCCTACCCTTAGAGTGTAGTGAAGTGTAGTGTAGTGTAGTGTAGTGAAGTGTAGTGTAATAAGGTGTAGTGAAGTGTAGTGTAATAAAGTGTAGTGAAGTGTAGTGTAATATAGTGTAGTGTAGTATAGTGTAGTGTAGTGTAGTATCTGTGTAGGCACTTACGTGCTGTTGCCGGCTCCTGACTCCACCTGTCCACTTCACAGGCAGCAGAGAACTCAGCCGCAGCGCTGCCGGGACCTCAGCAGCAGCGGCGGCTTAAGCTGGACACAGGCGGGTGGGCGGGCGGCAGCTTCCAAGAAAGAGACTGAGCAACATTACAGCCATGGAGACATCATGGGAGGAGACACTAGGGGGGGCGGAGACTGGGCATGGCTCAGGGAGAGACTCAGTTGGGAGCCGTAGACCATGGGACACCTGCATATGATTGGCTGCGGCAGGCGCCACATTTGAAAGTCCGCTGGCACTGTTGTCTCCGTGACTACCCGACGCCCTCCTAACTGTGGCGCCTCACTTAGCCGCGTAGTCGGCGAATGGAGTGGGTCTGGCACAGGGGGAATATGCGCTCTAACTAGGTGTGCGCTGTGGGCAATGCCCCTTCTGCACACACCTAGTTACGGCGCTGCAAAGCACTGCAAGTTATACCATGTAAAACTATACATGGTTGTGAAGTACATTCACTCACACACCCTGGGACCTTACCATCATATCACAAGGGTAGAAGTGTAATTAATGTTAATAAAACATCCATTACTTTATAGAAATTAATCATAATAAAAACCACTTAAAAGTATATCTGAATAAAATAATGACAGAGACACAATTGCTTGAAATAAAGGTCACAATATTTACTAATTCATGACCAAATTAGAAAACTCAACTCTTGCAAATAAAATTGGACACAAATGAGGGATTACTAACACACTACTCATAAGTCACAACCTGTGTTGTTAAGTACTCCCCTACTATTACTCTTACACAGACCATATGCCTCCGCAATGAAGCGGTCAGATGTCTTGTCCTGCCCACTTAGGGAAGACAAACTTACCTTACTTCAAAGGGGTAAGTGTACCACAATGATCTGTTGTGCTATATGTGGCTGCTGGTTTTTAGTTCCGGCCATAGCTACCTGCCACCCAACCGTGACCTTAGCCAAACTACAGTAATCAGAAAGGGATAAAGACCCTTAAGAAAAATCCGCACAACCCAAATTATTTGAATGCATCCCATCAGGCCTATACAATTGAGGGGGGTCTAATTTCAACATAGGATGCCTAGTCATCAAATTACCTAAACCTAACACAGAACAAGATACTGTAATATCGATCGTCCTCCTAGCCTTATCCAAGGCAAAATGTTCCCATGAATCTCTCCAAACAAGCCTGGGTTCTATCTCTGACTAAACAAGCTTCACTCCAAGCTGGGCAAATGTTAAATGGAGAAACTTTACTAACAAATCTATGCCTTTACCTTGAAATACTTCATTACCACTGAGGTGAATCACCAACCAATCTTACCTACCCTACTGCTACTCAGAGGAAAACAATAAGTCCAGAAAAGCAAACTAATGTAGACCCCTAATGACTATTCACTTAACTCTATTACCATCAAGCAAAAAAAAAATGCTTTTTTAATAGATATACTGTACAAGTTGCCCACAAACCATGCCATTCTGGGGGAAACATGTTAAGCTGTAATCAAAAAAGTGTTCACAAAGAATTTGTTGCATAGTGAGAGGAATCAGCAGTTAAAAAAAGAAGTAATAATGCCATTGTATAGGTCATTGGTACAGACTCATCTAGAATACTGTGTTAAGTTCGGGAGGCCATATCTCCAGAAGGATATTAATACATTTGAGACTGCATACTTACCAGGAAAAACTACAAGATCTTAATATGTATAGTTTGGAGCAGAGAAGAGAAAGGGAGAACATGATATAACTTTCAAATACTGTGTATCAAGGGTTTTAACAAGGTATAGGAGGAAGACATTCTTCAAAGGAAGAAAAGTATTAGAACATGAGGATATGTGCTGAAACTGGAGAAAAGCAGTTTCAGGGGAAATTTGAGAAAAAAATTATGTCACAGAAAGGGTAGTGGACAAGTGGAATAGCCTTCCATCATAGGTGGTAGAGGCTAGGACAGTAGAGCAAATTAAAAATGCTTGGGATATACATAGGGATACATTTACAAAGAACTAAAGATCTAATAGTGTTTTGATGACTAAGTGGTTCTTATCTGCCATCAAATTGTTTCTATGTTTGTAAGTCAATATCCGCACCCAAAACCAAATGAAAAACAAGGGAAAGAGTTCTAGTAACTAAGGATACAGGATAACAACAGAAACCCAAGTGAAGGAGCAAATTTAGAGAATCTTCTGTGGACCAAAGGATGGAAGTCAATTGCAGTGAATTCACCCCCATCAAAAGAAAAATTAAAAATACCTTCACATCCCTACTTTTTGAATGCTAATCATTCAAAAAAACTGTGGGTAAACAGTGTTTTTGGAATAAGCACTACAGCTTATTGCAACAAACATAAGACTTATAAGCCAACGATCTCTATTCCCCAAAGGTTTAAATGGCAGATGGAGATACAGTAGCTGCCGCGCATGTCGCCACCCCTATTATAAATGAATGAGTAAAGAAATCCTCACCCTTCTATCCAAGAGAAAGCAAACAAAATTTGAAAGCAGCAGCAACTTGGAACTTAGAAACCAAAGAGGAATGTGCTTGCAAAAACCATTGAGCACCAACCTCAGGATGACCCAACAAAGTTAACCAATGTCACTTACCGAACTGATCAGCCTTGGAGCAATTTGTTTGTACATTATACTGTGCCATCCTTAATACATTCCGCATCAGAAAACAGGAGGACCAGCTTACTAACATGAAATGTCCCAAAAATGTAAATGAGACCAGTAAGTAAAAAAGAGTTTACACAAAGTCACTGGAAGTCACAGCTGAAACCGATGAAGACAGCTCTTGCTACAAATTCAAATCGACAGGTTTATATTGAGCTCATGTTTATACTGAGCCAAGTTGGCATCCCAGTCATTCCAGGCTGCAGTATAAACCTTCACAGTCACAGAAACTAGAGATGAGCGCCTGAAATTTTTCGGGTTTTGTGTTTTGGTTTTGAGTTCGGTTCCGCGGCCGTGTTTTGGGTTCGACCGCGTTTTGGCAAAACCTCACCGAATTTTTTTTGTCGGATTCGGGTGTGTTTTGGATTCGGGTGTTTTTTTTCAAAAAACCCTAAAAAACAGCTTAAATCATAGAATTTGGGGGTCATTTTGATCCCAAAGTATTATTAACCTCAAAAACCATAATTTCCACTCATTTTCAGTCTATTCTGAATACCTCACACCTCACAATATTATTTTTAGTCCTAAAATTTGCACCTAGGTCGCTGGATGACTAAGCTAAGCGACCCTAGTGGCCGACACAAACACCGTGCCCATCTAGGAGTGGCACTGCAGTGTCACGCAGGATGGCCCTTCCAAAAAACCCTCCCCAAACAGCACATGACGCAAAGAAAAAAAGAGGCGCAATGAGGTAGCTGTGTGAGTAAGATAAGCGACCCTAGTGGCCGACACAAACACCGGGCCCATCTAGAAGTGGCACTGCAGTGTCACGCAGGATGTCCCTTCCAAAAAACCCTCCCCAAACAGCACATGACGCAAAGAAAAAAAGAGGCGCAATGAGGTAGCTGACTGTGTGAGTAAGATAAGCGACCCTAGTGGCCGACACAAACACCGGGCCCATCTAAGAGTGGCACTGCAGTGTCACGCAGGATGTCCCTTCCAAAAAAACCTCCCCAAACAGCACATGACGCAAAGAAAAAAAGAGGCGCAATGAGGTAGCTGACTGTGTGAGTAAGATAAGCGACCCTAGTGGCCGACACAAACACCGGGCCCATCTAGGAGTGGCACTGCAGTGTCACGCAGGATGTCCCTTCCAAAAAACCCTCCCCAAACAGCACATGACGCAAAGAAAAAAAGAGGCGCAATGAGGTAGCTGACTGTGTGAGTAAGATAAGCGACCCTAGTGGCCGACACAAACACCGGGCCCATCTAGGAGTGGCACTGCAGTGTCACGCAGGATGTCCCTTCCAAAAAACCCTCCCCAAACAGCACATGACGCAAAGAAAAAAAGAGGCGCAATGAGGTAGCTGACTGTGTGAGTAAGATAAGCGACCCTAGTGGCCGACACAAACACCGGGCCCATCTAGGAGTGGCACTGCAGTGTCACGCAGGATGTCCCTTCCAAAAACCCCTCCCCAAACAGCACATGACGCAAAGAAAAAAAGAGGCGCAATGAGGTAGCTGACTGTGTGAGTAAGATAAGCGACCCTAGTGGCCGACACAAACACCGGGCCCATCTAGGAGTGGCACTGCAGTGTCACGCAGGATGTCCCTTCCAAAAAACCCTCCCCAAACAGCACATGACGCAAAGAAAAAAAGAGGCGCAATGAGGTAGCTGACTGTGTGAGTAAGATAAGCGACCCTAGTGGCCGACACAAACACCGGGCCCATCTAGGAGTGGCACTGCAGTGTCACGCAGGATGGCCCTTCCAAAAAACATTCCCCAAACAGCACATGACGCAAAGAAAAAGAAAAGAAAAAAGAGGTGCAAGATGGAATTGTCCTTGGGCCCTCCCACCCACCCTTATGTTGTATAAACAGGACATGCACACTTTAACCAACCCATCATTTCAGTGACAGGGTCTGCCACACGACTGTGACTGATATGACGGTTTGGTTTGGACCCCCCCCAAAAAAGAAGCAATTAATCTCTCCTTGCACAAACTGGCTCTACAGAGGCAAGATGTCCACCTCATCATCATCCTCCGATATATCACCGTGTACATCCCCCTCCTCACAGATTATCAATTCGTCCCCACTGGAATCCACCATCTCAGCACCCTGTGTACTTTGTGGAGGCAATTTCTGCTGGTGAATGTCTCCACGGAGGAATTGATTATAATTCATTTTAATGAACATCATCTTCTCCACATTTTCTGGATGTAACCTCGTACGCCGATTGCTGACAAGGTGAGCGGCGGCACTAAACACTCTTTCGGAGTACACACTTGTGGGAGGGCAACTTAGGTAGAATAAAGCCAGTTTGTGCAAGGGCCTCCAAATTTCCTCTTTTTCCTGCCAGTATAAGTACGGACTGTGTGACGTGCCTACTTGGATGCGGTCACTCATATAATCCTCCACCATTCTTTCAATGGGGAGAGAATCATATGCAGTGACAGTAGACGACATGTCCGTAATCGTTGTCAGGTCCTTCAGTCCGGACCAGATGTCAGCATCAGCAGTCGCTCCAGACTGCCCTGCATCACCGCCAGCGGGTGGGCTCGGAATTCTGAGCCTTTTCCTCGCACCCCCAGTTGCGGGAGAATGTGAAGGAGGAGATGTTGACAGGTCGCGTTCCGCTTGACTTGACAATTTTCTCACCAGCAGGTCTTTCAACCCCAGCAGACTTGTGTCTGCCGGAAAGAGAGATCCAAGGTAGGCTTTAAATCTAGGATCGAGCACGGTGGCCAAAATGTAGTGCTCTGATTTCAACAGATTGACCACCCGTGAATCCTTGTTAAGCGAATTAAGGGCTCCATCCACAAGTCCCACATGCCTAGCGGAATCGCTCCATGTTAGCTCCTCCTTCAATGTCTCCAGCTTCTTCTGCAAAAGCCTGATAAGGGGAATGACCTGACTCAGGCTGGCAGTGTCTGAACTGACTTCACGTGTGGCAAGTTCAAAGGGCATCAGAACCTTGCACAACGTTGAAATCATTCTCCACTGCGCTTGAGACAGGTGCATTCCACCTCCTATATCGTGCTCAATTGTATAGGCTTGAATGGCCTTTTGCTGCTCCTCCAACCTCTGAAGCATATAGAGGGTTGAATTCCACCTCGTTACCACTTCTTGCTTCAGATGATGGCAGGGCAGGTTCAGTAGTTTTTGGTGGTGCTCCAGTTTTCTGTACGTGGTGCCTGTACGCCGAAAGTGTCCCGCAATTCTTCTGGCCACCGACAGCATCTCTTGCACGCCCCTGTCGTTTTTTAAAAAATTCTGCACCACCAAATTCAAGGTATGTGCAAAACATGGGACGTGCTGGAATTTGCCCAGATTTAATGCACACACAATATTGCTGGCGTTGTCCGATGCCACAAATCCACAGGAGAGTCCAATTGGGGTAAGCCATTCCGCGATGATCTTCCTCAGTTGCCGTAAGAGGTTTTCAGCTGTGTGCGTATTCTGGAAACCGGTGATACAAAGCGTAGCCTGCCTAGGAAAGAGTTGGCGTTTGCGAGATGCTGCTACTGGTGCCGCCGCTGCTGTTCTTGCGGCGGGAGTCCATACATCTACCCAGTGGGCTGTCACAGTCATATAGTCCTGACCCTGCCCTGCTCCACTTGTCCACATGTCCGTGGTTAAGTGGACATTGGGTACAGCTGCATTTTTTAGGACACTGGTGACTCTTTTTCTGAGGTCTGTGTACATTTTCGGTATCGCCTGCCTAGAGAAATGGAACCTAGATGGTATTTGGTACCGGGGACACAGTACCTCCAACAAGTCTCTAGTTGGCTCTGCAGTAATGATGGATACCGGAACCACGTTTCTCACCACCCAGGATGTCAAGGCCTCAGTTATCCGCTTTGCAGTAGGATGACTGCTGTGATATTTCATCTTCCTCGCAAAGGACTGTTGGACAGTCAATTGCTTGGTGGAAGTAGTACAAGTGGTCTTACGACTTCCCCTCTGGGATGACCATCGACTCCCAGCAGCAACAACAGCAGCGCCAGCAGCAGTAGGCGTTACACGCAAGGATGCATCGGAGTAATCCCAGGCAGGAGAGGAATCATCAGAATTGCCAGTGACATGGCCTGCAGGACTATTGGCATTCCTGGGGAAGGAGGAAATTGACACTGAGGGAGTTGGTGGGGTGGTTTGCGTGAGCTTGGTTACAAGAGGAAGGGATTTACTGGTCAGTGGACTGCTTCCGCTGTCGGCCCAAGTTTTTGAACTTGTCACTGACTTATTATGAATGCGCTGCAGGTGACGTATAAGGGAGGATGTTCCGAGGTGGTTAACGTCCTTACCCCTACTTATTACAGCTTGACAAAGGGAACACATGGCTTGACACCTGTTGTCCGCATTTCTGGTGAAATACTTCCACACCGAAGAGCTGATTTTTTTGGTATTTTCACCAGGCATGTCAACGGCCATATTCCTCCCACGGACAACAGGTGTCTCCCCGGGTGCCTGACTTAAACAAACCACCTCACCATCAGAATCCTCCTGGTCAATTTCCTCCCCAGCGCCAGCAACACCCATATCCTCCTCATCCTGGTGTACTTCAACACTGACATCTTCAATCTGACTATCAGGAACTGGACTGCGGGTGCTCCTTCCATCACTTGCAGGGGGCGTGCAAACGGTGGAAGGCGCATGCTCTTCACGTCCAGTGTTGGGAAGGTCAGGCATCGCAACCGACACAATTGGAGTCGGACTCTCCTTGTGGATTTGGGATTTCGAAGAACGCACAGTTCTTTGCGGTGCTACTGCTTTTGCCAGCTTGAGTCTTTTCATTTTTCTAGCGAGAGGCTGAGTGCCTCCATCCTCATGTGAAGCTGAACCACTAGCCATGAACATAGGCCAGGGCCTCAGCCGTTCCTTGCCACTCCGTGTGGTAAATGGCATATTGGCAAGTTTACGCTTCTCCTCCGACAATTTTATTTTAGGTTTTGGAGTCCTTTTTTTACTGATATTTGGTGTTTTGGATTTGACATGCTCTGTACTATGACATTGGGCATCGGCCTTGGCAGACGACGTTGCTGGCATTTCATCGTCTCGGCCATGACTAGTGGCAGCAGCTTCAGCACGAGGTGGAAGTGGATCTTGATCTTTCCCTAATTTTGGAACCTCAACATTTTTGTTCTCCATATTTTAATAGGCACAACTAAAAGGCACCTCAGGTAAACAATGGAGATGGATGGATACTAGTATACAATTATGGATGGACTGCCGAGTGCCGACACAGAGGTAGCTACAGCCGTGGACTACTGTACTGTGTCTGCTGCTAATATAGACTGGTTAATAAAGAGATGTAGTATGTATGTATAAAGAAGAAAGAAAAAAAAACCACGGGTAGGTGGTATACAATTATGGACGGACTGCCGAGTGCTGACACAGAGGTAGCTACAGCCGTGGACTACTGTACTGTGTCTGCTGCTAATATAGACTGGTTGATAAAGAGATGTAGTATGTATGTATAAAGAAGAAAGAAAAAAAAACCACGGGTAGGTGGTATACAATTATGGATGGACTGCCGAGTGCCGACACAGAGGTCGCTACAGCCGTGGACTACTGTACTGTGTCTGCTGCTAATATAGACTGGTTGATAAAGAGATGTAGTATGTATGTATAAAGAAGAAAGAAAAAAAAACCACGGGTAGGTGGTATACAATTATGGACGGACTGCCGAGTGCCGACACAGAGGTAGCTACAGCCGTGGACTACTGTACTGTGTCTGCTGCTAATATAGACTGGTTGATAATGAGATGTAGTATGTATGTATAAAGAAGAAAGAAAAAAAAACACGGGTAGGTGGTATACAATTATGGATGGACTGCCGAGTGCCGACACAGAGGTAGCTACAGCCGTGAACTACCGTACTGTGTCTGCTGCGACTGGATGATAAATAATGATATAAAAAATATATATATATCACTACTGCAGCCGGACAGGTATATATTATATAATGACGGACCTGCTGGACACTGTCTGTCAGCAGAATGAGTTTTTTATAGAATAAAAAAAAAACACCACACAAGTCACACGACGAGTGTTTAACTTTTTCAGGCAATCACAATATAGTATACTACTAACTATACTGGTGGTCAGTGTGGTCAGGTCACTGGTCAGTCACACTGGCAGTGGCACTCCTGCAGCAAAAGTGTGCACTGTTTAATTTTAATAATATGTACTCCTGGCTCCTGCTATAACCTATAACTGGCACTGCTCCCCAGTCTCCCCCACAATTATAAGCTGTGTGAGCACAGTCAGATATATACATAGATGATGCAGCACACTGGGCTGAGCAGTGCACACAGATATGGTATGTGACTGAGTCACTGTGTATCGTTTTTTTCAGGCAGAGAACGGATTATATTAAATAAAACTGCACTATCTGGTGGTCACTGTGGTCAGTCACTACTAAACTCTGCACTCTCTACAGTACTCCTAAGCTCCAGTAAATCAAGTGTCTCTGTTTAAAAGCAATCTCACTCTCTCTCTTCTAATCTAAATGGAGAGGACGCCAGCCACGTCCTCTCCCTATGAATCTCAATGCACGTGTGAAAATGGCGGCGACGCGCGGCTCCTTATATAGAATCCGAGTCTCGCGATAAAATCCGAGCCTCGCGAGAATCCGACAGCGTCATGATGACGTTCGGGCGCGCTCGGGTTAACCGAGCAAGGCGGGAAGATCCGAGTCGCTCGGACCCGTGAAAAAAAACATGAAGTTCGGGCGGGTTCGGATTCCGAGGAACCGAACCCGCTCATCTCTAACAGAAACCAACAATTTCTGTTGTAGTCCCTCTATGCCTGCCCTTATATCTGCCAGACATGAGAAGGACAAAACAACTGTATTTGCATCAGCTGCAAGTGAGCAAAATCTAACAAGGTTGAAATGCAACAAAACATCAGCTATTGCATTATCAACACCCAGCAGAATGTGTCTAAAACTGAAACCAATGTTCACATGCTGACATACAAAGACTAATGTCTCTGAAGCCACAGGGCCTGAGGAGAAGAGGAGTGCTGATTACTGATGGCATGCACAACCTCCAAATTGTCACGCCAGAAAATTATATGCTGGTTAAACAACTTGTCAATGAACAATTCCCACACTACAAGTATTGGAAAAAGTTCCAATATTAAGAGATTGTCCATGGAACATTTCCTACTCCAAGACATGGGTTAGTTTACCATTGCCCATCAAAATAACTCCAAAATCCTGATGAATCTGCCTCATCTGCAAAAAGTTGCAAGAAAGAATTGGACTCTGGTTAGGAGAGCCAAATCCTCTCTAAATTAAAAGCAACCAAAAATTACGCCAATACATGAAGATCTCCTTCAACAGGTGGATGCAATTGTCATGATTCCAATGTGTCTATTCACCACATACGCCAATCTGGGAATGCTGCCCGTGACACCTTACTGATTACCTCAGTGCATGTGGTAAATCCACGTGGTGACTGCCACCAGCAGAAGTACCAGTCGCTGTGCCAGCCAGGCCAAGCCAATTGGGGACCACGCCCAGGGTGAGCTTCTGCTCTCACCCGCACACAAAATTATTAATATGTAAAAAATTAGGTAACATGAGCCTCTCAAGGCTTTTGTGTGAAAACATAGACAGCCAGACCTAAAATTAAGATAATTTTATTTAAGTAAAAACTTCAAAGCTTATTGTTACAGAAACAAGGAAGTTACAAGAATATAATAGTTTAAATAGTCACACAAGTAATTACAATCTCAAGAAATAAAAATAGGGAAAAAGGTACATCGTTCATATCAACCAGGCAGGACTGAATGCTGATTGAGGTAAAGTCTCCTCTGGTAGGTATGTTTCATTTTGATCATCTAGACCCCTTCACGATAATGAACCAATGGCAGAGTGTCCCATATTTAAACCCCCTTCAATTCACCTCCTCCCCCCCCCCCTTCCCCTCTTGGGATTATTGTTTAACCCTTCCAAAGCCAGAACATATTAATTTTCAGCTCATCCATTCTGGCAGGGGTGGGTGCTCTTATCTCTAATTTCTTGTTTGATGCTTAAAGAGTTGGTCTGGTAAGGAGCCTGGCCTGATTTTTCTCATCTTTTATGGCTTACTTTACAGCTGTAGTATGAGGCCTGTGTAAATAGCCTGGTCTTTACAACTAGGTCCCAGGAAGGGCAAGTCACACCCTGCTGACCAAAACGTCTCTGAGGGATACCCCCCAGGCCTTTAAATGCATTAGCCAAGCCAACTCTGTTTTCCTGCATCACAGGGTATCTGACACCTCCAGCTGTACTGTATACAAGCTTTATCACAGCAGAGTAATTAGGTTTCAACCAGTGGTACATTTTCTACAGTACAATATAGTGCACATTGAAAAATCACCCAATGCGAATAATACAATTTCAATCATGCCCACTTCGATATAAAATTAGGCGTCCCTTACAGCGATAATGTGGCTTATTTAACCCAGCAGTTGCCTGTTCCATTTTTTGCCAAAAGACAAACCCCATTGGGGTGTTGTGACAATCAAAACTAAAAGAGCACAACAATGATAGCGGATATATCCTAAACATCTCTGAAGCTAAATATTACGGTATGACTGTATCTGTCATAACAGCTTCTAAACCATATCAGTTGGTAGATGACAACATCTCTTTTTGGTGTCAATCTCAATCCCCAGATAGGACAAACAGGAGGTAGGACCTGTGCAATCGAAAGACCAAGCATGCAAAACAAAGACTGCACCGAAAATAAGGTATTTGCACAAATATCACATCCTCCTGGGCCTATAAAAAATATATAATTCAAATAATGGGAAATTCTATTAAGATCCATGCCAGCTTGAATACGCCAATGTAAGAATGATCTTAAATTAAAGATAGCATAGGATACAGCGCGGCCCATGGGCAAATGTTTATCTATCTTATGGTGCCCATACACTAGGGCGATATTGGGTTCTATCATACGATTACGACCGAATCGGTGCAATATATTGCATGGATCGCATGTCAGTTGCATTTGTCCCCTGATGCGATACGCGGGCACGTTGGTCGAAACTCACATCTCAAGATATTGGGGGAGATTCAATTGTTTGAAAAGTCAGTTGGGTGTCTGTTTTTTCCTATATAATAGACAGGAAAAAACAGACACCCAACTGACATTTCAAACATTTGAATTCCCCCCATTATGTGCTGCACTTAATATTTATTGCATATGCGATCACATGTGGTTTTTAAGCACATGCGATTTATCGCACTACGATGTGCGATCTGTGTTGTTTTGAGCTCACTTCCAGGATACTCACCTCCACCCATTGTGCTGAGGATACAGGAAGCAGAGTGAGGAAGTACACTGCTCTGCTCTGGGATAAAAACAAGGTATGCAGGCTACGCCACTGCCCACCAATGCAATATTATGCTGGCCCACTGCCCACCAATGTGTTATTATGGCACCACACTGCCCACCAATGTGTTATTATGGCCTCACACTGCCCACCAATGTATTATTATGCTGGCCCACTGCCCACCAATGCAATATTATGCTAGCCGCACCCTGCCCACCAATGCAATATTATGCTGGCCTACTGCCCACCAATGCAATATTATGCTAGCCACACCCTCCCCACCAATGCAATATTATACTGGCCGCACCCTGCCCACCAATGCAATATTATGCTGGCCCACTACCCACCAATGCAATATTATGCTGGCCCCTGTCCACCAATGCAATGTTATTCTGCCCGCACCCTGCCCACCAATGCAATATTATGCTGGCCCACTGCCCGCCAATGCAATATTATGCTAGCCGCACCCTGCCCACCAACGCAATATTATGCTGGCCCACTGCCCACGAATGCAATAATATGCTGGCCCACTACCCACCAATGTATTATATTATACACCAATTTGGTAATACATTTAAAATAATTTACACCAGTAACAAAAACAAACTTTATTTAAACCAAAATTTATTTTAACCATAACAATGCAACTATTTATATATTAAAAATGTTCCTTTTTTTCTTTTCTTTCTGCAGATGTCTGTGGAAAGCCGCAACTTTATTTCAGGCTTCATCAGCCTTTACAGTGAGGAGGAGTGCCTGTGGCTGACATGCTCTGCAGACTATAGCAATAGACTGAGGAGAGAGGCTGCTTACAACCACCTAGTCCTCTACAGCAAGCCGACCTTCTTCGCTGCCAGTGTCGCTTGGGCACACAAGAAGATCGCGAACCTCAGGACCGTGTTTGTGAAAGAGACAAAGAAGATGGAAGAGTCAAAGTGGTCTGGGGTGGGTGCTGCGGATGTGTATACCCCTTCACTGTGGTATTACAAGAATCTCACATTCCTCTTTGAGAAGAGGTCGGTAAAGCCCTCATTTGTGGTCATGGTGGTTTCGAGGGGGAAAGTCAGGATGTGGAGGATGACGCAGCGGTAAGTTCGTAAACATTTACATGTAGTTTATTACCTAATGGAAGCCTCCTGCCATGTCACAGCTCCTTCCCCATTGAATCGGTTGCTGAGAATTCCAAATGTATTCTCGACGGGCCCTGGAAAGGTAGTAATTAAAAATACGCCCATCATGGTTGAGGACTCTTTGCGGGTATGGCTTCATTATGTGTTCGTGCAGCGCAAATGCCTCATCTGCCACAAACACAAATCCGAGGCCATTCTTTGTTTCCTCCACAGACGGCAATTAATGGTGTTGGAGGAAAGCCTCTCATAGAATGGTGTATTCCTCAAGGAACCACCATCAGAACAATGATGCCAACATCCAGGAAAATAAATTTGCAGTTTGCATTCACCACCGCCGTGAGAACTATGCTAAAGTAGCCCTTGTAGTTGAAGTAGTCCGATCCGCTGTTGGTGGGTTTGGTTATGTGCACATGTTTCCCATCTATGGCACCCCCACAGTTTGGAAAATTCCACCGCCTCTCGAAGTCCTCTGCAATACCTTTCCATTCTTCGGCACTTGTAGGGAACTGTAAAAGAAAAAATATATATATTATATTCACCCTATAGACGCAAGACGACTTAAACAGTACACCAGATCTTGCAGCCATTACGGAAACGGGATACAGTCATTAGGTCGACACCACTTAAGTCGACAGTTATTAGGTCGACCACTATAGGTCGACATGCATTATGTCAACAGGGTCATTGGGTCGACATGGTCATTAGGTCGACTTGTACTAGGTCGCAAGGTCAAAAGGTCGACATGAATTTCTCAACTTTTTATTTACATTTTTGGACTTTTTCATACTTTACAATCCACGTGGACTACAATTGGGAACGTTAACCTGTGCCGAGCGCAGCAGTAGCAGAGCGAGGCACCTTGCCCGAAGCTTGCGAGCCATGCGAGGGGACACGGTGCACTAATTTGGGTTCCCCATCACTTTACGAAGAAAACAACACCAAAAAAACTAAAAAAAAAAACTCATGTCGACCAAATGACCATGTCGACCTAGTGACCCTGTCGACCTAATGCATTTGGACCAATAGTGGTCAACCTAATGACTGTCGACCTAACTTGTGTTGACCCAATGACCCATACCCGAAGAAACACCCTCTCCACCTCAAACGGGTGCCAGGTAAAATCAGCACAAAACTAAATTTACCCTTTACTTACTGAGGCGCAGCTGCAGTTACTCAAAAAACCTGACACGATAGATGATTTTGCATACAGTAAGTGATCAAAATAATGCGATCTGTGTCTGATGAACAAAAACACGAGTGCCAACGCCTGCTGTCGGAAGTTTTTTACAAAGCTGTAAAAGGAAAACTGACACCAGGTTGCCGTGTTATTGAGATGGAACCGGAGACACCTGTTCCTCATCACCCTTATTCCTACACTCCACCACCCATCTACCCAACGACCACAAGCCATCCTCCTCCTCAAGCCAGCTACCCTACCAGTTATCCACAACCCCCGCCCCCACCCAGCTACCCAACTATGACAAGCCATCCTCCTCCTCAATCCAGCTACCCTTCCAGTTATCCTCAATCTCTGCACCCACCCACCTACCCTACCACCTTAATCCATCCTCCTCCTCAACCGAACCCAGCTAAACCTTCCCAACCCACCAACACATCCCCCGTCCCCTCCAGAATTTTGTCGTCCTTGCTTGCAGAGGAGGAGGAGGAGGAGACCAGTTTGTTCCAAATTTGAATCTCATATACTGCGTTTCACTGGCACCAATGACACATCTGTGGTGTAATGCTGGCCTGGTTATATATTGCAACAGATGTGCTGCATTCTGACGGTGTTAAGAGTGGCACCGCTGTCAGGGGGACAATGCACACATGCAGCGTGGGGCAGGTTGATGGTACCGGGGATCCATCTTCCTGCCCCTAGCTGCATGTGTGCATTGTCCTCCTGACAGCGGTGCTACTCTTAACACCCTATAATTAGAATGCACCACATCTGTTGCAATATGTAACATTTTCTTTTCAGTTAATAAATGTAATGCTGGCCTGGTCATATATTGCAATAGATAAGGTGCAGTGTGATATACAGTGTTTGAGTGGCAGCGCTTTCATGTGGACAATGCACACATGCTGCTAGGGGCAGGTTGATGGTACCGGGGAGCCTGAAGCCGTCCCTAGCTGTATGTGTGCATTGTGCCCATGAAAGCACTGCCACTCTTAACACCATACTGTATATCACACTGCACCTTATCTATTGCAATATATGATAATTTTTTAAAATTAATAAATGTTATAAAAACTTACAATTTATGTTTGTTAATGGCGGTAGTGACACATGATTTCAGGCGTCAATGCACACATGCTGCTAGGGGCAGGTTGATGATACCGGGGAGCCACAATCTGCACCTAGCAGCATGTGTTTATTGACCACCTGAAAACATGTGCCACTACTGCCATATATCATACTGCACCATACTTATATATACAAAAATAAAACTTGATGACAGTTTGCAAAAGTTCAGCCATGTTGGCCACACAATTTTACATGAATAAAGTGCAGCCATGTTGGCCGCATAGTTATAGTTTACAAAAGTTCAGCCATGTTGGCCACACAATTTTACATGAATAAAGTGCAGCCATGTTGGCCGCATAGTTATAGTTTACAAAAGTTCAGCCATGTTGGCCACACAATTTTACATGAATAAAGTGCAGCCATGTTGGCCGCATAGTTATAGTTTACAAAAGTTCAGCCATGTTGGCCGCACATAAGAGTTTTTTACAGTTATGTTTTAAACCTTACAAAACATTTTTACAACAAAAATACAGTTTTAATAATAAAACAGTTTATAATACAACAAGCAATGTGTGGTGTGTTTTTCTTACCTTGCAATACTTGTACTTCAGCACCTTGACAATGGCCTTGCAGGTTTCGGTTATGATGTGTCCCAAAGCTTGCGCAGAGATGCTGGTCCCAAACGTTAGGTCTTCAAATGACTGTCCAGTAGCCAGGAACCGCAGGGTAGCCACGAGCCTCTCCTGAGCAGGGATAGGCACCCGCCATTTGGTTTCCCGCTTCTCATTGTAGGGGGTCACCAGACACAGCAACTCCTGGAACGTCTCATCATCCATGCGCAGGAAGTTGCAGAAGTTGTCCGGGTTATTCTCCCTAATCTCATCCTGAAGGGGCATGTAGGCCGCTGAAGCAGACACTCCTTCATCAAGCACGACCTCTACCTCCTCCTATGATGGGCCCTCTCCCTGTCTCCACTTATCTTCAGCACAGCATAGGACATCAGAGCTTGATAACGAGACAAAAAATCCACCACTACACAACGCAGGATAGAAGCACTTTGTAATGCCAGGCAGAACAAAGCAGTGCACAGTAGCTAGCAATGTGGAAAGAGCAGCAGGTATACACCAAGCCTCTCTAGTCACAGAGCAAACAGGAGTGTACAGAATTAAAATGGCTGCCACTTTATATACCCCCCAGATAGTCCAGCCCTCTATGTTATTTAAAAGAGATCTGACAGATAAATCTGGTGTGCTTTGGGCAGCATGCGATGCGATCGCATGCGATCATCTGATTTCAAGTCACAAGTGGCATGCGATTAATCGCATGATCGCATGCACATCGAATGCAAAAAAAAACACTACAGTGCCTGCCAGGGAAATCGCAGCTCGATATCGCATCACAGCCAATTGCCCTAGTGTATGGGCACCATAAAACTGTGCATTCAATTTGAAACCAATGATTTGGGATAAAAAGTAAAGAATCAAAAACTGACTTTATATACAACTTAGCCATTAAAGGACCAGCACTAAAACTACAATTTAGTACAAGAGCATCATCAAACAACTTATAATGAATACTATAAAATTTCTCAGAAGTACAATCATTAACAGAACCTTCATTTGGGTAAGAAAGAAGTTGTAATAGCCTGTATTTACCAGGCACTTTCTTAGGCACCACACCTAAGTGAAAAATGCACAACCCTCATAAATGAGCTGCCACAAATGGACCTCACATAGGGGGTGATTCAAAGTTGATCGTAGCTGTGCTAAATTTAGCACAGCTACGATCAGGCACACTGACATGCGGGGGGACGCCCAGCACAGGGCTAGCCCACCTCGCATGTCAGTCCCTGCCCTGTCACAGAAGTACAAAAGCATCGTACAGTGGCGATGCTTTTGTACTTAAGGAGTAGCTCCCGACCAGCGCAGCTCCTGCGCAGTGGCCGGGAGTTACTCGGCGCTGCCCGCAGCCACCACAGCCCACCCCCGGCACGGTCCGGCCATGCCTGCGTTGGCCGCACCGCGTCCCTTAAACGCCCCTTCCCGCCCAGCATCCGCCCCTGCTTGTCAATCAGGCAGAGTTGATCGCTAGCTACAGACAGCCATCGGTTGTCTGGCATGCGCCAGCGCACTGCGGCACCGGCGCATGCGCAGTTCAGGCCTGATCGCTGCTGTGCCCCATAAGCCCTAAGATAACTTCAGCCTCAAGTTTCTGCTGGACAGAGGGGGTCATTCCGAGTTGTTCGCTCGCTAGCAGATTTTAGCAGCATTGCACACGCTAGGCCGCCGCCCTCTGGGAGTGTATCTTAGCTTAGTAGACTTGCAAACGAAAGAGTAGCAGAATTGCGAATAGAAAATTCTTAGCAGTTTCTGAGTAGCTCGAGACTTACTCCTACACCGCGATCAGCTCAGGCCGTTTCGTTCCTGGGTTGACGTCACAAACACGCCCTGCGTTCGTTCGGCCAGCCACTCCCCCGTTTCTCCAGACACTCCCGCGTTGTATTCTGGCACGCCTACATTTTTCCGCACACTCCCAGAAAACGGTCAGTTTCCGCCCAGAAACACCCACTCAGGGCCGGCGCCACCATTAGGCAGCTTTAGGCAGCTGCCTATGGGCGCCAGCCACTGGGGGGCGGCGTCGCACACTGCTGATGAAAGCTTGAGTCCTTCATTCCCTTAGCTCAGCTGAGCTCTTAGTTTAGAGAGAGACTGAGGAGCAGGGATGCTGTGGCTGCCCAGCTGTTATCAGCCGCCACGGCAATGAAGTCAGTCAGTGTATCATGGGTAGCGCTGTGTGCTGACTGCTCCTCTGTCTGCAATCCCCCTCTGCCTCCGCGATAGAACCCAGCATATTCCCGCCCTGCACCATACCAGCACGCTGTTAATGCCGAAAACCCTCATGTTACCCGGCGCCACTCATCCTGCAATTGCATCCAGCATTTTATCCGCCCCTGCCTTCCGCGATTGCATGCAAAATATTACCCGCGCCCCCTTCTCCCGCAATTGTCTTCCACATGTTACCTGCCCCCTCCCGCAGTTGCATCCCGCTTTTTACCCGCCGTCTGCCTCCTGCGATTGCATTCTGCATATTACCAGGGCCCCCTCCCGTGAGCGTCTCCCGCATATTAAACACATACAATCCCTCCGCGATTGCCGGCCACGTGTTACCCGGCCTCCCTCCCGTGACTGCATCCTACATGTTTCCCGCCCCCCTGCGATTCCCTCCGGCATATTACACCCCTCACGATACCCTCCTGAGTCCCGCATGTTATCCGCTCCCGCAGTTGCCTACCGCATATTAACCGCCCCCTTCCGCGATTGCCTTCCAGGATTGCCTCAAGCATATTACACACACCACTGCCAATGCATCCCGTATATATAAAATCCCCTATGATTGCCATATCATCCTGCATATTAGATCCCCCCCTCGCGATTACACCCCCACCCTGATCACATACCCCACATATATTGTCTCCCCCCCAGGGCCGCCATCAAGGGGGTGCTTTGGGTACACTTGTCCCGGGCCCAGTCACTCTGACAGAGAGTGGAGGGCCCGGGCTGCTCATACTGCCCGCCACTGCCGGTGAGACTGTCTGTGGCTGCCACTATTAAATCTATTTGCATTGGCAGTATTGCCACAGGCCGCCAATGCCGGTAATCTCAAATACCCTGCGCCACTTCCCTACTCCTGTCATCGCCGGGCCGCAGGTTGCTCCCCGCCGCAGGTCCTTGCAAGCAAGCTGCAGGTAAGATCCCTGCCAACTTGCTGTTCAATAAAGTTATTGTAGGTTGTGGCGTGATGTCATGATGCGCCAGTGAAGAGAAGAGGAGCCGCTGTGCCGGACTGAAGAGCTCAGGATCAGTGGGAGAGAGGATGCCAGATTTTCGCAGCAAGGGGTAAGTATGTATTTTTGTAAATGTTGTGAGAGAGGCAGAAGGGGGCCGGGGGCTGGATGTCATCAATAATATTATAGGACTAGCCCTAACCGTCTATCCCCTGCTCCCTAACCCTCCCCTGTGGTGCCTAACCCTCCCTCCCCAAAGTCTAACCCTAACCCTCCCGGGTGCTGCCTAACCATCCCTCTCCTGCAGCCTAGTCTTAACCCTCCCCAGTAGTGCCTAAGCCTAACCCTCCGTCCCCGAAGTCTAACCCTAACCCTACCAGGTGGTGCCTAACCCTAGCACCCCCTCCCCACAGCCTAAACCTTACCCTCCCTCTCCCGCACCCTAACCCTAAGGTTAAAGCAAAACGGGTAATCAGACTTCTTTGTAAAATTGTGTGTTGTTTGTTTAAACCCTAATATTAAGCATATTTTGTGTGATTTGCATATGACAATAATATGCTAGAACTGACTATCAAATAGAATTTCATCTTTATTACTCATATTCTGTGCAATATTCCATGACAATCCGCTCTCCTCTTTTAGGAGAAGCTTTTAAGCACAAAAATAGGTCTATTTTGTAGCATCACCCATCTTATAGTACAGACATAGGCAGCCATTGGCACTAGAGCCTCAAGTGCACGCAGATACTGTGAGTGGCACCCAGAGAGGCTATGCTATTCCTGCTACAAACTAAGCAAGATGCAATGCTCTCCCCCCACCCCCCCACCCCACTCCACCTCTTTTCCTCATAGAGGGTGGAGTGTACTAATTTCCGCATGCTGCTTGTGATATTTGCACATTATTAATGCTGCAATGTTCTAACTCACCAACTTCCTTATCGCCGGTATGTACTAAGATTTGTCTGCCTGCGCTTCCATTGCGGTCACTGACTTCTTTGCAGTTTGAACATTCTGCTAGTATGTGAAGCAGCTTGTGGATTAGGATAATAATGTATCATTCCAATATTGCTAGCATGCTGCTAGTACTGTGTGGTTAAAATCAATTAAATGTTTGTTACTTTGTTATAACTCGAGTGCCATTAGACTGATACATTATTATTCTAATCCACAATTTGCTTTCAGCATATTCTTTTGATGCATGTAACTGTTTCTAAATTGAGTGCCAATATATCAATTCATAAATACGGCACTCTCCTGATACTATACCATTTTATTGCCCTGGTGCCTGCCAAGGTAGTTTCACACCACATATAAGCTTTCCAAAGACGACGGCACTCTCGGGACTATATAAATGAAAGTCAAAGACACTAAAGTCTGCTCAACGTTTCGGTTCGCTGGACCTTTATCAAGAACCCGGGTTCTAGATAAAGGTCCAGCAGACCGAAACGGTGAACAGACCTTAGTGTCTTTGACTGTCATTTACATAGTCCCGAGAGTGCCGCCGTCTTTGGAAAGCTTATATGTGGTGTGGTATATCAGTATTAATAATTAACATTATAGATGGTTTATAGTATAGGCTGCTTAAAACATACTTAACTAACATTAATAACATAATAGAACCAGTAGGAGACTGCACTTTCTAAACAAAAATTTTCATATCTCATGGTAAGGCACCTGTCTCTTCTTCCTGGCAGCTACCCTCTGCTCAAGTGCACTGATTGAGTTCTCAGATCAATTCACAGCAAACTTGGTAGAAGAAGCTACATCCACTGGCAGGGTTGCCATCAGAAATTGTGGGGCCTGGGACTGACAAAATAGGCAGCCCCCCCCCCCCCCCCCCTAAAATTCCTGTGCACACATGGTTTTGCCCAACTGCTAACAAATTTGCTGCTACGATTAGGTCTGAATTACCCCCAATGTGCAGTGCAGGTAGGGCAGAGAGAGTTAAGGGGGGTACTCACGGAGCGATATTCTAAGCAATCTGACTAGATTGCTTAGAATATCAGCCTGATCCCTCAATTTAGAAACAGTTACATGCATCAAAAGAATATGCAGGGTGGGCAGATATAACATGTGCAGAGAGAGCAGATATAGGGGGTCATTCCGAGTTGATCGTAGCTGTGCTAAATTTAGCACAGCTATGATTGTAAACTCAGACATGCGGGGAGACAGGGTTAGTCCGCCCTGCATGTCATTGCCAGCCCCCCTGCACAAATACAAAAGCATCGCACAGAGGCGATGCCTTTGTATTTGAGGAGTAACTCCCGCCCAGCACAGCTCCAGTGGCTGGCCGGGAGTTGCTCGTCGCTCCCGCTGGCCGCAGCGGCTGCGTGAGACGTCACGCAGCCGGCGTGGCCCGCCTTCCCCCCCAACTGTCCGGCCACGCCTGCGTTAGCCGGACCATTCCCCCTAAACGGCGGCATTCAGCCCCCTCCCGCCTAGCGACCGCCTCTGTTTCAGAGGCGATCGCTAGGTAACGAAAGCTGCAATGCGCCGGCTCACTGCGGCGCCGGTGCATGCGCAGTTCCGACCCGATCGCTGCGCTGCGACAAACTGTAGCGAGCGATCGGGTCGTAATGACCCCCATAAAGTGCAGATATAACGTGCAGAGGGTGTGTTCAAACTGAAATCTAAATTGCAGTATAAAAATAAAGCAGCCAGTATTTACCCTGCACAGAAAACAATATAACCCACCCAAATCTAACTGTCTCTGCAAATGTTACATCTGCCTCCCCTGCAGTGCACATGGTTTTGCCCAACTGTTAAAGAAATCCCTGCTACGATAGAGATGAGCGCCGGAAATTTTTCGGGTTTTGTGTTTTGGTTTTGGGTTCGGTTCCGCGGCCGTGTTTTGGGTTCGACCGCGTTTTGGCAAAACCTCACCGAATTTTTTTTGTCGGATTCGGGTGTGTTTTGGATTCGGGTGTTTTTTTTAAAAAACCCTAAAAAACAGCTTAAATCATAGAATTTGGGGGTAATTTTGATCCCAAAGTATTATTAACCTCAAAAAACATAATTTACACTCATTTTCAGCCTATTCTGAACACATCACACCTCACAATATTATTTTTAGTCCTAAAATTTGCACCGAGGTCGCTGTGTGAGTAAGATAAGCGACCCTAGTGGCCGACACAAACACCGGGCCCATCTAGGAGTGGCACTGCAGTGTCACGCAGGATGGCCCTTCCAAAAAACCCTCCCCAAACAGCACATGACGCAAAGAAAAAAAGAGGCGCAATGAGGTAGCTGACTGTGTGAGTAAGATTAGCGACCCTAGTGGCCGACACAAACACCGGGCACATCTAGGAGTGGCACTGCAGTGTCACGCAGGATGTCCCTTCCAAAAAACCCTCCCCAAACAGCACATGACGCAAAGAAAAAAAGAGGCGCAATGAGGTAGCTGTGTGAGTAAGATTAGCGACCCTAGTGGCCGACACAAACACCGGGCCCATCTAGGAGTGGCACTGCAGTGTCACGCAGGATGTCCCTTCCAAAAAACCCTCCCCAATCAGCACATGATGCAAAGAAAAAGAAAAGAAAAAAGAGGTGCAAGATGGAATTATCCTTGGGCCCTCCCACCCACCCTTATGTTGTATAAACAAAACAGGACATGCACACTTTAACCAACCCATCATTTCAGTGACAGGGTCTGCCACACGACTGTGACTGATATGACGGGTTGGTTTGGACCCCCCCCAAAAAAGAAGCAATTAATCTCTCCTTGCACAAACTGGCTCTACAGAGGCAAGATGTCCACCTCATCTTCACCCTCCGATATATCACCGTGTACATCCCCCTCCTCACAGATTATCAATTCGTCCCCACTGGAATCCACCATCTCAGCTCCCTGTGTACTTTGTGGAGGCAATTGCTGCTGGTCAATGTCTCCGCAGAGGAATTGATTATAATTCATTTTAATGAACATCATCTTCTCCACATTTTCTGGATGTAACCTCGTACGCCGATTGCTGACAAGGTGAGCGGCGGCACTAAACACTCTTTCGGAGTACACACTTGTGGGAGGGCAACTTAGGTAGAATAAAGCCAGTTTGTGCAAGGGCCTCCAAATTGCCTCTTTTTCCTGCCAGTATAAGTACGGACTGTGTGACGTGCCTACTTGGATGCGGTCACTCATATAATCCTCCACCATTCTATCAATGTTGAGAGAATCATATGCAGTGACAGTAGACGACATGTCCGTAATCGTTGTCAGGTCCTTCAGTCCGGACCAGATGTCAGCATCAGCAGTCGCTCCAGACTGCCCTGCATCACCGCCAGCGGGTGGGCTCGGAATTCTGAGCCTTTTCCTCGCACCCCCAGTTGCGGGAGAATGTGAAGGAGGAGATGTTGACAGGTCGCGTTCCGCTTGACTTGACAATTTTGTCACCAGCAGGTCTTTCAACCCCAGCAGACCTGTGTCTGCCGGAAAGAGAGATCCAAGGTAGGCTTTAAATCTAGGATCGAGCACGGTGGCCAAAATGTAGTGCTCTGATTTCAACAGATTGACCACCCGTGAATCCTTGTTAAGCGAATTAAGGGCTGCATCCACAAGTCCCACATGCCTAGCGGAATCGCTCCGTGTTAGCTCCTTCTTCAATGCCTCCAGCTTCTTCTGCAAAAGCCTGATGAGGGGAATGACCTGACTCAGGCTGGCAGTGTCTGAACTGACTTCACGTGTGGCAAGTTCAAAGGGCATCAGAACCTTGCACAACGTTGAAATCATTCTCCACTGCACTTGAGACAGGTGCATTCCATCTCCTATATCGTGCTCAATTGTATAGGCTTGAATGGCCTTTTGCTGCTCCTCCAACCTCTGAAGCATATAGAGGGTTGAATTCCACCTCGTTACCACTTCTTGCTTCAGATGATGGCAGGGCAGGTTCAGTAGTTTTTGGTGGTGCTCCAGTCTTCTGTACGTGGTGCCTGTACGCCGAAAGTGTCCCGCAATTTTTCTGGCCACCGACAGCATCTCTTGCACGCCCCTGTCGTTTTTTAAAAAATTCTGCACCACCAAATTCAAGGTATGTGCAAAACATGGGACGTGCTGGAATTTGCCCATATTTAATGCACACACAATATTGCTGGCGTTGTCCGATGCCACAAATCCACAGGAGAGTCCAATTGGGGTAAGCCATTCCGCGATGATCTTCCTCAGTTGCCGTAAGAGGTTTTCAGCTGTGTGCGTATTCTGGAAAGCGGTGATACAAAGCGTAGCCTGCCTAGGAAAGAGTTGGCGTTTGCGAGATGCTGCTACTGGTGCCGCCGCTGCTGTTCTTGCGGCGGGAGTCCATACATCTACCCAGTGGGCTGTCACAGTCATATAGTCCTGACCCTGCCCTGCTCCACTTGTCCACATGTCCGTGGTTAAGTGGACATTGGGTACAACTGCATTTTTTAGGACACTGGTGAGTCTTTTTCTGACGTCCGTGTACATTCTCGGTATCGCCTGCCTAGAGAAGTGGAACCTAGATGGTATTTGGTAACGGGGGCACACTGCCTCAATAAATTGTCTAGTTCCCTGTGAACTAACGGCGGATACCGGACGCACGTCTAACACCAACATAGTTGTCAAGGACTCAGTTATCCGCTTTGCAGTAGGATGACTGCTGTGATATTTCATCTTCCTCGCAAAGGACTGTTGAACAGTCAATTGCTTACTGGAAGTAGTACAAGTGGGCTTACGACTTCCCCTCTGGGATGACCATCGACTCCCAGCGGCAACAACAGCAGCGCCAGCAGCAGTAGGCGTTACACGCAAGGATGCATCGGAGGAATCCCAGGCAGGAGAGGACTCGTCAGACTTGCCAGTGACATGGCCTGCAGGACTATTGGCATTCCTGGGGAAGGAGGAAATTGACACTGAGGGAGTTGGTGGGGTGGTTTGCGTGAGCTTGGTTACAAGAGGAAGGGATTTACTGGTCAGTGGACTGCTTCCGCTGTCACCCAAAGTTTTTGAACTTGTCACTGACTTATTATGAATGCGCTGCAGGTGACGTATAAGGGAGGATGTTCCGAGGTGGTTAACGTCCTTACCCCTACTTATTACAGCTTGACAAAGGGAACACACGGCTTGACACCTGTTGTCCGCATTTCTGGTGAAATACCTCCACACCGAAGAGCTGATTTTTTTGGTATTTTCACCTGGCATGTCAACGGCCATATTCCTCCCACGGACAACAGGTGTCTCCCCGGGTGCCTGACTTAAACAAACCACCTCACCATCAGAATCCTCCTGGTCAATTTCCTCCCCAGCGCCAGCAACACCCATATCCTCCTCATCCTGGTGTACTTCAACACTGACATCTTCAATCTGACTATCAGGAACTGGACTGCGGGTGCTCCTTCCAGCACTTGCAGGGGGCATGCAAATAGTGGAAGGCGCATGCTCTTCACGTCCAGTGTTGGGAAGGTCAGGCATCGCAAACGACACAATTGGACTCTCCTTGTGGATTTGGGATTTCAAAGAACGCACAGTTCTTTGCGGTGCTTTTGCCAGCTTGAGTCTTTTCAGTTTTCTAGCGAGAGGCTGAGTGCTTCCATCCTCATGTGAAGCTGAACCACTAGCCATGAACATAGGCCAGGGCCTCAGCCGTTCCTTGCCACTCCGTGTGGTAAATGGCATATTGGCAAGTTTACGCTTCTCCTCCGACAATTTTATTTTAGGTTTTGGAGTCCTTTTTTTTCTGATATTTGGTGTTTTGGATTTGACATGCTCTGTACTATGACATTGGGCATCGGCCTTGGCAGACGACGTTGCTGGCATTTCATCGTCTCGGCCATGACTAGTGGCAGCAGCTTCAGCACGAGGTGGAAGTGGATCTTGATCTTTCCCTAATTTTGGAACCTCAACTTTTTTGTTCTCCATATTTTATAGGCAGAACTAAAAGGCACCTCAGGTAAACAATGGAGATGGATGGATTGGATACTAGTATACAATTATGGACGGACTGCCACGGTTAGGTGGTATAAAAAAACCACGGTTAGGTGGTATATATTATAATAATAATACAATTATGGATGGACGGACTGCCTGCCGACTGCCGACACAGAGGTAGCCACAGCCGTGAACTACCGCACTGTACACTGGTTGATAAAGAGATAGTAGTATACTCGTAACAACTAGTATGACACTATGACGACGGTATAAAGAATGAAAAAAAAACCACGGTTAGGTGGTATATATTATAATAATAATACAATTATGGATGGACGGACTGCCTGCCGACTGCCGACACAGAGGTAGCCACAGCCGTGAACTACCGCACTGTACACTGGTTGATAAAGAGATAGTAGTATACTCGTAACAACTAGTATGACACTATGACGACGGTATAAAGAATGAAAAAAAAACCACGGTTAGGTGGTATATATTATAATAATAATACAATTATGGATGGACGGACTGCCTGCCGACTGCCGACACAGAGGTAGCCACAGCCGTGAACTACCGCACTGTACACTGGTTGATAAAGAGATAGTAGTATACTCGTAACAACTAGTATGACACTATGACGACGGTATAAAGAATGCAAAAAAAACCACAGTTAGGTGGTATATATTATAATAATAATACAATTATGGATGGACGGACTGCCTGCCGACTGCCGACACAGAGGTAGCCACAGCCGTGAACTACCGCACTGTACACTGGTTGATAAAGAGATAGTAGTATACTCGTAACAACTAGTATGACACTATGACGGTATAAAGAATGAAAAAAAAACCACGGTTAGGTGGTATATATTATAATAATAATACAATTATGGATGGACGGACTGCCTGCCGACTGCCGACACAGAGGTAGCCACAGCCGTGAACTACCGCACTGTACACTGGTTGATAAAGAGATAGTAGTATACTCGTAACAATTAGGATGACACTATGACGGTATAAAGAATGAAAAAAAAACCACGGTTAGGTGGTAGGTATATAATAATAAATAATACAATTCTGGTCGGACGGACTGCCTGCCGTGTGCCGACACAGAGGTAGCCACAGCCGTGAACTACCGCACTGTACACTGGTTGATAAAGAGATAGTAGTATACTCGTAACAATTAGGATGACACTATGACGGTATAAAGAATGAAAAAAAAACCACGGTTAGGTGGTAGGTATATAATAATAAATAATACAATTCTGGTCGGACGGACTGCCTGCCGTGTGCCGACACAGAGGTAGCCACAGCCGTGAACTACCGCACTGTACACTGGTTGATAAAGAGATAGTAGTATACTCGTAACAATTAGGATGACACTATGACGGTATAAAGAATGAAAAAAAAACCACGGTTAGGTGGTAGGTATATAATAATAAATAATACAATTCTGGTCGGACGGACTGCCTGCCGTGTGCCGACACAGAGGTAGCCACAGCCGTGAACTACCGCACTGTACACTGGTTGATAAAGAGATAGTAGTATACTCGTAACAATTAGGATGACACTATGACGGTATAAAGAATGAAAAAAAAACCACGGTTAGGTGGTAGGTATATAATAATAAATAATACAATTCTGGTCGGACGGACTGCCTGCCGTGTGCCGACACAGAGGTAGCCACAGCCGTGAACTACCGCACTGTACACTGGTTGATAAAGAGATAGTAGTATACTCGTAACAATTAGGATGACACTATGACGGTATAAAGAATGAAAAAAAAACCACGGTTAGGTGGTAGGTATATAATAATAAATAATACAATTCTGGTCGGACGGACTGCCTGCCGTGTGCCGACACAGAGGTAGCCACAGCCGTGAACTACCGCACTGTACTGTGTCTGCTGCTAATATAGACTGGTTGATATTTAAAGAGATATTAGTAGTATACAACAATACTATACTGGTGGTCAGGCACTGGTCACCACTCCTGCAGCAAAAGTGTGCACTGTTAATTAATATAATTGTACTCCTGGCTCCTGCTAACAACCTGCAGTGCTCCCCAGTCTCCCCCACAATTAATTATAAGCTTTTAATTTATACATTGATGACTGTGCAGCACACTGGGCTGAGCTGAGTGCACACAGACTGAGTCACACTGTGTGACTGACTGTGCTGTGTATCGTTTTTTTTTTCAGGCAGAGAACGGATATAGCAGAGAGAAGTGAACGGATATATTATATTAAATAAAAGTTAACTAGCAACTGCACTGGTCACTGACTGTGGTAAACTAACTCTGTCTGCGACTCTGCACAATCTCTCTCTATCTAATCTATCTATCTCTATTCTAATGGAGAGGACGCCAGACACGTCCTCTCCCTATCAATCTCAATGCACGAGTGAAAATGGCGGCGACGCGCGGCTCCTTATATAGAATCCGAGTCTCGCGATAGAATCCGAGCCTCGCGAGAATCCGACAGCGTCATGATGACGTTCGGGCGCGCTCGGGTTAACCGAGCAAGGCGGGAAGATCCGAGTCGCTCGGACCCGTGGAAAAAAAAGTGAAGTTCGTGCGGGTTCGGATTCAAAGAAACCGAACCCGCTCATCTCTAGCTACGATCAGACCTGAATTACCCCCATGGTTTTGCCCATTACAGAAAAAGTTTGCTGTTGCGATCAGGTCTGAATTAGGCCCTTAGTAAGGTGCTAAAAAATATGAAATCTGGATTAAAATATTCAAATGATTGTGTATCCTTCTTGATTATTTATTACTGATGTTGAATAAGAGATGATGGGCAAAAATGTTCAGGACTCGCAGGAGTTCCCAAACAGCCGTCATCTCACAGACTATTATATTTTGTCTGTGGTGGTGTGTTATGTAGTCTATATTATCTATATATCTGAACTGTTATCATTTATGATAATATTATAACAGTAATAACCTGTGGGAGCAGAATTTGGTATTTTATGACATTCAAAAATAGGTCAGTATTATTATGTAAAATGCAATTGTTCATATTAACCATTAGAATCTCAAATATGATCACCCATATCAGGTACAGTTGTACTGTAACTAGTAATCACCGGCTGCGCTGGTATTTTTAACTTTACACTTTAGTGCACCTTGATGGGTTGATATTACTTTAAAAAAATTGCTCCATGATGTCAGTTGTATCTATTTATATCAACAGTGTTTAAATATATCAAGAGTATAGCTACGCTTTGCTGATTAGTCTGGAACTCGATATGGATGATCAGTTACCATCTGGAAAAACTAACTTTAATGCTAAAACATTACAGTGAAGGGAAATACACAGTTTTCTGAGTGTTTTTGCTCACTTGTGACAGGAGGGCCATTCCCCTTTCACTTCAATGTGTCAGCACAGTAGCAATTAAGCTCTCATAATGCAAGCACAGATACTTTTACATTTTCACTGAGCAAATATTTTATGAGAGGCATTCTTGCGTGAAAAAAGCACATGCAGAACAGCTTCCGGGTGTTGGATTGAGCGGTCACACTTAGTAAATTCTCCAGCCAGGGGTTGTGCATTTCCATAGGACTGGGCCCCGAGAACAGTCCTTCATTCCACCAAGATCATTTGGAGTCACTTGCCTGAAGGCTACCTCACCCAGCTTTCAGTATCCACAGTGCCAATGCTTTGCAATGGGTCACTTTGTTCAGTTACTGCTCTGTCATGTACGGTAGAGATGATTGGTGGCAACATGGAATTTGGGTCATGCCATCTCTTGAAAGAGGCAACATGCTGAGGCCCTGGCTCAGACCTCCCACAGCAAACAGGACCGAAGCAACACTGATCGCGTTGCTACAAGAACTAAGAGACGCAGCTCCTGTCCAGCCTGCCTGAGTGGGACCCTGCAGCCAGAAAAGCCCCTGCCTGCCTAATTGCTTCCATGGGGCCTGGCTCCAGTAACTCTGCAGGGGGTTGCAGCTCTCATGTGCTGGCCCAGAACTGGCCTGCTCCACTGCCTATTGGGGTCCCCTTTAGATAGCATTCTTGAATCTCACTATTCCAAATACTTTGCATTGACAAGGGTAGGTAAAAACACTAAAAAAAACACAGGACATGGGCCCTTATTCCGAGTTGATCGCTAGCTGCTTTCGGTCGCAGCGCAGCGATCAGGCAAAAAAAAACGGCATTTCTGCGCATGCGTACGGGCCGCAGTGCGCACGCGTGAAGTTATTTTACACAAAACTATGCTATTTTACACAAGGTCTAGCGGCGCTTTTCAGTCGCACGGCTGATCGGGGAGTGATTGACAGGAAAGGGGTGTTTCTGGGAGGTAACTGAGCGTTTTCCGGGAGTGTGCTAAAAAACGCAGGCGTGTCAGGTAAAAACGCAGGCGTGCTTGGGGAAACGGGGGAGTGGCTGGTCGAACGCAGGTTGTGTTCGTGACGTCAAAGCAGGAACTAAACAGTATGCAGTGATCGCAATGTAGGAGTAGGTTTGGAGAAACGGAAACGGCATGAAAATTTTTACGAGCAGTTCTGCTAATCTTTCGTTCGCACTTCTGCTAAGCTAAGATACACTCCCAGAGGGCGGCGGCTTAGTGTTTGCACTGCTGCTAAAAGCAGCTAGCGAGCGATCAACTCAGAATGAGGGCTATTGGCCCTCATTCCGAGTTGATCGCTAGCTGCTTTCGGTCACAGCGCAGCAATTAGGCAAAAAAATGGCATTTGTGCGTATGCGTATAGGCCGCAGTGCGCACGTGTGAAGTTCTTTCATACAAAACTATGCAGTTTTACACAAGGTCGAGTAGGTTTGGAGCTACTCAGAAACGGCATGAAAATTTTTACGAGCAGTTCTGCTAATCTTTCGTTCGCACTTCTGCTAAGATAAAATACACTCCCAGAGGGCGGCGGCTTAGCGTTTGCACTGCTGCTAAAAGCAACTAGCGAGCGATCAACTCGGAATGAGGGCCATAGGGCCTAATTCAAAGTTGATCGCAGCAGCAAATTTGTTAGCAGTTGGGCAAAACTATGGCCCTCATTCCAAGTTTATCGCTCGCTAGCTGCTTTTAGCAGCAGTGCAAACGCTAAACCACCGCCCTCTGGGAGTGTATCTTAGCTTAGCATAAATGCGAATGAAAGATTAGCAGAACTGCTCGTAAAAATTTTCATGCCGTTTCTGAGTAGCTCCAAACCTACTCCTACCTTGCAATCACTGCAGACAGTTTAGTTCCTGCTTTGACGTCACAAACACACCCTACGTTCAGCCAGCCACGCCTGCATTTTTACCTGACACGCCTGCATTTTTTAGCACACTCCCGGAAAATGGTCAGTTACCTCGCAGAAACGCCCCTTTCATGTGAATCACTCCCCGATCAGCCATGCGACTGAAAAGCGCTGCTAGACCTTGTGTAAAACTGCATAGTTTTGTGTGAAAGAACTTTGGGGGTCATTCCGAGTTGTTCGCTCGCAAGCTGCTTTTAGCAGCTTTGCACACGCTAAGCCGCCGCCTACTGGGAGTGAATCTTAGCTTATCAAAATTGCGAACGAAAGATTAGCAGAATTGCGAATAGACACTTCTTAGCAGTTTCTGAGTAGCTCCAGACTTACTTGGCATCTGCGATCAGTTCAGTCAGTGTCGTTCCTGGTTTGACGTCACAAACAAACCAAGCGTTCGCCCAGACACTCCTCCGTTTCTCCAGCCACTCCCGCGTTTTTCCCAGAAACGGTAGCGTTTTTTCACACACACCCATAAAACGTCCAGTTTCCGCCCAGAAACACCCACTTCCTGTCAATCACACTCCGATCACCAGAACGAAGAAAAAACCTTGTAATGCCGTGAGTAAAATTCCTAACTGCATAGCAAATTTACTTGGCGCAGTCGCATTGCAGACATTGCGCATGCGCATTAGCGACTAATCGCTCCGTTGCGGAAAAAAAATAACGAGCGAACAACTCGGAATGACCCCCTTTGAGCGTGCGCACTGCGGCCCATATGCATGCGCAGAAATGCCGATTATTTTTTTTACCTGATCGCCGCGCTGCGACCGAAAGCAGCTAGCGATCAACTCGGAATGAGGGCCCATGTGCACTCCAGGGGTTGCAGATATAACATGTGCAGGGAGAGTTAGATTTGGGTGTGGTGTGTTCAAACTGAAATCTAAATTGCAGTGTAAAAATAAAGCAGCCAGTATTTACCCTGCACAGAAACAAAATAACCCACCAGAATCTAACGCTCTCTGCAAATGTTATATCTGCCCCACCTGCAGTGCACATGGGGGGTAATTCCAAGTTGATCGCACCGGGATTTTTTTTAGCAGTTGGGCAAAACCATGTGCACTGCAGGGGGGGCAGATATAACATGTGCAGAAAGAGTTAGATTTGGGTGGGTTATTTTATTTCTGTGCAGGGTAAATACTAGCTGCTTTATTTTTACACTGCAAATTAGATTGCAGATTGAACACACCACACCCAAATCTAACTCCCTCTGCACATGTTAAATCTGCCTCCCCTGCAGTGCACATGGTTTTGCCCAACTGCTAACAGAAATCATGCTGCGATCAACTCAGAATTACCCCCATGGTTTTGCCCAACTGCTAACAACTTTCCTGCTGCGATCAACTTGGAATTACCCCCATAGTGCAGGGGTCCATTATATAAGACACATTTAATGTACAAAAAGAAGAAAGATGGATTCTCCCTAGCGGGCACTGATCCTTGCTTATAAATATCATTGGCCATATGATGAAACTTATGGTAATTTGGGGTGTCTATTTAAAGTACACCAATGGTCAGACATAGTTGTAAGAGTATAAAACAAACAAGATTTATTATACAACAAGTGACAAGAAATAACAATAAAAGAATGGGTAAAGCTGCAATGGAAATAAATCCTACCAGTGCAGGTAGATGGAGCCGCAGGTGTTATGATGCAGAGTACCCCGGGAAATACCCTGCATAGGCTCCTAGTGATTATTCCCAAAAGCAGCAAACCAGTCCAAAGAGTCCGTTGGTCAATGGTGGCACATCAGGATATCACCTACGCATTTCGAGACACCGGGTCCCTTGTCTGTCTTTCCCCACACTGAGTGTCTCCCCTGCTATGGCATTATCCCCCCTGGCTGGTTCTGCCTAGTGCTGGTCTTTATAAAAGAAAGGGACCCTATGCTGTTTTTTTTTTTTTTTTTTGCTGGGGGGGGATGGAGGAGAGAGAGAGGTGGCGCCAGTGCCTCACCAGTCACTGCCCTCACCGCACATCACTGGTACAGTTTGTGCAGTTTCTGAGTAGCTCTGAATTTACTCAGCCCTAGTGATCACTTCAGCCTGTCCGGTCCCGGAATTGACGTCAGACACCCACCCTGCAAACGCTTGGACACGCCTGCGTTTTTCCAAACACTCCCAGAAAACGGCCAGTTGACACCCATAAACGCCTTCTTCCTGTCAATCTCCTTGCGATCGCCTGTGTGAATGGATTCTTCGTTAAATTCATCACCCAGCAATGATCCGCTTTGTACCCGAATGACGCGCCTGCGCACTGCGACGCATACGCAGAAGTGACCTGATCGCTGCGCTGCAAAAAATGGCAGCTTGCAATCAGGTCGGAATGACCTCCATTATTTTATGATTTGTGGTGAATGGAATACATTAATTTAAGCATTTTAATTTATTTATTCCTGATTTATACTTGTGGAAGTCTTTCTACATCTGCATATTTCAAATCTTTTACTTTTCAAGCAGAGAAACATTGTACATGCTTTCAGCTTCCCAGCAAACTCTAGTATTAATAGCCAATTTCACAGTGGGATACAGGCTGTGTCCAGCTATGCTGGATTTCTCCTTCTAAAATTACTTACCTTTGAAATCTATTTTGAATATTGTAGGTGGTAGAAGAAAATGCCATTTTACACATATACATTTTGGAAATTCATGGTTATACGAAGGGAAATGTTAAGTTCAATATAAAGCAATAATTATGTTGCTTTCGACTGTAATAAACATAATTACAGTTTTACCCCCGTTCTGTACTTTTGTTTAACAATCTAATACACTTTGATACATTATTATTTTTCTGCCAATTTAGAGTCTTTATGGGGGTATTTATCAAAGCTCAGAGAGAGATAAAATTGTGAGAGATAAAGGGGGTCATTCCGAGTTGATCGCTCACTAGCAACTTTCTGCAGCTCTGCGATCAGATAGTCGCCGCCTATGGGGGAGTGTGTTTTAGCTTTGCGAGTGTGCGAACGCTTTTGCAGCTGACGGCACAAAAAAGTTTTTTGCAGTTTCTGGCAGAGTAGCTCTGGACTTACTCAGCCTCTGCGATCAGTCTTTTTTGTCCCAGAATTGGCGTCAGACACCTGCCCTGCAAACGCTTGGACACGCCTGCGTTTCTCCAAACACTCCCAGAAAACGGTCACTTGACACCCACAAACGCCTTCTTTCTGTCAGTCACCTTGCAATCGGCTGTGCGAATGGATTCTTTGTTAAATCCATTGCCCAGCACGATCCTCTTTGTACCCATACGACGCGCTTGCACAATGCGGTGCATATGCATGCGCAGTTTTGCTGAGATTTAACCTGATCGCAGCACTGCAAAAAGTTGCTAGCAGGAATCAACTCAGAATGATCCAGAAAGTACCAGTCAATCAGCTGCTGCCTTACATTCCACAGACTGTGGCCCAGATTTTTAAGCCTTGGAGAGTGATAAATTGCACAGTGATAAAGTACCAGCCAATCAGCTCATAACTGTCATATTTCAAACACAGCCTGTAACATGACAGGTAAGAGCTAGTTGGCTGGTACTTTATCACCATGCAATTTATCTCTCTCCAAGGCTTGATAAATCTGGGCTTATGTTTGAAAAATGGCAGTTTGGAGCTGATTGGGTGGTACTTTAGCTCTCACAATTTTATCTCTCTGCAAGCTTTGATAAATGTCCCCCTTAGTCACAGATCACTGTGCAAAGTAAGAATATCTTGCTATTTATCTTTAAGTGCTGTCCTCCTTAGGCTAGAGATAAATGTAATACCGTAGTTGGAATAACAGTATAATAGTACAGCTTATTGGTAAACAGATTAAACTTAAGATAGCACTCAATTTATGTTGATAAACACGTGATTTGTCAATGAGCCATACATAGTTCAAATGTAATGAATGACTAGTGTAACACAGTGTGAGGAAGTTAATTGACTCAATTTAATGGATAACACAATTGATGTGAACTCATGGGGGGTTTTCAATTCAACCACGGTCAATGCGGCACGCTCCTTCGCCCAGATACCGGCACTTATTGGGAAATATGCTTCGAGCGCCTCAGGCATCTGAAGCATAGGGGGTGATTCCGAGTTGCTCGCTCGCTAGCTGCTTTTAGCAGCATTGCACACGCTAAGCCGCCGCCCTCTGGGAGTGTATCTTAGCTTAGCAGAATTGCAAACGAAAGATTAGCAGAATTGCGAATAGAAAATTCTTAGCAGTTTCTGAGTAGCTCGAGACTTACTCACAAATAGTGATCAGTTCAGTCAGTTTCGTTCCTGGTTTGACGTCACACACACGCCCAGCGTTCGGCCAGCCACTCCCTCGTTTCTCCAGACACTCCCGCGTTTTTCCCTGGCACGCCTGCATTTTTCCGCACACTCCCAGAAAACGGCCAGTTTCCGCCCAGAAACACCCACTTCCTGTCAATCACACTACGATTACTTCAACGATGAAAAATCTTCGTTCGGGCGTGAGTAAATCTACTAAGTTTTGTGTTAAAATACTAACCGCATGCGCACTGCGAACCATGCGCATGCACATTTTTGCCTTAATCGCTCCGTTGCGAAAATCGGCAATGAGCGAACAACTCGGAATGGCCCCCATAATCCGTGATAGGTGTCCTGCCGGAGTCGTGGCAACACATGGGATCAGGAATTTACCCGTTTCCATGCGTTATTGAACGATCGCAGGTCCAATTTTGTCCGATAAAAACAGCCTCTATTTGGATACCGTGATAATGACCATCGATCATTAATCGCGATGTCCAGCCGTTTTTATCATCCGAAACAGCATTGGGGCTAATTGGATAGCCTACTTGGAATGTAAAAAAAACTATAACATAAAGGATAAGACAAACTAGCTGGGCAAGGCATAATCACGGAAAGTAACTGTGTATGCTTCTCTAATGGGCCCTACACACAGGCCGCCTGGCCGCCGAGGTGCCCGACGGCCGATGCGGCCGACAGACGACCCAGCGGTGGGGTGGGGGGTAACGGGAGGAGTGAAGTTTCTTCGCTCCCCGTCACCCGGGCCCATAGCAATGTCTGCTAATATGGACGAGATTGTCCAGATTGGCATGAATGCATAAACGAGCCGGCAGCAACGATGAACGAGCGCGGGGCCGTGTATCATTCATCGTTGGTGCATACACACTGGAAAATATGAACGATATCTCACTCATTAATGAAGGAGATCGTTCATATCTTTCAGTGTTATCGGCCAGTGTGTAGGTAGTTGCAGTAGATAATAAGTGAGAGTATTGTGAGAACAGCAATGTTGCTGACAGGTAGTGGTATTGCTAGGTACAGTGATGCTACTTAAAAGAAAAAGTAACAATCTGCTGCAGTGTAGATGTTAGGCAGCTGATGTAATAGAATTGACAGGGTACAGATAAAACACACATGGGGGACAGGGAAGAGGGAGGGGAGGGATAGGTCATAACATGATAGTACAAAAAGTCTCTTTTAATGGATTAAAAAGTCTATTCTGTAAGCGACCAGGCACATATCCAGTAATTCCTCTTATGGATAGGAAAAACAATGTACAGTCCAATGACGGTTACCCTTTGGCTAAGCAGCAACCGCAGGGACCAGCCAGTAGGTAAAGACTTCCAGTAGATGGTTTTTCTGAGCCGTAGCGCCCAAAGCCTGCAGTGCTCACTGACTGGGGAAGTTCCAGTAGAGCTGTTGGAGAGGGAGCTGATTAACTGAAGCAGCAGTGAATATTTTACTGCTTGCTGCAGAAAGCCAGTGGTCTCCAATGGGGGCTATCTGTTGGGGGGTCAATCGGGTATCCATTGGGTATCTCAGGACTCAGCTGCATGGACACAGTGGCAGTCAGGGGTGTAGCGAGGGTGGCTCCAGTGGAGCGCAAGCTCCGGGTGCTGGAAAAGTTAGAGGGCACGTAGCCACCTGCACCCCTCCCTCCATCCACTATACCGCGGGCCGCTGTACAAGCAGCTGCAGAGCAGTAGAAGCAGAAGGGCGCACACTGACTCCGAGACTATGTAGGGCAGGCCATAGGCGACAGCAGGAGACACTGACAGCCAGAACATGCCGGAGCTCTGCTGCCCTCTTTATATGTCTCAATGTCTGCGTGTAGCTGTGCAGCAGGGTTACTTCTGTTCTTCTACACTACTCTCTGTCCCGGCTGCTGCAGCACCTCTCTCTGTCCCGGCTGCTGCAGCACCTCTTTCTGTCCCGGCTGCTGCAGCACCTCTTTCTGTCCCGGCTGCTGCCGCAGCACCTCTCTCTGTCCCGGCTGCTGCCGCAGCACCTCTCTCTGCATTAAAAGCTGCAGATTAACATGTATAAGCGGCTCTACTGTGGTGTAACGTGTATAAATTAGAGATGAGCGCCTGAAATTTTTCGGGTTTTGTGTTTTGGTTTTGGGTTCGGTTCCGCGGCCGTGTTTTGGGTTCGACCGCGTTTTGGCAAAACCTCACCGAATTTTTTTTGTCGGATTCGGGTGTGTTTTGGATGCGGGTGTTTTTTTCAAAAAACCCTAAAAAACTGCTTAAATCATAGAATTTGGGGGTCATTTTGATCCCATATTATTATTAACCTCAAAAACCATAATTTCCACTCATTTTCAGTCTATTCTGAATACCTCACACCTCACAATATTATTTTTAGTCCTAAAATTTGCACCGAGGTCGCTGGATGACTAAGCTAAGCGACCCTAGTGGCCGACACAAACACCTGGCCCATCTAGGAGTGGCACTGCAGTGTCACGCAGGATGTCCCTTCCAAAAAACCCTCCCCAAACAGCACATGACGCAAAGAAAAAAAGAGGCGCAATGAGGTAGCTGACTGTGTGAGTAAGATAAGCGACCCTAGTGGCCGACACAAACACCGGGCCCATCTAGGAGTGGCACTGCAGTGTCACGCAGGATGGCCCTTCCAAAAAACCCTCCCCAAACAGCACATGACGCAAAGAAAAAAAGAGGCGCAATGAGGTAGCTGACTGTGTGAGTAAGATAAGCGACCCTAGTGGCCGACACAAACACCGGGCCCATTTAGGAGTGTCACTGCAGTGTCACGCAGGATGTCCCTTCCAAAAAACCCTCCCCAAACAGCACATGACGCAAAGAAAATAAGAGGCGCAATGAGGTAGCTGTGTGAGTAAGATTAGCGACCCTAGTGGCCGACACAAACACCGGGCCCATCTAGGAGTGGCACTGCAGTGTCACGCAGGATGTCCCTTCCAAAAAACCCTCCCCAAACAGCACATGACGCAAAGAAAAAAAGAGGCGCAATGAGGTAGCTGTGTGAGTAAGATTAGCGACCCTAGTGGCCGACACAAACACCGGGCCCATTTAGGAGTGTCACTGCAGTGTCACGCAGGATGTCCCTTCCAAAAAACCCTCCCCAAACAGCACATGACGCAAAGAAAATAAGAGGCGCAATGAGGTAGCTGTGTGAGTAAGATTAGCGACCCTAGTGGCCGACACAAACACCGGGCCCATTTAGGAGTGTCACTGCAGTGTCACGCAGGATGTCCCTTCCAAAAAACCCTCCCCAAACAGCACATGACGCAAAGAAAATAAGAGGCGCAATGAGGTAGCTGTGTGAGTAAGATTAGCGACCCTAGTGGCCGACACAAACACCGGGCCCATTTAGGAGTGGCACTGCAGTGTCACGCAGGATGTCCCTTCCAAAAAACCCTCCCCAAACAGCACATGACGCAAAGAAAATAAGAGGCGCAATGAGGTAGCTGTGTGAGTAAGATTAGCGACCCTAGTGGCCGACACAAACACCGGGCCCATTTAGGAGTGGCACTGCAGTGTCACGCAGGATGTCCCTTCCAAAAAACCCTCCCCAAACAGCACATGACGCAAAGAAAAAAAGAGGCGCAATGAGGTAGCTGTGTGAGTAAGATTAGCGACCCTAGTGGCCGACACAAACACCGGGCCCATCTAGGAGTGGCACTGCAGTGTCACGCAGGATGGCCCTTCCAAAAAACACTCCCCAAACAGCACATGACGCAAAGAAAAAAAGAGGCGCAATGAGGTAGCTGTCACGATCCGGGTATCTGGACGCCATTTCTTACCCATCAGATGCCTCCTAAGGCTGGCTCAGCGCTCCAGGACCGGATCCCATCTGTTATCCTGATGTGTACATTCCTGTATCCTCTCCTGTCACTCTGGGACGCTGTCACAGTAAACGCCATATTACACCTGGCATGGCGTCTCCCGCGGCCTCCGCCGCCGTCCCTGAACTTCTGCATGCAGAGTGTCTGAGTGGCGATTACGTCAGCCGCGGCCTCCGCTGTGTCCGCGTGGTTGGATGTGCATCTGTCAGCCTGGCGCCTCCTGTCTCCGGTGGCCGGCGCCGCCATTACTGTTTTCATTACCACATGGATTACAAACCAAACTTCCCTCCAAGTGTCTGCATGGGCGCAGCCATCTTGGATTCTGTCAGCTGATCATTTCCACCAATCTGTTCTCAGTATTGATAATCTGCATAATTGCCTAGCCAATCCCTTCCTTGCTGCAGGTATAAATACACTGTGCCTGACCAAGGAAGGCGTCAGTGCTTTGGTTGTCAAACCTAGTTCCTGTTTGTCTCTCTCCTGTGATTGTCTTCCAGGTTCCAGCTCCTGACAAGAAATACAAAAGGGATTTTTCCCACGCACTCTGCTGGCTGTTAGTAAGAAGAGCTATATACTATGTAATAATAGGAAATTTAGAGCTCTTCGTTACATATGTTTTGCAAAAGATATGATAAGCCTCCAGGCCACTTCACGGCTGCTCTATTACTGGAGGTCCCTATCTAAGCATAGGTCCAGGGCTTGGACCCCACAAAGTCGGCTCAGGCCCGACCACCCCAGGGCAGCACACCATTGAAATACTAAAGTGTTAATATGTGTTAAGAAAGAAGCAGAAGCTATGGGTTAGAAAGTGCTACAAAAATAAGGGTGTTAATAAAATACTCAAAAGAGTAATGTTAGTGAAAAAATAGGAGTGTTACATAAGTGCTAAATAAATAATATGGCATGCTACCCCAAGGTGGCCCAGCCCCACCAGACCCAGGGGGTACCACTCCCCAAACCCATACACAGCATAATAATAATAACATCCACTATGGGTCATACAATTGCTTAATGTATGGCCACATGATAATGGCACATACAGAACATATCCAGGTTGAGAGCTAGTTTACCTGGAGGCACCCCTGTATCCTCCAAATGGCACCACAGGACCCAGCATGCCCTCCTAATGCTGGCTCCATCTATGCCTCTCTGAACTGCAATAAATAGTGGAAAACTGCTCTAATCAAGCTGGTAACAATCCCCAGGTGCTGCGGGAGGGGGTTACTCTAGACAAGAAATACAAAAGGGATTTTTCGCACGCACTCTGCTGGCTGTTAGTAAGAAGAGCTATATACTATGTAATAATAGGAAATTTAGAGCTCTTCGTTACATATGTTTTGCAAAAGATATGATAAGCCTCCAGGCCACTTCACGGCTGCTCTATTACTGGAGGTCCCTATCTAAGCATAGGTCCAGGGCTTGGACCCCACAAAGTCGGCTCAGGCCCGACCACCCCAGGGCAGCACACCATTAAAATACTAAAGTGTTAATATGTGTTAAGAAAGAAGCAGAAGCTATGGGTTAGAAAGTGCTACAAAAATAAGGGTGTTAATAAAATACTCAAAAGAGTAATGTTAGTGAAAAAATAGGAGTGTTACATAAGTGCTAAATAAATAATATGGCATGCTACCCCAAGGTGGCCCAGCCCCACCAGACCCAGGGGGTACCACTCCCCAAACCCATACACAGCATAATAATAATAACATCCACTATGGGTCATACAATTGCTTAATGTATGGCCACATGATAATGGCACATACAGAACATATCCAGGTTGAGAGCTAGTTTACCTGGAGGCACCCCTGTATCCTCCAAATGGCACCACAGGACCCAGCATGCCCTCCTAATGCTGGCTCCATCTATGCCTCTCTGAACTGCAATAAATAGTGGAAAACTGCTCTAATCAAGCTGGTAACAATCCCCAGGTGCTGTGGGAGGGGGTTACTCTAGACAAGAAATACAAAAGGGATTTTTCCCACGCACTCTGCTGGCTGTTAGTAAGAAGAGCTATATACTATGTAATAATAGGAAATTTAGAGCTCTTCGTTACATATGTTTTGCAAAAGATATGATAAGCCTCCAGGCCACTTCACGGCTGCTCTATTACTGGAGGTCCCTATCTAAGCATAGGTCCAGGGCTTGGACCCCACAAAGTCGGCTCAGGCCCGACCACCCCAGGGCAGCACACCATTGAAATACTAAAGTGTTAATATGTGTTAAGAAAGAAGCAGAAGCTATGGGTTAGAAAGTGCTACAAAAATAAGGGTGTTAATAAAATACTCAAAAGAGTAATGTTAGTGAAAAAATAGGAGTGTTACATAAGTGCTAAATAAATAATATGGCATGCTACCCCAAGGTGGCCCAGCCCCACCAGACCCAGGGGGTACCACTCCCCAAACCCATACACAGCATACATAGAAGATTATAAGAACTATCTCACACTACCAGTGCCCTGTGGCTCCTGCCATCCTGTAGTACCCAGGAACTGTATTTATTCTTTGCTGACTTTTACGTTTTCTTTTACTGCTGCTGTGTTGCGGAGTTGTCATAATAAACATCATTGACTTTTATCCAAGTTGTCGTGGTCACGCCTTCGGGCAGTTATTATTCATGTTACTTACATGTCCAGGGGTCTGATACAACCTCCCAGGTTCCGGTACATCTCAGCCCCTACAACTGAGGCTGCCTCCCGTCAGCTCAGGCCCTCAGTTGTGACAGTAAGCACTGACCTAATGAATCCAGCCGGAGACCAGGATCAAGCGGCCAGGCCGATGCAAGAACTGGCAGCCCGACTAGAACATCAGGAGGCTGCACAGGGCCACATCATCCGCTGTCTCCAGGATCTCTCTACTCGGCTGGATGGGATTCAGACAACTCTCCGTGGATCAGGCGCGTCTGGTGCGTCAACCACAGTGACTCCAGCTATAACCCCACCCACCTTACCCATTTCTGCTCCACGTCTTCATCTTCCAACGCCAGCAAAATTTGACGGATCTCCAAGATTCTGCAGGGGATTTCTCAACCAGTGTGAGATTCAGTTTGAGCTACAACCTGGTATTGATTTATGGAATCATATTTATGAATATTAATATTTAATATATCATATATGGTATTTAATATATGGATATATTTCAATTAATATGCATTTATCATATATATCTGCAAATATATTATGTCAGGCTTACAAACTAATTGGCTGATACATATATGCAGTCCTTATACATATGACTTATGAAGTTATTAAGTTAAGATTCCTTAAAGAGAGTTCAAGCTTGAATATTACCGCTCTTTTTATATGATTCTTTATTTACAGGCAGATCAAATCGTACAGAATAAGATATACACAGTAGTGATATATATACTAATTATAATTATATATGCTTCCTTCGTTACATAACATAAAACAACATGACATAAGTTTCACAAACAGTTTCAATTGCTAACATAAAATGTATACTTGCAAGTTAAAGATTGCCATCCCAAGAATCATTCCTTCTGCATGTTCTCCATGACTTCTCCTCCTGACTGACTTCCTTCCTTCTCCTTCTTCTTCTCCCTCTCCCTCTTCCTTCTAACTCCTAACTACAAGTCTGGTCCTTTTATCTCATATTTTACCAATTCAAACTATCATATTCTCATAGTTTCCAATGGAATAGGTAATTATAGGTTTGTCAGATTCCAAGGTGTAATAAAACAAACATTGAACTGGGCTGTCGTGTCCTGTTCACGGAGGCATGGTGTCATAAAAGTGTGGTGTCCACACTGCCTTAAGCAAGTATAGTATTGTAAAATCTGGAATGTCTTTTCATCCAAAGTTCTGTTGTATTGACAAGTTTTCCTGGGGTCGGTTACACAATGTTTTATCAATGGATGTGATCTCTTTTCATAGTAGTTAATTTATACTCCCTAGCTTTTAACCTTCACTGGACAATAGACAAACCAGTAGATTCTGATCTACTGTAAGCACACCTGTGAATTCCAATGACCAACAGAGCTCTGTCACATACCTATTATCATTTATGGCCTAATACCTTTTCTCTACAATGACTCTTGATCTTACTGTAACCTCTCTGGCCTTATTTATGACTAGAGCAGAATAAACCTGTTCCCTACACTATTTTTTACCATCTTGCTGTAAAACACAAATATACAGTATATCTATATAAACACATACACAAACCTAATCTCTTAAATCAGCTAAACATTACCTCATACATTCAAACTTATTTCATATCTATTCCTTACTATATATATCCAGTATACTGTCCACTATGGTAACATCGCCTATTTATAATGAATTATATTTTGATTCAGACAATATCCATTGCCCTAATATTATACTAAGTGCAGACAATTACCTATAAGGCAACAGTCGCCCCCTTGTGGCCATGAGAAATTCTTTTGATTGGCCACACATTAAACTAGCGTAATTGCTTCCAAATACATTTCAAAATATTCCTTCAAACATAACTTTCGTTGTAACCATAATATATACCATAAGTGTAATAATAATAACCATTATGATTTTAAAAATCTCTAAAAATTCTTAGCTTACCTAACCTTATTCTACTTTTTAACTAAAGCAGACAAAACTGAGGTTTTTATTCAGTATTCATGAGGAAAACTAATTTCTACAGACATTTGGAATACCATAGCCCAATTGTAGACCTTTTTTCTGTATCTGGATCAGTACGTTTGGACATTTTTGCTGTTCTTGTATGTAGCAATTTACTGGGATAAGACTGTCATCTGCGTGGTTTGCTTGCAATTGGAGATGCCTTGCGTTTGCATTATGGCCTTGCGTTTGCAACATTTGCACCATTACTAGAAGTAGAATTCTTCGTAGCAGCTGCTCCTTTGCTTGCCATTTCGCTGTTTGAGGCAGAGGGCTGTGTACGTCGAGTGCTGTGTCTTGAACATTCAGTACTTGTGACGACCCTCAGTAATAGTCTTTATACAGTCTTTAGCAGTTCTGTTTCCTTTGCGTTTATCCAATGCCGCAGTTGTGACCAGTGTCCATATTGCTTTTGCACAAACAGGTTGTGATTTTGAATAGAACAGGCATATATGAAACAGTCTTTTTTTTTTTTTTTCTTTCTTTCTTTCTTTCCTTGCTTGTTAATAGTAGGTCTTAATTGTCTTCGGGCAATAGTACCACAAATGGCTGTGAGTAGTACACCTACTCTGTTCTGTATTTCCTCACTGAATAAATTACCATGCAGTCTTAAATCTCCTTATTCTACCTTGTACCTATTTATACATCTCAATCTTACATAAACTTATACCAGTTTAACCCATATAAAGGCGTTTTCTATCCTACCTATATTTTGACTAATAATTATTTAAAATGCTTTTGATGTGTATATAGTAACATCCTATCAATACAATAAATGAATATAATTTTGCTTCAAACAGATATTAAATATCATTTAGGAATGGCTTTAAATATATCTAATTCCATCCAATATTATTTTATATGCAGCCATGTGCATATACAGTGACCCTGTTATGCTACAAATAATTATCTTAGACTTGTGACAGTCTTTATTAAGAGAATTATTCATCCCACTTAATAATCTCGGCCCAATTTGTTATAACGTGGTATACCATCCTGTATTAGATATTTAATTACTTTTGAAGCTTTTACGAAGGAAGCATAGGTAGTATCTATTGTGTAATATATAAAAAAAACATAAAATATTTACAAGGTATATATGCAATGATATAAAATATATCTCAGACAAATGTTTACATATATGTGATTAAGGTATATGAAGGGATGAGACAGTTCTGTATAATCACAGTGATGAGATGTGCTGTACACTGTTGTGGGAGTGTACATGTAGTTTGAAAGACAAGTAATGATTACTTGTGATGAAAGGGTTAATGAAAACCTTCCCCTTTCTTGTGAAACTGGAAAACTCCTTGAGGATTTGTCCATATATCAGTCTTTAGGGATGCTATGTAGATTTTGCTGGATAGCAGCGATGAAAGGGTTAATGAAGACCTTTTCCCTTGTAAATTGGAGTCTTTTTGGAGTCTTGCACCATTCTGTATACAGGTTGCCAGGATTACTATGAATCAAACAAAAATACATACAATGACTATCACAGATATTTATACAGTGATTTAACATAGCTTGCTATGCATTCTGTCCTATCTGCTGCATGTTATCAGGTACAGAATTTACAAATGTGTCTTTTAACGATTGAATAACAAACAAACAATTGTTTCTGGCCTGTGCCAATCTTTCCTGTCACATTGTGTGTCAATGACAGCACAATTGTCGCTGCAGATATGATGCAGGTTTAATTTGGAAACTGTGGCTGTTTGAACATCAAAGCAAACAATGGCTTCATTGGATCTAACAAGTAAAGGAATGATACTACCGTATTCACTTGTGACCATACTCCCTTGTGATGCAGCCTGGTCCCAGACTGTCTTTAACCATAGCGTTTGCTGCTTGGTGTGGCTCCTTAGTTTGGAAGAATCTTGGAGCTTCTGAAAAAACCTACTTTTGTGGGGAGAGAAACTTGTTAAACTTTGCCAAATATGTATTGCAGGTCCCAGGGCTTTCTGTCTTTCCACACCTGTAATAAAATGGTTATGGCACCAGGGCATAAAAACATTTTCATCCTGGTGATCCTTTTTGTCATTGTTAATTGGTGTGTGGTTTGCAGAATGACACTCTGCATGTGGTCTCTCTGAGAGCATGCAAACATTTGCACCATCACTAGAAGTCTCTGAGTGCTCTGTGGGGGTTACATAAGTTTGGGAACTTTGTTTGTAAACATGCATTCCTGAATTAATTTCATGGATTTTCCCTTTAAACATGTTTCCAGGTGAATACATTTCAAGGTTTGCAACTCTGGTTGCCATGGGAGTTTTCACCATGGGGAACTTCCCCACCCCTGTGTGCACTGTACTGCTGCTATCAGTGTTTAAATCTGCTGACAATTCACCTTTGCCTAAGGGCATAACAAATTCTTCATTTACATTGGGAACTCTGAGAGTGTATTCAGCAGAATACTCATAATCTGAGTTACAATGATCTTCCCCCTTACTAGACACAGTATAGGGGACATCTCCTATTGCTGCTACCTCCTTTACATTAATGTGCTGTCTGATGATAGACACATCCGGCACATTGCTACTTTCTTCCTTTACCACAGAGGCTGTTCTGCTGGTGGTCTGTGTGACCATAGCAGACTCCATGCGCTGCACATTGATGCAGTCCTGCAACATGTAACTTTCCTTAATTTTAGGATCTTGACTGATTAAGTCATTTCTGACTCCTGTAGACTCTGTGTACAGAGTTTCACATACCTCAACACTATTCCTGTTTGGTGTTTCTATCTCAGCTTGCTTGCTGGATGTTATCTCTTCATCAGAGATCTTGACAATTTGATTACAAACTGTCAGGCTTTTCGCTTCTGCCCCAAACTTTTTCTGTTTATTTTTCTGTTTAAGGGACTTAAATAACGAATGCATTTTTGCATTAATGGTCAGGCACGCCTTACGAAGACGTGAACCTGATTCTTCTTTACATTTCTGTTTGGCTTCTAGAGCCGCAGTTCTGCGCATTTTTCTAAATGCTACAGAAAACTTTTGCATTTTTAACATTTCAATGCTAAATTTATATATTCTTTGTTTTTAGTACTGAAGGTATCCTCTCCTTAAGATTGACCGGTGTCTTAAGGTTAAACTCTAATACCTGGTACATTTATACATTTATTTGGAAATACTCTTTTCCACTGTGCACATTTTCTATTCTAGGCCTTTAAATTCTTTATTCTCATTTGTAACCTATTCCACTGTGATCTTGTATTTTGCCAGCAGGCTTATAGCCTTTGGTGCTGCTTCCTAATAGATATTATGTTAGTTAAAATAACGTATATTGCACTAACACATTTATCCTAGGTTATACAGAATACAAAATTGACATTACACAATGGTAATAAATTTTCATAGATACATCCCCACCGTGATTCTGCAGATTTGGTAGCCAGCTTATAGCATCTGCTACTCCTCATAAATATTATAGATCAGATAATCAGATTCAGTAATAACAAGTCCAATTCGTGGTCGCCAATATTGATTTATGGAATCATATTTATGAATATTAATATTTAATATATCATATATGGTATTTAATATATGGATATATTTCAATTAATATGCATTTATCATATATATCTGCAAATATATTATGTCAGGCTTACAAACTAATTGGCTGATACATATATGCAGTCCTTATACATATGACTTATGAAGTTATTAAGTTAAGATTCCTTAAAGAGAGTTCAAGCTTGAATATTACCGCTCTTTTTATATGATTCTTTATTTACAGGCAGATCAAATCGTACAGAATAAGATATACACAGTAGTGATATATATACTAATTATAATTATATATGCTTCCTTCGTTACATAACATAAAACAACATGACATAAGTTTCACAAACAGTTTCAATTGCTAACATAAAATGTATACTTGCAAGTTAAAGATTGCCATCCCAAGAATCATTCCTTCTGCATGTTCTCCATGACTTCTCCTCCTGACTGACTTCCTTCCTTCTCCTTCTTCTTCTCCCTCTCCCTCTTCCTTCTAACTCCTAACTACAAGTCTGGTCCTTTTATCTCATATTTTACCAATTCAAACTATCATATTCTCATAGTTTCCAATGGAATAGGTAATTATAGGTTTGTCAGATTCCAAGGTGTAATAAAACAAACATTGAACTGGGCTGTCGTGTCCTGTTCACGGAGGCATGGTGTCATAAAAGTGTGGTGTCCACACTGCCTTAAGCAAGTATAGTATTGTAAAATCTGGAATGTCTTTTCATCCAAAGTTCTGTTGTATTGACAAGTTTTCCTGGGGTCGGTTACACAATGTTTTATCAATGGATGTGATCTCTTTTCATAGTAGTTAATTTATACTCCCTAGCTTTTAACCTTCACTGGACAATAGACAAACCAGTAGATTCTGATCTACTGTAAGCACACCTGTGAATTCCAATGACCAACAGAGCTCTGTCACATACCTATTATCATTTATGGCCTAATACCTTTTCTCTACAATGACTCTTGATCTTACTGTAACCTCTCTGGCCTTATTTATGACTAGAGCAGAATAAACCTGTTCCCTACACTATTTTTTACCATCTTGCTGTAAAACACAAATATACAGTATATCTATATAAACACATACACAAACCTAATCTCTTAAATCAGCTAAACATTACCTCATACATTCAAACTTATTTCATATCTATTCCTTACTATATATATCCAGTATACTGTCCACTATGGTAACATCGCCTATTTATAATGAATTATATTTTGATTCAGACAATATCCATTGCCCTAATATTATACTAAGTGCAGACAATTACCTATAAGGCAACACTGGCAATTTTCCCAGTGACCGTACAAAAATTGCCTACATTATTTCTCTTCTCAGTGGCTCAGCCCTTGATTGGGCATCACCGTTATGGGAGAGGTCCGACACCCTGCTATCTTCCTACACTGCCTTCGTGTCAACATTCAGGCGCATCTTCGACGAGCCAGGCCGGGTAACCTCAGCTTCATCCGAGATTCTCCGTTTACGCCAGGGGTCACGTACTGTAGGACAATATCTGATACAGTTCCAGATCCTGGCATCCGAACTGGCATGGAACGACGAGGCCCTGTATGCTGCATTCTGGCATGGCTTATCTGAGCGTATTAAAGATGAGTTAGCTACCAGAGACTTACCTTCTAAGTTAGATGAGCTAATCTCACTCTGCACGAAAGTTGATTTACGTTTCAGAGAGAGAGCAACTGAGCGTGGAAGATCATCTGCTCCAAAATCTTCTGCTCCTCCTCCTCGTCAACTGTCACCATCTAAAGATGAGCCCATGCAACTTGGCCGTTCCCGTTTAACTCCTGCTGAGCGCCGAAGACGTCTCTCCGAGTCTCTCTGTCTCTATTGTGCAGCTCCGTCTCACACCATTAATGCCTGTCCCAAACGTCCGGGAAACTCCAAATCCTAGCTCGCCAAGGAGAGGGCCGGCTAGGAGTAATGATCTCCATCTCCTCAAGATTGCAATCTCCCAGTCTCGCTTCAAGTTGCTCAACGTTATCGGAACGTCATTGCCCTCCTTGATTCTGGAGCAGCTGGGAACTTTATTACCGAAGCCTATGTTAAACGGTGGTCCCTACCCACCGAGAGACTTCCTTCGTCCATTTCTTTAACTGCCGTGGATGGCAGCAAAATTTTTGATGCAGTTATTTCTTTAAGGACTCTACCAGTTCGTCTGAGAGTGGGAGTTCTTCATTCCGAACTTATTTCTTTTTTAGTGATTCCAAGAGCCACACATCCTGTGGTCCTGGGCCTTCCATGGCTCCGTCTTCACAATCCTACAATTGATTGGACGACTACGCAAATCCTGGCATGGGGTTCCTCCTGTGCTGAGACATGTTTGTTTAAAGTATTGCCTGTCTGTTCTTCCTCCCCCAGGTCGTCTGATGTTCCACCTCCTCCATATCAAGATTTCACGGATGTGTTCAGTAAAGCTTCTGCTGATATCCTTCCTCCTCATAGAGAATGGGACTGCCCGATTGATCTCGTTCCAGGGAAGGTTCCACCTCGAGGCCGAACTTATCCGTTGTCTCTGCCTGAGACGCATTCTATGGAGGAATATATTAAAGAGAACCTAGCAAAGGGGTTCATTCGACCTTCTTCTTCTCCAGCCGGCGCAGGCTTCTTTTTTGTAAAAAAGAAAGATGGTGGTCTGCGGCCGTGCATCGACTACAGAGGTTTGAACGACATTACCATCAAGAACCGTTATCCTTTACCCCTGATTACTGAGCTCTTTGACAGAGTTAGCGGAGCTACCATCTTTACAAAGCTGGACTTGAGAGGTGCATACAATCTCATCCGGATCCGTGAGGGTGACGAGTGGAAGACCGCCTTTAACACCCGTGATGGACATTATGAGTACCTCGTCATGCCCTTCGGATTGAGCAATGCTCCAGCTGTCTTCCAGCATTTTGTCAATGAGATCTTCAGAGACATTCTATACCGTCATGTCGTGGTCTATCTAGACGATATCCTCATTTTTGCCAACGATTTAGAGGAACATCGTTTTTGGGTTAAAGAGGTTCTGTCCCGTCTCCGTGTCAATCATCTCTATTGCAAATTAGAAAAATGCGTCTTTGAAGTCAAGTCCATTCCGTTTCTAGGGTACATTGTGTCCGGTTCCGGACTAGAGATGGATCCTGAGAAACTACAAGCAATCCAAAATTGGCCGGTACCCTTAACCCTCAAAGGGGTCCAGAGGTTCTTAGGGTTCGCCAACTATTACCGAAAGTTTATACGAGACTTTTCCACCATTGTGGCGCCTATTACTGCTTTCACTA